>NW_003852418.1:14934836-14946487 GCF_000181295.1 Otolemur garnettii | reverse complement strand
TTTTTTTTTTTTTTTTGAGACAGAGTCTTACTATGTTGCCCTGAGCAGTGCCATGGCATCACATCTCACAGTAACCTCAAACTCCTGGGCTCAAGGGATCCTCTTGCCTCAGCCTCCCGAGTTGCTGGGACTACAGGCGCCCACCACAAACCCAGATATTTTCAGAGACAGGTCTCGCTCTGGCTCCAGTGCTATCTTTTTTTTTTTAAACAGGGCTTCCAGAAAAAAAAAATGTGACTTTGGACAAACATTAAATCAATTGGCCAATTCTTTCCAAGGTTCACCAGTAAGTGACCTGGAAAAAAATTCGTATTAAGACTTTAAAAGTGTACAAGTGCCGGAAGAGCTTAAAATAGTTAACTAAGCCAGGATTTAATCTTGTTAGGAGCAGAAAAAAAATTAGAAAACAACTTGCCTTGACAAGAGGACGATTCTGATTGTAAAGGTCAATATCAACTTCTTAGATAATGAATGACTATTACAGTCATGCATATTTTGACAGATCTGGTGAAATCACATTCCAACCTTAAATTTCTAGATGACTTCAATTGAGACAACTTGAACTTGAAACATTACACTGATGTAAATTGAACTCAGTAACTTGCCTTCTTTGCCTATTTTTGAAAGGTTTTAGATTATCTGTACCTTAAAATTAGTCTTAAAGCTCACCTATGAAACCATACTAGCATGAGGAGGACTGGCTATGCAATTTGCAGGGCCCAGGACAAGATGAAAATGAAATACTTCTTGTTAAATACATCTACGTGTATTTAAAAAATGTTAAGATAGTGATAGCAAGGCATTCAACCTAGAGCAGGGTTCTTGTAAGCACTGGGGCCCTCAACCAGGTCAGTTCCCATGCCTATCAAGCCAGCCCTGGCATGTGCAGGCATACAGACATTTGACCCCCCACTTTCAGTAAGTAATGGCTACTGATTTATTCAGATTTTTTTCTTTTGGGGTCTCCTTTACATATAAATAAAAGATAACAAAATAATAACTTTTTAAAAAATAACCCTTTAAAATGCTTGAAAAGAGTTGCTGAATTCAGAGATGTTGAGTGTTGAACTTTGAATAAAACTTCATTTACAAAAACAGCCAGCCAGTTTGTCTATTTGATTATGTATGTATGTATGTATTTATGAGACAGAGTCTCACTCTGTTGTCCCAGACTAGGCTGCCACGGTGCCATAGCTAACAGCAACCTCAGGCTCCTGGACTCAAGCAACCCTCTTGCCTCAGCCTCCTGAGTAGCTGGGACTACAGGTGCTTGCCACAACACCCAGCTAGTTTTTCTATTTTTAGTAGAGATGGGGTCTCGCTCTTGCTCAGGCTGGTCTCAAACTCCTGAGCTCAAACAATCTACCCACCTTGGCCTTCCATAGGGCTAGGATTACAGGCGTGAGCCACCACACCCAGACCATCAATTTGATTTTTTAAATATTGCATATAAATATTTATCTTGACTACTGATATCTCAGCACTGCCTAAGGTTTGCACCCACAGCAAGTATCTCACCAGCTCTGGGGAGACACATAAATTGCAGAGGAAGCTGGGAAATCACTACAGCCCTGGCTTGTAACTTGCAAAGTCTAACAATTAAGTTCATGAACTCATTCAAGAAAACGTGCTCCATACCTCATCACCACGGTCACCTTCTCAGGACTCTTCTTGGGAAAGTACGCCCCAATGCCAGCGCCTGGTCCAGCCTTCAAAGCAAACATACATTGTCTCTCTGGAGACCTGTATACACAACTTTAAAAATGCATACACTGGCAATTATGAACTTTCCAAGATATGTGGGAATGAGTTATTAACTGTTGAAGATTAAAATCTGCACTACGGATTAGCAGGGGAACAAAGAATTGGCTTGCAGGCCAGATGAGGCTGACCAAACTGTGAACCAGAGGAGCAATCGTGTTGATTGTAACCGAAGGTGCAGTTTGCAGAATGCATTCCATTCACACAGTTCTGAAGGAATTTCACCTGTCTTTGAAGCAAAGGTAAGGAATGTATAAATTTCCCAGGCCAGTGTTGAAATTGCTTTGAGGATCTACTCATGACTAAGGTATTGACCTTGTAATACACATGGTTCCCACGGCTCTTGTATCAGCACGAAGAAAGTCAATGGAGAAAAATGACCCATGGTTATGGCATTACTGCTCAAACCACACGGTAGACAATGCTTGGGGAAATGCATTTATCTCAGCATTTAATTCATTTCTTACATTATTCGACAACAAGGCAGCTTGGGATTAATGGGGTACCTGTGTTACCACGTGGTGGGAAAAAACCTTCCCTGCTTAATTCTAATACAATTCATTTGAATATATAGATGAAGACCCCTCAAATTCCAGCAACTTCTGACAACATGTAGAAAGCTAAAGCACCAAGCTGAGTCATAAGGACTGGACATGCAGTTGAGCTGTTCACATAAATTTTGAACACCAGGGGAGCAGGGACTCGGGAAGCCTGGTTCTTGGCTACTTTGCCAGAACCCAGCCTAGTACCTGGAGCGTAGCAGATACTCAAAAATCTTTACTGAATAAATAAAATGATCTTTAAAAGTTCATTAGGCTCATTTTCTAAAAGACTCACAAAAACCATACTCCCAGAATGGATTTGAAATCCTGTTTTTTAACCCTCTACCATGTTCCAAATAATCTTTTAGCACTTTTCAATATAAATACCTGAATCATCAGCTCATTCCCTGACTTCGAGAGTTGATTGGATTTTGCACCGTGGTTGAACTTAGATGTTCCTGCTGAGGTGCTGGCCCAGTGCTTGACTTACAGCCCATGTAAGGATGAATGGGGAACCTGCCAAATTCTACCAAACCCGAGGAGAATTTCTTGTTATAGACCTGAGCACCCGGAATCCTCCATACACGTTACCAGGACTCACCAAGACCACCGAGTTCACTCTTGCTCCAATCAAAACTGATTGCATGCTGGAATTCCCAGAAATGTCAGAATGTCACCAAGTTTTATGAAACACTTGAAAGAGTAGCTGTGTTTTATATGAATAATAAAATAATAGCAAGGGGTGTGGCTGATAATATATGCTGAGAATTTTTATGCCAGCCATACAGTCTTGACATCCATCAAGAGCTGGGACCCAGGATTATCACTCAGGGGTTTTCAGATGAGGAGACAGAGACTTAGGGAGGCTGATAAACGTAACATGCCACAGCTCACAGAGCTAACGGGAGGTAGACCTTGTCTTTGAACCCAATATTCTTTTATACCCTGGAGCCTGGGCTCACAAATACTATGATTTAGTCCCCAAATGAGTATCTGAAAACAAACATGAACATAGTAGGCATTGGGTAAGTTTAAGTTCAAAGAGAAAAGGTGTGGAAAGACAAGCTGCCTCTGCTGGTACAGGCCTCCTCACTTTAGATGGTACCATGATAAATGAAACCCCTGCCTACCAGACCCTCCCCCACCCCCTCACTTTGCAGGGCTCCACGGTGCTGTTCTGAATGCTGGTGTTCCCCCAGAACTCATATGTTAGAACCTAAGGCCCAGTGTGATAGCATTAAGAGGTGTGGCTTTGAGAAGAGATTGAGTCATGAGAAATCCACCCTTGCCAATGTGATTAATACTCTTATAATAAAATAAGCTGAAGGAAGCCCCTTTGCCCCTTCTCACCAGGGGACACCTCAACAAGAAGATGCCATCTCTGCAGCAGGAGATGGGCCCTCACCAAACACTGGTTCTGTGGGTGCCTTGATCTTGGATTTTGCAGCCTCCCAAACCACAAACCATAAATTTTTGGGTGTTTACAAGTTACTTAGTTTAAGGAACTTTGGGTTTTTTTTTTCTTTTGATTCATGACCAAAACATAGATTTTATTTTCTAAAATTGTTGGCAATAACTTTTCTTAGTACATAAGCATTACCTTATTATAAAACTCTCAATTTCTTTTTCTAAGTCAAAGGTATAGACGTGCCCCTCACTCAGAAAGTGTACGGTGTACCTGTGAGGTGTGAATTTACCCACCCCACCGACTTGAATTCCATTGTGTTCGCTTCCATTTGAGCACAGATGCGTTGACCAAGTAGTTGCAACTTAGTACTGAGTTCATAGGGTACTTGTTTTTCCATCCTTGTGACACTTCCCTTAGGAGGATGGTCTCCAACTCCATCCAGATTGTCAGAAAAGGTACAAGTACTCGATCACCATCTTTTTATGGCTGAGTAGTGTTCCCAAGTGTACTTTGCCACGTTTTATTAATCTATTCATGTATTAATGGGCACTGGGGTTGTTTCTACGTCTCTGTAAATTGTGCTGATATCAACACTCAAGTGCAGGGTTTTGTTTTTTTTTTCAACTTCAGATAAACGTGAGGGTTCAAAGTCCAGTTAGAATGTTTGCATTCGTTAGGAAGGATCCCTGTTGTAGTTGCGTTCCACACCCACAAGGTGTGCTGCAGGTGTCTTTTTTTATAAAATGTCTTTTTTTCCTTTGGGTAAATGCCTAGTAGTGGGATTGCAGGGTCAGTTGGTAGGTCTACTTTTAGTTCTTTGAGGGTCTTTGTACCACTTTCCAAAGAGGCTGTACAAGCTTGCAATCCCCCCAGCAGTGTGTAAGTGTTCCTTCATCTCCTCCACACTCACTGCTGGGGACTTTCTCATAAGAGTCATTCTCACTGCAGTTAGGGGATATCCCAGCGTGGCTTTGATTTGCATTTCTCTGATGCTTAGAGACGCTTAGTGTTTTGTCATGAGTTTGTTGACTATCAGTCTGTCTTCATTAGAAAAGTTTCCGTCCATGTCTTTTGTCTACTTACTGGCTTCTCTGTAGATTCTGGTGACTGGCCTGTTACTGGATGTAGACCACACAGATATTTTCTCTTCCCATCTGTAGGGTGTCTGCTCTGTGGATCGTGTCCTTGGCTGTACAGAAACTGTTTAATTTGATCAGGTCCTGTTTGTTTTTGTGGTGGTGGTGATTGCTTTGAGGGTCTTCTTCATAAACTCACAAAAATTAATTCACAATGGATACAGACTCGAAACTGTAAGAATTCTAGAAGAAAATATCTGAAGCCCTTTGTTATGGGGAGCAGATCCAGTGGGTGCAAGTGTCAGGCAGTGATCTGCACAAAATGAGGAAGACTTGGAATAACTCGCCCCGGGGCGTCCTCTTTAACCCACCACCAAGTGGACAGGTGGTACCAGCTAACAGAAAGGTCTCACATCTGAGATGGTTTGCATCTCGGAATCTAATTCTGGCGTTGGTAAGATTTCCCTTTTAACTTCAATTATTTGCAGATAATCCCCCAAATGTGTCTGTACCCAAAGACTCTGTAACAACCACCTTCGTGATTTATCCCACTATTTTTTGTACTTTCAGAGACCCACAGGACACAACTGCATAGTAACCACGACTATTGCTGTGAATGCACACACACAAATACACAGATATGACTCTGCTCTATATACTCACATGAGGATTCTCTTCATTTAGTCCTGGTTTTACCAGCTCTGATATCTTGTCCTTAACCTTGAACCATGGACCTCATCCCACAGTTAGCTACCAGTGAACAGAAGGACTATCAGCTGCTGGTTTGTATTAACGCTTGCCTAAGTCAGAGGTCAAAACCTGCCAGCTGGATCTATACTGCCGCCTCTTTTGTCCTGACCTTTGAAGTGTCCCCTTTACCTAGAACGAGTGTGTGCTATTTGCCGAGGCCCCTCCGCCGCTGACATTGCTTTTTACACTGAGCCTGATTCATTGTTAGGTTCTGTGCCCACTTCCACAGGTGTTCAATTTTGCAAACAAGAGTTAATAAAGCATCATTGGGAAATAGGTGTATTACACAAATCCCAAAATACTGACTATATGTATATATATGAGAGGAAGAGAAAAAAATGGAGGTCAAAAATGTTTTAAAAAGAACGAATAAAAGAAAAATGTTCCCTCTTTCTCACTAAGCAGGCCGTACATCGATTCTGCTGTTGCCAATGCTGTTCCCTTAATTAACCCTGCTCATCCCTGCCCGAAGACTTTGCAATTGTGATTTCTCTCCCCAAAACATTCTTTCCCCAGATCACGACATTGCTGGCACCTTCTCGTTCTTTAGGTCTGGGGGTAAAAATTCACTCATTCAGAAGCAACCCCCTGATGTGATAAGGCCACACTCCCCCTCCTTGAAGCTGTTCTGACACCCCATTTTATTTCGTTCTTATCTGAAGTACGACCTCAAATCATTTTATTTGTTGGTTTGCCTCCTTATGTCTGTTCTCATGAATATAAGACACAGGGAAATTTTGTTGATCTTGCTCATGGCCCTGTGCCCTAAACTCTGTCTTCACCATAGCAGGGTCCCTATAAGTAGTTGCTGTGTCAGTGGACGAGTAAGAAGCAAATGGAACAGCTTGAATCTGGCCTTGCACAAGCTCCCAAAGTACTGAGGGTCAGGGAGTGCCGGCAGGACTGCACAGCACAGCGGGAGAACGCCCAGCCGCCCAGAGGCTGGACAAAGGTACCTTTCGCCTCAGAGAGTTCCAAACTGCCATTCATGAGTCAGCTCTGGGAAGGAAGCCAAGCAAAACTAACCAGATCCTGGCTTCTGAATGGAAATGACACGTTAGCCACATTCACAAGAATTTAGATGTGACAGGGAAGAGGCGGGAAGGGAGACGCACTCCAGCAACTCCTGGTTCTTACACCACATCCAATCTTATTTGGGAAGCTTCAGGGGCACCCACCTGGAGCTCAGCATGACCGTCTCTGCCCTCTGAACAAGGTCACCTGGTGAGGTCAGTGTTTTCTGGGAAACCGTTCCTGGTGTCTCATAGAACACACCGCAGCATCGATGAAAATTCCACCAAAACACGAGTGATCTTGAACCCCTTCCTGCCATACGTTCCATCCTGACTGAGCACTCTGGGCCTAATGTCAACACATCGGCGTCTAAACCCACAGCAGTCTCACCCCAGTTATGAATTCACAAGCCGTTGAAGCACCACACACAGGCATTTTTAATCATTAAGGACAAACCCAGGAACACTTGGGTATGATGGCCATTGCTCATGGTCTACAATGGGGCAACCTCCGTCTTCAAAGGGTGTGAAACCCAACTCCACGTCCACACAAATTGCCATCCCCTCAAGTGGATCTCAGCACACCGAAGGGCCCTCGAATACATACCTTGTGTCTTAACCAGGAATATAAATTCCTGTTTTGAAAGGGAAACAATTTTGCCTTTTTCTGATGAAAGGTGTGAGTTCTCATTGTGAACACTCCTGCAGAGCGATAATGACTTTGTCATTTCTTTGGGAAGTGGGATGATTAATAACCAATAATTCTTACTGAGAGGCTGATTTCACCAGCCCTTTGCATAACAATTGCAATGGCTTCATCTTACCCAACTCAAAACACAATTCTCAGGATGGGTCCCAAGGGTCGCTTGAGTGGTGTAAGGGATGCTCAGCCTTGGACACTGAGCACAACCTCAAAAATGACGGAGAAGAGAAATGAAGAAACACATGGATGATAATTATCGGACAAAAGATTTACAGTGTTTCCCATGAGGGTCTTTTTCCTCTTACTACAGGAGGGAAGTATTAATAGTAAGCATTTATTTAAAGAGCCCTACCCAAAATGTTGTTTGCTTTTGATAATTAGACCAATAGTCACATCCCGAAAACAAAGTCTGAGAAATGTTCTGAGGTTCAAAATTAGAACTGTCCTACCTGGATCCACCTCTGCCCCCTGGCTCCTTAGAAGTCCCCCTTGCACCTCCCATCAGGCAGAATGAAGGGTTTTGTTCACTTCCACTTGGCATAGTTCCTCTTCTCTCCAAATAACTTGGACCTCCTTGATCTAACAAGAAAAAGACAAAAATTGTTTTTTTCTTTTTGCACAAATAAATGTCCAGTGAAATGTACACATGGTAGATATCACTCGTGCCTACTTGATGGCCATTCCCCACCCCTCTGCTTCTTTCTTCCCACAGAACCCAAACTTGGCTTCAGGGGTCAGATTTGCTAACAGGAAGCTGGCACCAGCCCCGTCCTTAGAGTCTGCATCTTCCTGGGAACCTTGACCATCACTGGTCATTTCATTCCTTTTGCTTCAGCAGAGGCACATAAATCAGATGGAGGTGTTCTTGGGCCTTCTTCTGGGTTTGCTTAGTTTTTCAAAGATGCACCATGAGCTTCTGGCCAATGACTATTTTATGAAGCTGTGATAATGGCAGCTGCTGCGGTCCCCACACTGTGACTGGACAAGCCTCCAGGGCACGCTGGGGGCTGGACGCCTGATTACCAGCGATGTCAGAATGGAAAAAAGAGGACAGAACTTTCCGGAATCTTTACTGATGCTCTATTGCTGCAAAATTAACCATCCTTGGAAACATCCTTCCTCTATATTCCTAGTTATACAGAACAACAAATCTACTTTTTGCTTAAGCCACTGTGAGTTGATTCATTCGGACACGGGGGCCTTTATTAGACATCTCCTAGAGGCCCCACTTTACCACTTACATCATAGTTTGCCCCTTGAAAATAAAGACACAAACTGGACATTATGCTACAGGTGGGTTAGAAAAGATCGTAGGAGACACTGTTATTTGCTGGTGGAGCCCGTGTTTTGCTGGGCTATTTAAAGCTCCCTCTGTGGGCACAGTGAACCTGGGGCCGGGAGTCCCTACTCTTAGCCGGTCATGGAAATGACATTCTCCTTGCCTGTGAGTCTTCTAGGATGGGATAGAAAATTTCATTCTGCCTGATGGGAGGTGCAAGGGGGACTTCTAAGGAGCCAGGGAGCAGAGGGTGGTTGCCAGGGGCTGGGGAGAGGGGAAGGTGGAGAGCTGGCACTCCACAGACGAAAAGCTTCACTGATGCAGGAGGAGTAAGTTCTGGAGCTCCGCCCCGGGCAGCAGTGTGCCGTGCGCTTAACAATTCATTGAAAGGGTAGATCTTAATATGCTGAATGTTCTTACTAAAAAACAAAAAAAGATGAGCGAGATAAGCACCCCACAGCAAATTAAATAATTTAAAAATAGAGCAAATGAAGCCTGGGGGAATGTAAAATAGAGGTGAGTAACTGGAATAATGGCAGCAGCAGCTGGCACCGACGGAGCACACACTGTGTGCCAGACGCTCTTTGGAACACTGCTGCGTGCTAACGGGGAACGTTCTATCGGTTATCTGAGGTTTTCCTCACAACCACCCCAGGATATAAGGGTTGTTATCCTTTCTCTCAGATGAAGAAGCTGAGGCTGTCTGAGTGGTAGAACTCAGCGTTACACAACAAATAAACATAATGCATGAATAAGGACTCAAAAAATGTCAAGTGCGGGCCAGGCTTTACGCGTGCTGTTCTTGCTGGAGCTTCCCGCCAGAAATGCCCGTCCTCTTCCTTACCTATTTACCTGCCTGACTCTGGCTGTCCCCGGGGGCCTCCCCTCAGCTGTCCCTTCCTGCATGAGGCTGCCCCTGTTCACCACATATGCATCGGCATTTTCCCAGCTGCCCATCTGTCCCCACCCCCAACATACACTGGCAGAGGACTTCGTGAGAATAGGAGATTTGCATATCATAATTTCTCCCCAAACCCTAGCTCTTAGCACAAGTTGCATTTCCAAGCCAACCTCCTAACAAATGCAAAAAATACACTTGTTTACCACAACCCAAGCCGGTGCATCCCATTACATTACATTATTATATTATACTCTCCATGTGAACTCATTTCCAGCTGGGGGGGAGGGGAAAAAAAAAAGGAATGAATGCCCATTTCCTACGGAGACAGATCAATGACATCGTTACACCTGGTGCCAAGCTGGCTGCTGCTTTTGTAAAAGAACTAAAGACAAAGCAGCATAAAGAAAAAAGAACTTTAAGTCCTAACATGATCTCTGGAAATGACCTCCAAGAAAAAAAGAAATGATTTTTTTTCAATAAGGAAAAAACTCTTAGAAATAAAGGAAAGTGAAGCAGAACCCAAATCTAACCAGATGTGAGATCTTGGGCCCCTGCTCTGAACTTAGACACAAACCCAGGGACTAACCCATCGCTCAAGCCAAAGAAAGGAAGACGCCTAGAAACAGAAACCAAAGACTGTATTAGATTCCCTGCTGAGCACTTTTCTCCCCCACATCCAGGGTCTTGCACATACCGGTGAGATGATGGCCTGGGAGTTTCTCCCCCAAGTTTGGTGATGGCCTGGGAATCACTGTTCCCAACATGGGCCATGGTAACATTACCAGGTGGATTCATCAGGAACTTTGTGTGCAGCCAAAAAAAAAGTCAGAACAAGGCAAACAACGTCCTCCTGTAAATGGCCCCAAATTCCTTCTTCAGACTCTTTTACACGAGATTTATTCCCTACGTTCCCATCAGCCACCCCTTCCACTGATACTCGATTTGAACCACGGGATTCACAGCTCACACATTTGGAAATAGTTTATTTTCTTAATGCTAGTAATTTTTAAGAAAGGCCAAGAAAAATAACCAATTTGGATAAAATTTTTAAAAATTGGCAGACAGTAAGTGGCAGAGAAAACGGAAGAGGATTTTGAAGGGAAGGGAGGTTAACTGCTTCGAGAAACAATTCCATAAAAACCAAACACGATGTCAGTCTGGGTTGAAGACTTTTATGTGTCAGACGGAATAAGTATCTGAAGGCTTAAAAAGATTCTGATTTGACGGTAATAACATCTCTCTGGAAAGGCGCTAATGATATACTGTTACACACGGAAAACTTGGGGGCTTACTTTCCAGAGCCAGTTATCACCCACAATGAACGGGAGATGGCACGGGATGTCTCAGTGTCTTCGGCTATTTCTCAAACACAGATTGGGGTAATTACGGGATATTTGGGTGAGCGCCCTCAAATAAGGAATGGGCTTTGTACCCAGCCGCTGCCCCACAGAGGTTTCCAGAACACGGTGACCCCTTTGCCTGTCGTTCTCCTTATACACCTGAGCCAACTCTGTCATTCTGTGTGGGGACAGGAATTCCTTCTTAACTTAGCGATGGTCAGTTCACAAGATGAGTTCTGCCAGATGGACATCCGTTCTCCTGAGCTGCTGGCTTTGCAAACCCCCAGCCATGGTGCACACGGTATCAGAATGCACCCCACACTGTCGCCTCCACAACCTTCTGCCAGGCTGGGGACATTGTAAAGACGTTCCTTTCTTCTCTAAGTTTTATTTGTTTTTTTTTTTTGGTTTTTTTTTTTACGTGCAGACATGTATTGGCAATGATTAAAACACGCAGATCAATATTTTCTGGGGCTTAGAAGTTAGAAGGCGGTAGTTTGAACTCACATCTCTTCTGGATGTCCCTTCTTCAAATGTCACAATCTTTCCACAGTCCCATGCTGCTAACATCTCCAGGACACATTTTCACATTTTTAAACAGAAAATATAGCCTGTTTCCTTGAACAGAAGCTGTGCAGGCCAAGAATAGTAGCTTGATACATCTTACTAACAATTTTAAAAATACACACTATTAAGCGCTCACCTACAGATTTGTTTTCCTCTTTTTTCTTGACCCAAATTCCTGGACTACTTATTTATTTATTTATTTTTATTTATTTTATTTATTTTTCTTTTTTTGAGACGGAGCCTCAAGCTATCCCCCTGGGTAGAGTGCCATGGCATCACGCTCACAGCAACCTCCAACTCCTGGGCTCAGG
>NW_003852418.1:14932126-14934259 GCF_000181295.1 Otolemur garnettii | reverse complement strand
CACTCTGCCCAGGGGGACAGCTTGAGGCTCTGTCTCAAAAAAAAAAAAAAAAAAAAAACGATTACTCATCTCACATATCTTAGAATTAGGGACTCCCACTGCCCTGCTTTTGCATTTAAGACCTGGAAAAAAAATATTTCTAATGTATTAAAATACATTAGAGGAAGATGAGTTTGAGGAAAAGGAATTTGTGGAAAATAGTGAGGACGCCTAAAATGGGCCTGGCTGTCGGACTGGCCTTCTGAAAAGCAGCCCAAAGCCATGGTTTTATCTTTACTATCCAGAAAGAAGAGCAAAGATAAAATAATTCATCAGGCTTGGCGCCTGTGGCTCAAGTGGCTAAGGCGCCAGCCTCATACACCTGAGCTGGCAGGTTCGAATCTAGCCTGAGCCTGCCAAACCACAATGACGGCTGCAACCAAAGAAAAAAAAATAGCCGGGCATTGTAGTGGGCGCCTGTAGTCCCAGCTACTTGGGAGGCAGAAGCAGGAGAATCGCTTGAGCCCAGGAGTTGCAGGTTGCTGTGAGCTGTGATGCCACGGCACGCTACCTAGGGCAACAGCTTAAGGCTCTGTCTCAAAAAAATAAATAAATAAAATAATTCATCAGATTTTTAAAAAATTCTTTTAATTAATTGCCTGAATCAAGTAGCCCATCTTTCACGGTAGCGTTCCCTTGAATTCACACCCCAGGTATTTATTAAGCTCCCTCCGTTGAAGGATGGTCACATTCTTTGTCAAGGTTGAAGCCTAAACAATGTCTTCAGAGCCCTGCTGGGTCCACTCTGGCACCAAGAGCCAGAGACAAAATCAACAGCATCTCCTTACCTGACTTTCTATGGCAAGAGACAACATGACTTGGTCTTCCCTGGGGAGGAATGCTGCCTACGTCTGAAAGGGAACCAGGCCCTCTGAACCTGCTAACCTCTCACTTCCCTCCCTTCCCTCTGAGTGACTCACAGGGAGACCTGCCTTGTCAGTTCTCCTGCCTGGGTTTGGTGAGCCGAGTAAACAGGCAGCTTGTCCTCTGATGTGTCTAGACACAGAAATGATTCATGAGGTCCCTCTCCGGAGCTCCTGCAAGGAGGGCTGCAGACCTCAGGGGGAGGAAACCTTCCTTCAGGAAGTCCTGCCTCTGGCCAGGAATAAAGGTCCTCCAAGTTTACTCTCTTGCCCTGAAGTGAGCAGATGATGGATCACCAGTTTGAAAGATCATGTTCGTTCCTTCCTAAGGAACAAAATACAATGTAAGCCCCATCTTAAAAAAGAACCAAACCTGTTTCCCTCCAACAAGATCCGTTTACCCATTTATCTTGTTACGGTTCAGAAGAGACTTAAGGGTAACCAGACAAGCGCTGAAGAGGTTTTTGTCTGTAGACACACCGCTCCAGTCTCCTTCACATGTTTTCTAGAACAGAAGATCTTGACCCGCAGGGTAAAGATCTGTGAGCCTCTGAATGACCACCCAAACAGGAGCGTGTGTGTTACACGAACGTTTTTCAAGAGACCACAAAGCCGGAGGCTCCCAGGTTGGGAATCTCTAGCTCTCCAAATGGAGCTCCTGTGTTTAGAATTTGTTCTCAGAATCAGGCTCTGTTTTACATACTTATTTAAAGTCCATCAAAGCCCATGACCAGGAAAAAGAAAGACAAACTCCAGCCTCTTAGAACTTGTACCTTATAACTCAAGGTATAAGTTACACCACTATTTCCATCATCCCTGTTTTATCAAACCCAAATCAACCAACCAATAAAAATGGCAACACCAGGAATCCAACCCAGGTCCACTTTGGGTGCTGACCCCTGCCAGGCTGAAAGAGGAACAGGTGAAGGGCCTCATCTGCATTCATTTTAGCTGTGCCTCGTCTGAGGGAGGAACCACGAAGAAACAGTGGCTCTGACCCACCCTCTAAAAAATACCGCTTTTCCTGAGCTGTTTATTGATCGAGCCACCGGACCAGGATTTGTGGCCAGTTCTCTTATGCCTTTTAGAGGGGTGGCTTTTTTTTTTTTTTTTTGAGACAGAGCCTCAAGCTCTCCCCCTGGGTAGCGTGCCGTGGCATTACAGCTCACAGCAACCTCCAACTCCTGGGCTTAAGCGAGTCTCCTGCCTCCGCCTCCCAAGTAGCTGGGAC
>NW_003852418.1:14909223-14932051 GCF_000181295.1 Otolemur garnettii | reverse complement strand
GATTCGAACCCGCCACCTTAGGTGTACGTGGCTGGCGCCTTAGCCGGTTGAGCTATAGGCGCCGAGCCTAGAGGGGTGGCTTTTGTAACAACTCCAGAGCAAGAGCTGCCTACAAATTCACCTAACACCCCCCAGAAATTGTTTCTCCCGTGGAGACTTCAGTGATCCCAAACAGAAATGCTACATCTCTCTGCTAAACCATTCACAGAGATCATGAGCTTTACAGGAACGCGTGCAGCTAGCAAGATGGGTCTCTGTAGGCACCAACGCAGTCACATTTAATGATATAAACATTGTCCCAGGTTCACTGTTTCTCCATCTCAATGCAGTCATGGTCATGGGCTTTGATGAACAGAACACAACCTCTAACCTAATTATAGCCTTAGAATATGGAGGGGGGGGTGGATGGGTGGAGGGACGGTGATTGGTGGGGTCACCTCAATGGTTCATCTTACAAGGGTACAGGTGAATCTTTCTAAAAGCAGAGTATGAATGTCTTAACTCAATAACCAAGAAAATGACATGAAGGCTACGTGAACCAGTTTGATGAATTTCAAATTGTATATGAAAACACCACACTGTATCCTGGGATTGCATTAATGTGCACAGCTATGATTTAATAAGTAAAAAAAAAAAATAAAAGAACACAACCTCTGGAATTAAACAATTCTGCCTGTGCCATGTGTCACTATAAGCAAGATGCACCAGAGGACATGTATTGTGGAAGGATTAGGAGCCATTGATGGACTTTGGTTTCTACGTCAGACGCTGCGCTCTGAGCAATGGCTGCCAGACATCATACAGTCTTCACGATGCGTTTCTGAGGCAGCTTCTATTATTACGGGTGTTTTGGAGACGAGCAACAGAGGGAAAAAGAAGTTAAATAAGGCAGGTAACAAGCACCACCCGGCTAAAATCAAAGCTGTAAAGAACTGATGTCTCCCCAAATACTTGCTCACGATCTTGTGTCCCAGAAATAGGCATGCACATGTGTGCGTGTGAATTTTAATAGGTGAACAATGCCCAGTTACCTTATTATAATGTATTTTTCCCATTCTCTTAATTGTTGGAAGCCTAACTGTTTTATTATCTCTTTGAAATGTGACATATTTCACAACTTTATTGATGAGCGTTTTCAAGTAAACACATTTGTTCACTACCTAGGAGAAATGATAGTCTGGGGAACTTGTTGCATCTTAAATGACGGGGTCAACCCCAAACTGAAGTTCACGGGCACACGGCTCATCTCTGAGTCAGGCTCCGGGTTTGCATGAGAATCCAGGAGAAAGACTTATAATCAAACTGGGTGTTGTGCCGCTGTTTTTCCTGTTATTGTTGCATGAAAGATGCTGAAACGGGATGGAGAAATAGGATCCACAGCACATAAAAAGCGGAGTTAGGCTCCTGATCAGTGCCCTGCTCCCTCGCAGAAGCAGAGCTGGTTCCAGTGGCTGCTCTAGTTAGGAGCAGGAGTAGTATTTGGACGTTAAAGACTCACCGGGTTGTATTTTTGCCTTTCTATTTTTGGGCTGTGCTGAGCAGAAAAGAACAATTAAAAAAAAAAATAACCTGCACCTTTTGAACCTGGACTCTGAACATCCTCTCTCTGGTTTACTATAAAAAGAAAATTCTTTAATGAAAAACAGCCCTGGGATGAGAGTTTAAGATGTTTTTCAGGTCTTAAGAGCCTTCCTGGGGTTCCTGAATTTCTGGCTGAACAAGCACAAGCCCGGTGAATGGGAGGGAGGAAACAGAAGTAAAATATTGTCTTGACTGAAGGTCTTTCTTCAGAATGAAGAGTTACAAAAATGATCACGCCAAGGGTTCCTGGCAAGTAAACACTTGACAGGAAGTGAGGTGCCAACGACCTGGTCAGGAAATGTGGGGAGTGCTAGAAGATTCTTTTACACAAGTCACAGACTGCCAAGTTCCCAGCCAAAGGCGGGCCTGTGACATGCTTTCTTGGGCTTGTGTGGTGTGTTTTAAAGTTTTGAATTTGTTGACAACTTTTAAAGATCAAGATGTTTCATTCTCAAAATTGGGATTTTCACTTGTTTTCAAAATTTGGATCTAACTGTGGCCCAGCTTCCTGAGTGGCCATGCCACCTGACCCAGGCCTGCTGTTTGCCCCAGTCTCCACCATCCCTTAATGCCCTCCCAGCTCGTCTGTCTCACTTACATCCCTTGGTTTATCCCATGAGTATTTGGGATTTTAACATGTGCTATGAGCCTTGGACCAGTCTACTTACTCCAGTTTCCATTATACTTATATTCGCAATTAAAAAAAAAAAGTTGAAAAAGCTGTAAAGTTCTATAAGAGGTACCTCCCTACATTATGAAAAAAAAATCTCATTGGAAAATGAGAAGAGAAACTCATGTTATTTTCTGGAGATTTCTGGGTCTAAAAATTCCTCCAGAGGGCTACGATTGTATGTCTGAGTTCTTTGTTCTTTCATGCCACTCTCTTTCTCTTCCTTAAAAATTAAAAAAAATTAAAAAGTAAAGGTCCTGCTTCCCTCCCATGTCTGTGACGCTCCTTCCCGTGACATTTTCAGTTTCCAGACTGATATTTCCCGTCATGATGCCAATGACCCTAATTGCAAATTCTCTTTTATTTTTTCTGATAACAGTTATAGGGACAAGATTCATCTCCCAACCTGCTCCCCTAAAAGCACAGCCCCTCCTGGGCCACAGGCACTTCTACAAATGCCGCAGGAGACCCACAAAATGGGAGAATCCTGTGCAGAGACTCACCATCTGTTTAGAGCCAGCTGTGAACTAGTCCAACGTGAAGATGTGTTTTATTTAACAAATTGAAAGACATTGCTGACATTAAAAAATTAGCAAGACATTGTCCATAAAATCCAGATTCCTGGCCACTATTGAACACTGGAGGTGACATCTACCATGGGCCACATCCCCAGCAAGAACAACTTGGGCTGAAGCAGGCTTGCCCTTGAGATGGGTCTGAGTTCTCCAGTCTGCCATCGGCCCCACCTGGCTTTTTTTCTTTTCTTTTCTTTCTTTTTTTTTTTTTTTTTTTTTTGGCCTATTTATACCACTTTTCTAACTCCAGAAAGCATTGGAATCTGACTTGCAAGTTTCCGTTTGGGTCTGAAATGCCCTTGTACTTTAAGAATGAGATGCAAACCCAACTCACGTTCAACACTCACGTCCTTGCAGCAAAAGTGCCCGCTAGTCCACTTTCTATTCTGCAGATGCTGAAATGAGGTTTAGAGAAATGGAGTCTGTTGCCCAAGTCACCTGTCCCACAAGTGGACCAGCCAAGGTATCCCTGACTGCAGAGTCCATTTCCTTAACCAAATTTGATATTTTATCCTTTTTTCTTTCTTTTTTCCTTTTCTTTCTTTTTTCCTTTTCTCCTTTCTCCCTCTTTCCTTTTATTTTCATTTATTTATATATTTTTGGCAGTTTTTGGCCAGGGGCTGGGTTTGAACCCACCACCTCTGGCGTGTGGGGCCTGTGCCTGACTCCTTTGAACCACAGAAGCTGCCCTTTCCTTTTATTTTTGTTACCTTAGTGCTTGTTGAAACAGTGAATTAATTTAAAAGAACCTTTGGGTTTGGATTCCTGGTTCCTTTTCTAAAATTAGGCAACTCACCAAATTATCAATCCTGAGCTGAGCACTCATTCACCGTCCTCCCTCCACTTCCCAACCCCGGCCTGGAGCTGAGCAATGGCGGCCCCTATAGAAGGGGCTTCCCAGGCTGCGGGGATTCCTGCTGCGTCATTTTCCCACCTGGTTCTCTCCAGCCCGTCTTGTTCCTATCAGAGCCCTCTGCCACACCAGAGCCAGCTTCTCCATTAGGCCCAGTGCCTGGGGCCCATGACTCTTTTAAGGGCCTACAAAAATGTTTTCACTTTAATTTATTTTGAAATCAGAAGGAAAGAGAATTATGATCATAATGAATCCATCCTGGATTGCATTTGTCTCTATGCCAATGCAGCCATTAAATATCATTTCTTATGTTTGTTTTTTTTACTTAGAGGAAGCAGCCTGTGAAAGCAGAAGTGCCTCCAGCGGGCGAAAGTCAGAGTGTTGCAATCAGGTTTGTAACTCCTGGTTTAGCAGAGTCACAACTGCTATTCTGAGTTTCTACTGATGGGGCATGCCGGTTACTTTTCTAGTAATAGTGCTTTAAGAATACAAACCCTGGTGCCAGATGGCCTGGGCTCTGTAAACCCAAGCAATGTGACCTGGGACAAGTTCCTCAATCTCCTCATCTGTCAAATGGGATAAAATCACTGCCTACTCTTAGACTTGTTTGAGAGTTCAGTGAGTTCATGTATCCATGAAGCTCTTAGGAGAGTAAACATTATGTAAGCTTTTAATCTTATTAGTTATGTTGTTATGAGCTGAATTCTCCCTCCCCCAATTTCATAGGTTGAGGCCCTAACCCTAAATGTAATGATATTCAAAGATGGAGCCTTAGAGAGGTAATTTGGGTTGGATGAGGTCACCAAGTTAAGGCCCTCATGATGGCCTTAGTGCCCTTGTAAGACCCCACGTACTCTCTCACTCTCTCTCCGCTCTTCCCTACCCCCTCTGTTTTCTCTCCTTCCCTGCCACATGGGAAGCCAGCAAGAAGGCGGCTGTCTGCAAGCCAGGGAAGAGAGCCCTCATCAGGCACCCACCACGCTATCACCCTGCCCTCCGATTTCCAGCCTCCAGAACTAAAACTCCCTGGATCTCTCTGGATAGCCCACCTGATCTCTCGTATTTCGTTATGGCATCTTCAGCTGTTAGCATTTCATGGCCACTGCCTGATACCTATCCAACTCTATCTAGGTTTTCAGCTTCAGCACTGTTGACATTTTGGATTTTTGTTGTTGTTGTGACAGGCTGTCCTGCGCATTGTAGGAGGTTGATCAGCTTCCCTGACCTCTACCCACTAGATGACAGTAGCATCATCCAGTGTGACAACCAAAAATGTCTAAAGACGTTGACAAATATCCCTTGAGAGAAGCGAAATTGCCCCTGTGAAGAAGCCTGGACCTACCGCATCCCAGTCCTGAAAAATTTGGCTTCATCAATCCACGTAGCTCAATACTTCCAGCATCCACTTATCTTTTACTTGTCAGGAGTCCAGGGGGAACGTTCACCCCACTCATTAGAACTTGTTCTCTCTTCCATCTGTCAGCAGGAAGCTTCTTCCTCACTGATGGATATTTCTGTGGCATCCTCTGGGAAGAAGCCTCCCAACTTTTTACAGTGTTATCCTCCATTGTTAAAAGCCAGTTTTCATTAAGGTCTTGCAGGAAGAGAAAAGAAAAAGGCTTTCTGCTCTGCCTTGGAGAAGCTCCTCGGGATTCCCACTATCCACACAGTGTGACGGGGACTGAGGGGAACCAGAAGATCAGTCTCCCCCGACTCAGAGCGTTCTGTCTCCCCAGACCTCTTATCCCCCTTCTTTTCCAGCTTTATTACAGTAGGACTGACATGTAGAAATTATATATATTGAAGGGGTATTGCATGATGTTTTGATACATGTATGCCTTATGAAATGATTACCACAGTCAAGTTAATCAACATACCATGTGTCAGCTTACAGAGTTATCTGTGTATGTGTGTGTGTGTGTGTGTGTGTGGTGGCTTTCAAAGGTGTCCCGTTGGTGACACCCAATCCTAGCAATACAGGCAATTTCTAGAGGAAAATAACTTACAAGCTGTACAGCCTCACCTCTCCAGTAAGAAAGTGCACACGGCCCCTGCCATCAATTGCCTAGTGGGTTCCTCCTAAAATGACAATGGTGTCATAGCCCATAGAGTGGTTGTATGAAACCTAGAAAGAATTTGGCAGGTAATGTGCGTAGCTCACATTTGAATATGGTTAATCATCATGGTTAGGATGGCAGTAATAATAAACAATATCCACTGAGCACTCACCACAACCTAGGCTCCGTCAGCTCCTTTCCAGGCATGATTACCTGTAAGCTAACTGCTCCCTTTAGGAGGGTCAGGAACTGAGACTCAGAGAGGTTAAGTAATTTTACCAAGGTCACACAGTAATGAATTGTTGGAGCCAGGATTTGAATCTAGTGTTTTCCATACTATTATTTATTATATAATATTCATACAAATGTTTTCAAGTGGATACTATTAGGAGCCCCCATTTTACAGATGAGGAGCCTGAGGCACAGACAGTTTCACAAATTGGCCCTGGGCCACCTAGCAAGGTCAAAGCCAGGAGTCTGTTGGGTGCCAGGCACCGTGCTGAGTCCTTCATACATGGTCCTATTTGACTTTGCAAACACTGTGAGAAGTGATTATCACCTACATCATAAATGAGGATATCAAGACTTAAAAATACTTCTTCTGTTGACACAGTCAAGTTGAGATTCAAATCTCTTTGGCTGATGACAGAGATTGTGCCCTGAACTGTTACAAAACCCAGTGGCCTCACCTCCCTGTTCCAATGGTCTGGATCTCACTTGGCCATTTCTGTCTCTTTTTCCTATACATCAAAAAAAAAAAAAATTAGCATCTTTTAGATCTGGCCTCAAACTGGGAATAAACTTTAATCTCAGGAACTCAGATAAAGGTCATAAGTGCCCAGCAGAGAAACCAAGTGGGGGGGGGGGGTCTGCCAATGATTACCAGCTGAACTTCATCACTCCACAACTCACTGCAAAGTTATTCAGTCCACAGATTGCAAAATCAAACAGAGACATCTTCTCATATCCTTCTTAGGCAAACAAACAATTACAAAAACCTGCTTTCTCACCAAAAATGTTTCTAAAATTCAAAGAGAGACACACTCATCCATTTCAGAACTCTTCTGTATGTTTTGGTAAACATCACTGTTATCTTTAATAATTGATTTTTGGTCCTACAATTTTGGGATAGACAAGCCCAAGGTTGAGAAAAGCTCAACTTGGTCTGTATCTTCAGAGTTGGTTGAGGGGAGTGGGAGAGCCATGGAAGGGGGTTGTCTGTGGGACCAGGCTGCAGACACAACAGCCGGAGCTGCTCCTGGGGCAGCAGGACTGAGGCTGGGAAGATGTGGTGAAGCGGGAGGGACAAAGGGCAGCTGAAACCCCCCTGATGTGCTGCCACGGTGACCCTTCTCGTGGTCTCTGATCTCAGTGCCACCTGTGACCTACACGGTCAGTGGACTCTCCTTGCCATGCTGTCACACCCCAGGACCGCAATTCAAACACCAGAAGGAGCCTCAGGCAGAGCCACTGCCCCCGCCAAGGAGATGAGCCTGAAGCCGATCTGTGGTGAGCTGTGAACGTGTCCACACTATTCCCACCTTTAAAAACGCCTAGTCCTTCCCTTTTCTAAATCCCGTTTCTCTTATGGAGAATCCCAACCAGGAAATAAGGAGGAAAGCAAATTCAGAGAAAAGTGGTCCCCACAGCCAGCCTGACAATAGTACAAATTCACCATCAACAAGGTGGACTTCTGCACTCAAAACCTAACAGCACTAGAAGCTAATGAGTTGTTTGACTCATTTATCCATCCATCCTTTCTTTCATTTATTTAGCAAATGTTGGACATCCCTGACTGGGCTTCGGGAGACACAGGGGAACAAAACAAGGTCACAGTTAGCAGGGAGCCCACTTTGTCTGGTTTTGAACACTGGTCTTCACGCTTCCCTGGGACACGACCCTTTCCACGCATCAATTTCTCTACAAAGTTGGAAAGACAAGTAAGACAAGTTTTAGTTTAGAACAGGGAGCCTGCCCCTTCCTGATCTCAACCTCCCAGGGGTTTCCTCCTCCACTGTAAGGATAAACGCTGATGTCCTGACCACAGCCTGCAAAGCTTTGGGGCTGGCCCTGGACACCCCCCGGTTCTTACCTCCTCCAGCCCACACCACCCCCGGCCTCCTTCCTCTTCCTCTGCCACACGGCTGCCACTGCCTGCAGGTCTGTGCCTCTGAAGTCCCCGGGCCCACTCTCCACCCAAAGTCTACAAGGCTCTCCCAAGACTTCATGTCTATCTCCAGTGAACTGTCACTCCTGAAAGAAGTCCTCTCTGTCTTCCTCAGGAGAACGCTCCCAGGACAGGGACTCGGCTCAACTGACAGTGCCCTCCTCCCTGCCTCACTCTCCGTGCCCATTGCTTGCTTTATTTCCGTCACAGCACTTCCCGCAATCTGGAATTGCCTTACTTATTCAGATAATGTATGTGTTGACTGCCTGTCTCTCCTCCCCATCCATCTATACATATAGTGGAGACTATGCAGGCCCGAAGGGGAGCCAGGAGGTGGCCTGAGGTTGATCCTGGGTTCCAAGGCAGGGCTGGCAGAGACTCACTGTCTTAGATAGGAGTGGAGAAGGGCCCTCCCTAAGAAAGACCTATCAAGGCAACCATTGTCCTGAAGGAAGCAATCCTGGCAATAAACTTATTCCAATGACTTGCAGCTTAAGAATTTCAAAGCCCCACCTAGCCACGGGATCAAAATACGTATCACCCATAAAGGGGAAGGTTGCCAACATACACCCATCAGGGGATACGCCGCCCTCAGAACAAAACACTTCTCCTGTCATTTCCCCATCAAAAAGGAGGAAAGGATCCGAAAAACAACCCAAACTGAGATTTATATAGACACACATATGACTGGATTATGTATATAAGAATCATATAGGCTCAGTGCCTGTGGCTCAAGTGGCTAAGGCACCAGCCACATACACTTAAGGTGGTGGGTTTGAATCCAGCCTGGGCCCACCAAACAACAATGACGGCTGCAACCAAAAAATAGCCAAGCGTTGTGGCGGGCGCCTGTGGTCCCAGCTACTTGGGAGGCTGAGGCAGGAGACTCGCTTGAGCCCAGGAGTTGGAGGTTGCTGTGAGCTGTGATGCCACGGCACTTTGCCCAGGGGGACAGCTTGAGGCTCTGTCTCAAAAAAAAAAAAAAAGAATCATATATAGATACACACATATATACATGCATAAAAATCACATCTATAGGGCGGTGCCCGTGGCTCCAAGGAGTAGGGCACCAGCCTCATATGCTGGAGGTGGCAGGAGGTGGCAGGTTCAAACCCAGCCCTGGCCAAAAAAAAAAAAAAAAATCACATCTATATACACACATATATCAATGCACACATTGTATATATACACACGTATATACATCTACATGTATAAATAAATCACATATACACACACATATATGTACACATTTAATATATACATACGTGTATGTGATTTATTTACACATATATATGCATATATATACGTGATTTATACAGGGTGTCCAGGAAGTTCATGTACAATTTAAACTAGTTGGCTATATATATGTGCACTATTTATATACATATGTATAGATATGTACATAGAATGGAGGATTCTGCAGCCTTAAAAAAGGAGGAAACCCTGTAACGTGTGACAACATGGAAGAAGCTTGGGGACATTATGTTGAGTGAAATAAGCCACTCGCAGATGAAGAGACACTGTGTGACCCCACGTACAGGCAGGACCTAAACTAGTCAAGGTCAGAGGAGCAAAGACCAGAACAGCGGTTGCTGGGCCCGGATAGAGGAGGCCACGGGAGCTGCTGATCAACAAGTATAAAGCCTCAGTTCTGCAGGACGATGTGCCCCGGGTCCCGGGCCCCACGTGGTGCCCACAGATATCAACGCTGCATCGAGTTCTGCAGGACGATGTGCCCCGGGTCCTGGGCCCCACGTGGTGCCCACAGATATCAACGCTGCATCGCTATCCTGTGAAGAGGGCGGATGGCGGGCCGGGCGTCCTTACCAGAATGAGAGCAGAAGAGCCCAAACCGACACGCCACAAACCCATCACCAGGAGGCACCGTTTCAGGTTTCCACCCGGCTTCCTGGGAACACAGGTGAGGTCCTGGAGGGACACACAAAGCCGTCCCGTCCTTGCTGAGCCTTTCACGGCAAAGGCCACGCACAGGGACATGTCTCGGCGTGCCCAGCAACACAAGCACGTGCAAAGCCATTTACCTTAAGAGCATGTGCATTTTACTGTGCCACTGCCTTTACTCCCACAGGCAGGGTCACCCCGGACGTGTCCCCATTGACACTAATCTCATCCGTGGACTGGATGCCTCACCTGCCCCCATTGTCCACCTCATCTGAAGTCACACTTTAACCGGAAAGCCACCTTGTCCTCTCTGAACCTGCCTTCAGTAGGTCAGTTTACGGGCCCTATCTCTGGTGTGATTAGCTGAGCATACAGCAGAAACAAACACTGATCCATCACAGGGAGGGAGGTGGCTCTGTTCTCACCACCCCTGTCACCCCCAGGCCCCTCTGCGGGTCACAGAGTGTGAATGAGTCAGTTGTCAGGAGAGCTCCCGGAGTTTACTCAGAGCGAGTGGAAGTTGCATTAAATAATTAACTCGACCTATGACCTGTCATCTGAACCCAGCAGAGACCAAGCCCTCGCACTCACAACTGGTATGTATGAACCCGAAACCTTTTACAGAAGGTTCGTAGCAGAAACAAAACACTGTCCCCCTAAAAAATGCACAGCTAGCTCAAGGTGTTGCTAAAGGTGTTGAAACTACAAAATAGATGAAGACAAAGAGGACAGAGAGAAGACAACACAGGGAATTTTACAGTCATGGAACGTTTTGGTCATGCAGGAAAGCAGCCGTCATCCAGCTTTGTCAGATTTTGACACTGGGCGTTCATGTCCCCATACTTCTATAAGAAACGAAATATTTCAGATGCCCCTGAATTGCTTCCTTTTCAGCAAACTCATCTCCACTCCTCCTTTCCCAGAAAGAACAGCCATCCTCCATCGTGGGCTTTGGGGTTCATGCTTCCAAGCCTGTTCATGCTATTGCTACCTATGAACGTATGGATGGCCCATCTGTGATGCTGCTGTAGGTTTTAATCTGTGTACATTAACAATTTCCTGCAGTTTGCTTTTAAGTCAACGTTGTGCTTTTATGACATTACCTTGCTGATATTTAGCGTTCCAATTCACTTATTTTAACTCCAGCATAATATTCCACATTATCCCAATTTTGTACCCATTCTCTTGTTGCTAGATCTTCGGTTTGTTCTCATTTGTTACTATTTCAAATCCCCCTGCCCTCAACGTTCCTGCCCATGTCTCCGTGAGCATGAGTGTGGGAATTCCTCCAGGCTGCTCGGGAGTTGCCGGGACAGAGGCCTGCATAACCTCCTCTTTACTGGCTCTCACCAAATAGCTCTCCGTAGTGGCAGCTTTAAACATCGACAGAGCCCTCTACAGAGTCCCCACGCTGTACAGTTCGACATGATTTTATTCCAAATTTTTGGTTCATACAGAGCGCTTAATGAATAGCCTTAATTCATTGGAAGAAAGAAAACTGTATACATTTATGACTAAAAATAGTATAAGTCTCATATCTGTCCCATAGGCACATAATTATATTTACATTTTACATAAAAAGCACTTACATCTTGAGATAGAATGATGGCCTTCTAGTACACATATCAATCTGGTCATGATGATGATTTAAAAACAATAGCTAGCAGATCTAGAGGACAGACGGTGTGTCAGCAACATTCTGCACCATCTCATTTAACCCTCACAACAGCCTTGTTGTCTGGACACTATTCTAGTATTCCAATTTTGCAGAAGAGCTAAAAAAAAAAACTTAAAGCAAATAATCAAGTTGGCCGGCACCACATGGCTAGGAATTGATGAAGGCAGGATTTGGACATTCCTGCTCTAAGCTGTGTAACAATTTACTTAGCTACACTGTATCCACTGCCTCCCTCTATCCTCATAACAATGGAACTGATGATACAATGTAAATAAAATGTTAGAATACTCCCAGACACATAAGCACTTTAATAATTAGTAGCTGTTACCCCAGAACTGCGTTAATGTACATAGTTACCATTCAATAAAAAAATAATAATAATTAGTAGCTGTCATTATATTTCTGTTTAATAGTTCCGTCGCTTAAGATTATTAAAAATACAGATAATAAAATTGAAAAACAAAACTAGGAGATTTTTGCAGTCGTAACTGTTTGGTTCTAAAGGCTTCAGACAAGTCTGAGTGCCATCTTGTCAGTGTTTCTTAATCAAGGCAAGCCTGTGCTCATTTTGAGGCTGGCCTGGAACCGGCTTCACCAGTGACTGAGAACAAACACCATTACCACTTTCCCCTTGATTCAAAATCAGATGCAGACACGACTGTAAGAGGGACTTTACCTAACAAATGCAATCAGCGTAACCTGGTTGCTTATACCCTCAATGAATCCCCAACAATAAATAAATAAAATAAAAAACAAAATCAGATGCAATCCTCTGAAATTCATGGGAACAAGTGACCCAGCTGAATGCCTACATTGACTGCAAATACCTCCAGAGATAAGAGGTCAGGAGACTCTGCCTTCTCAACAATCTCAAGTTGTAAATAGAAAAATTTGTTATTGTCCTCTAAAAAACCATCCATTCTGTTTTAAAAGTTGCCTGATAAAATATTGGGAAATTATCAGAATAATAAAAAAAAAAAAAGAAAGAAAAAGAAAGAAAGAAAAAGAATCAGCCATTCTACATGACCCAGACATGAGAATCATAGAATTTCAAGTGAAGAAGAGCTTCAGGGATGATGCAGTTAAACGCTTCCAAGGCCCCTGTCAATGAGTCTGGGAAACGCTCCCTCCCACACCCCATCTCGGAGATCCACCGCAGACACCGCAGACACCGGTGCCGTAAAGGATTTAAGAAGCGGAAGGAGGAGAAGGGAAAGCTGTTTAATTTCCTTCAGACTTCATTTCCCTAACTAATTGGATCACTGAGCCTTATACCCACTCCTGGGAACCAACAATCCATACAGCTCAACGTAGGGTCACTGAGCTAAAGAAACTTATCTTAAGACATAAGAAGACCAAGACCCAGAGGCAGGTGGGCGGACGGAGAACAGAGTTCCCAGACACATAGTTCAGCAACTTCCCCATCATCCCACACCTTGCTCTTCCCAGAAGATAAGAGCTACCCACTCACCACTGCCCCTACATCCCTGAAAAGCCAAGCCCCATGTCTTACAGAGCTCAGCGTCCGTGGTTAGAGGTGATTATTTCTCCCTCCTCTGCTATGCTAATAATTATGTTATGGCCACCACTACTGAGTGCCTACTACGCCCTGAACTTAAATCATGAATGTGAATCCTATAATCTGGAGGATGTTATTCCCATTTTATAAATCAGCTAACTAAGCACGCACGAGAAACTGGCAGAGCTGGCGTCTTTCTTTTCCAAAGCCCCCTCCTTCTGCGTATGACAATACACGGACTCAGCCTGTCTTGCGGGAAGACCAGGAAAGTCTAGAATATACTCTCCTAATCAACCTTCCTAATGCCGCGGCCCTTTAACACAGTTCCTGTGGGTCACAGCCCACAGGTTGAGAACCCCTGCTCTACAAGTAGCAAGGGACTTTACAGTTGCTTATTAGCTGTTCTGCCCACCAAGGAGAATATCATCTCAATTTATAGGTATAGCAGCACCCATCCAGAAACAGTAACTCGATTCCAAGGCTTAATGAAAGTTAAGGGCACTGTCTAGCTCTTGCTCAAAAATGGTATTTTTTCAGCATGACAAGGATGATTTAAGCCATGCCGTTGCTACCTTCTGGCCCAGTCCCTAGCACCACATAATAGAAGCAGCTTGCCTTTGGTGTTAGATTCACATCCTGCTGCCACCAAGTCCTAGCCTCGTTCCATGTAAGCTAAAAAACCTCTGAGACTCAGTTTTCTCATCTGCAAAGAAAAAAAAAAGCACCTGGTACAATGCTTGGCACGTAATTGGCCTTCAAGACACGGTAGCTGTTTCTCCTGCATGAACCTGGTGATCTTTGCTGCATCATATCACCCACTCGGTTTATCATCAGTGTCCCTGCCAGGTGGTGTCCCCACCCCAGCAGGGGAACACCCACAAGGAGAGTGGTGTCCATCACCAGCCAACTAGACCAGTTACAGGCTGGAACACTTCAACCTCTCTGCCTCGGTGACCACAGTGACCTGGAGAAAATGATTGCTCAAACGCCCTCGGTGACCCTGCCGGGATGCACCATGCTCCCTGCCCGAGCACATCCGTGATGGGGAAATCTCAGCTGGCTCTGAAGCTGCACACCTGCAGAGAGGAAACCGCCTGTCAACTGCCATCCAAAGGTCAAAAGAAAGCTCAGCAGTGCTCAGGTGCTGAACCTGTTTCTTTGGGAGTCACTTGTGTGGAATTTTCAAAAAACTCTGCTCACTCTCATCTTTTCAGCTAAGTCAGGGGTGGTCTTGTTCCCTCTCAGTTCACTCAGCTTGAAGTTTGATCATTTCTGCATCCTTAGGTGAGGCATTACTCAACTTCAAGTTCCATTAATTGTATTAGTTGTGTAATCTCCAACGTCTGTGTTGGGGCTTTGTTGTAACTTTAATGAGATGGGAATGGAGGTAGAGGAAAGATTATTCTGTCATAATAAAAAAAAAAAAATTGTGTTCTCCAGATAGTGTGAAATCCAGTGGAATCTTCCCATTGCTGTTTTCCTTATGCAACTCCTGTCTCTACCCTTCCCTTCTTCCCTTCCATTCCTCCCCGAGGCCCTGCTGTTTCCAGTTACCCATCTTGCACTTGAACCTGTATCGATTAATACCCAACCAAACCCCTTGACCCTAAGGTCATTTTCATGTCTCGATTTTTCAAATAGGTGCTCAGAGTCCACTGAGAAATAAAGAAATAGTACTCTGGGACTACTCTCTAGAAAACACAAGGAACTTAAACAACTCAACCACAACAACGAAAACAAATAATCCAATTAAAAATGGGCAAAGGAGCTGAACGACCGCTCTTGAAAAAAGACATAGGAATGGTCAGACAGGCACAGGAAAAAATGCTCCATGTCACTAACCAGCAGGGCTATGCAAGTCAAAACGACAGTGACACATCATCTGGCCAGTTTGAGCGTTGTCCTCTGAAAAACAAAAAGTAACAAATTCTGGCTGGGATGTGGAGAAAAGAGAACTTGTGTACATCATGGGGAGAGAGCAAATCAGTGCAACCATCGTCCATAACTGTATGGAGATTCCTCAGAAAACTAAAAAATAGAACCCGCACGTGATCCAGCAACCTCAGTGCCTTGTATATATCCTAAGGGCAAAGAAAAGCAGCATGTTGGCTCAGCGCCCACAGCTCAGCGGTTAGGGCACTGGCCACATACACCAGGGCTGGCAGGTTTGAACCAGGCCTGGGTCTGCTAAATAACAATCACAACTACAAAAAAAAAAAAAAAGCCAGGCGTTGTGGCAGGCACCTGTAGTCCCAGCTACTTGGGAGGCTGAGGTAAGAGCACTGCTTAAGCCCAAGAGTTTGAGGTTGCTGTGAGCTATGAAGCCACAACACTCTACCGAGGATGACATAGTGAGACTCTGTCTAGGAGAAAGGGAAGAAGGAAGGAAGGAAGGAAGGAAGGAAGGAAGGAAGGAAGGAAGGAAGGAAGGAAGGAAGGGAGGGGAGAAAAGGAAATCGGTATGTCAAACAGCTGCACTCCCACATTTATTACAGCACTATTCACGATAGCTGAGATAAAGAATCAACCTTAAATATTCATCCACAGATGAATAGATAAGAAAACATGGTATATATATACAATGGAACGCTCTGTGGACATAGAAAAGATAAATTTCTGTCATTCTCAGCAACACAGATGAGCTTAGAGGCCATCATCTCAAGTGAAAAAAGCCAGGCACAGAAAGATAAATATCCATTCGCGTGTGGAAGCTACAATAGTTGATCTCATAGATGAGGAGTAGAAGCTGATTCCTAGAGACAGAGAAAGGTGGGGAGAAACAGCCAAAGGCTGGGAAAGCAAGATAGGAGGCACAAGCGCTGGTGTTGTGTGGCACTGTAGGGTGACCAAATTAACAATAACTTGTTATAGTTTTTCAAATAGCTAGAAAAGCAGGCATGGGATGTTTCCAACATGAAGAAATGATAAGGCTCGGCGCCTATAGCTCAACCGGCTAAGGCACCAGCCACGTACACCTAAGGTGGCGGGTTCGAATCCCCAGCCTGACCCGCCAAACAACAATGACGGCTGCAACCAAAAAATAGCCGGGCGTTGTGGCGGGCGCCTGTGGTCCCAGCTACTTGGGAGGCGGAGGCAGGAGACTCGCTTTAGCCCAGGAGTTGGAGGTTGCTGTGAGCTGTGGTGCCACAGCACTCTACCCAGGGGGACAGCTTGAGGCTCCATTTCAAAAAAAAAAAAAAGAAGAAATGATAAATGTTTGACGTGATGGATCTAATTACCCTGATTGAATCATTACACATTGTACACAAGTATTCAAATATCACACTCGATCCCATAAGTATAGATAATTATTATGTGCTTATTAAAAACAATAATAAAATAAAATAATGGAAAGAAAGCAAACCTCCAGGCTGCGAACTACCTGAGGAAGCCAGGTAGGGTTTCCTGGAACTTTGGGCACCCCCTTGTTGCTAAAGGGGTTCTCCATCCTGCAGATGGAAGGAAATGAATTTGGCCAACAACGAGCCTGCTCTTCCAAGAGGACCCTGAAACTCAGATGAGAATTCAGTCCAGCCAACATCCGGATATGTGGAGACCCTGAACAGAAAACCCAGCCGCCCATACCCAGACTCGTGACCCAAGGAAACCGTGAGATAATGAACGTGTTAATGTAAAGCCACTGAGTTGATTGCAAATTTTTATACTGCAATTCACAGCTAGGTTCCCTAAGGCTGTGGTTCCCTAACCAAATTCTCCTAATTTCAGGAATCAATCCATCCTGGAAAAATTCATCCCTTCCCATCCTTCACGGTCAGTATGGAAAGGGCCAGATTTTGTGAAGAATGATCATCTAACAACATTATTTATTTCATTATTTTATATCTATTTCACATTCTCATTGCTTGCCGCTACTCCACCCATCTGAGTGTCCCCCAATTATTCTCCATGGAGAACTAGTTCTGCCGGAAAATCATAAATCTTTTAATGCATGTGTGTTCATCTTTATTACCAGAGTCAAAAATTCTAAAAAAAATTTTAAAAGTTTGTAAAGTAAAAAATACAATAGCTAAAGTTCATTTATTACTGAAGAAAGAACATTTTTAGAAAATAAACTTGGTGTGGTGTGAGAGTACAGTGTTTATAAAGTCTGCTGGAGCAACTTGTGAACAATTCAGCATTCCTGGAGCGGGTCCTAAGACTCTGGATTTTTAAATCCCATGACTGATGTTGATGCAGAAGCTGCCGGCCTCTGGCCTGCCCTAAAGCAGGAAGACTCACCCATCACCTCTTTATCGACTCACATGTGGAGTCAGAAGACCTCTATGGCACAGTTGTTCTCCAAACTACACAGCCCAGAATTTCCAGAGAGCTCATGAAGACACAGAGGTCGGGGCCCTCCTCCCCCCAGGTGATGCAAATGATTCTGACGTGTTGAGGACCAGTGCACTAGTCAGCAGGGCTTTTTTTATATATATATATACTTATCTAGCACTAATAGCAAATATGGCTTCTATTTATTCCAGATCCTATTGGTTCCAGGTGTTGATAAAAGTCTTTTTATTTCGCAAAAACCCAGGGCTGGAGGAGCGCCAGGCCCTGACTGTCTAAAATACAATCCAACTGCACCACCTGCCGGTGACTTCAGGAAGTGCACAGGGAGCCTGAACAGCGCCGGAAAAATGGCTCCTTGCAAATTCATCCTGGCAAACTCAATGCCCTGGACACCGACCTCCTGAAGGAGCAGCCGTGATTTCATTATAACTTTTTATCTTCTTCTTCTTTTAGATTAGCAATAATAGTTAATAGTTATAAGAAGGAAGAACAAAAAACTGAGGAAAAGAAAAGGAAAAGGGGGGCGGGGGGCGGGCAGGGGCCCCAAGAAGCTCCAGAACAGACACAGGCCGTAAATCAGGTAAACAGCCCTGATAACAATAACCAATCAGAACTTCACAGGGTACTAACTCCAGCAAAGACCCCAACCACAGAAAGACAGGTAACCTGTCACAACCCCAGGCCTCCCCAATGACTAATAAGTAAGCGGACACTGGCTTCTTCCTCAGCCATCTTCCTTAGCATTTGATTGCAACCCATAATACCCTGTGAAAAAGTGTATAAAAGTTTTCTTGCCTTAGTTTCGGGGCCACTCTTTTCTACAACCACTTCGATGGCGGGAGTGACCTGAGCATATGCCTGTAAAGAATAAAACTCCTTGGATTTCCAGGTGTGCATGGTTTCTTGGTGGCAAATCTGGTGCTTTCACCTCCATCATTCTCACCTGCCTCCTTGTCCTCTACTAAATCTGATTTGGGCGGTTGAAAACTCAGCCCCCTGATTCCCTAATCGCTAACACGTGGTACTGTTTGCACCGCGCCAGTCATCTCACTTAGACGATTTACTGTGTGACCTCGACTTCTCCCGTGCTTCCCGTGGGAAACCCGGGCCCAGGGAATTTAAGCAACTTGTTTAAAGTCACACAGCAGAAAGTGGTGGAGACAAGCTTCAAACCAGGTCACCTGCCCCTAGAGTCTCCGCTCTAAATAACTGTGCTATGCTGCTTCTGAAGAAAACACCTGGAGGAGATACCCACGTAGTAATTTTTGATTATTTAGCTCTTCCTTCCTAGAATCAGAGCCCCGGAATATGCTTGGGATCCAGACTTTTCCATCCCATTTATTTTATAAGGAAAAACTCGGGGCCACGGTGAGGTGAAGTGGCTGGCCCAAGGTGTCAGCTCAGGGAAATAACGCCCAGCTCCTTCAGTGGCAGGGTCTGTGGGTCTCCGGCACTGGGCTGTGGTCCACAGTGACGGCAGAATCATGAATGTGCCCTGCCATGACCAGTGAGGGGCACTTATTATATTTGGGGGCTATGAGTCTAGAAATAATTATTTAACTTCACATTCTCTATTCCACCATTTAAAAACTATTTTTTAGTCATTTAAATAAACCATTAAGATTTTGGACATTTGCTACTTGGATTAACTGTTTGATCAATATTTTTCCTGTAATTCACTTGTTTTTTGTTTTTTGTTTTTTGTTTTGAGACAGAGTCTCAAGCTGTTGCCCTGGGGAGAGTGCCGTGGCATCATAGCTCACAGCAACCTCAAACTCTTGGGCTCAAGTGATCCTCTTGCCTCAGATTTTCTATTTTTAGTAGAGAAGGGGTCTCAGTCTTACTCAGGCTGGTCTTGAACTGGTGAACTCAAGCAATCCACCCTCCTCGGCCTTCCAGAGTACCAGGATTACAGGCGTGAGCCACCGTGCACAGCCTCATTTTGCTTTTAATAGCTCTTGTCCTACAGTATTCTGTCAAATCAAGTGTGTGGCGTTGCTTGATAAACTTGTTTGATTATCCCTGTAGATACATAGAATTCATTTCTGCCCTGCCTGAGAGCAACTAGCTCTCCACCGGGGACGGCCTCCCATGCTGTGTGGAAAAGTGGGTTCTCAGTGGCCCGGGGGTCTGCATTTTCCTCTTGGCAATGACCTTTGTAGGCATAAGGCAGGTTACTAACCTTACTGAACCCGGGTTGTGCCATCTAACATAGTTTCCTATCTGACGTGGTTATTATTGGAAATAGTTAGAATCATCCCACATCAGGATTTGACACGGTGCCCACACATAGCAATCCATGCCTGTGATCACAGGTGCTGTAATAATAGCTCTTATGAGACAAGACATTGTTATCTTTTTAAAATGAAGAATCATGAATCTCAAGGCTAGTCATAAGTTAAGCACCTCACGATTTTCTTATACTGTGTGTCCCTAAAGAAGGAGGGGGACTTTTCCTCCTTCATGTTTACATGGATGGAGCTGGAAAATATTCTTCTTAGCAAAGTACCCCAAGAATGGAAGAAAAAGTATCCAATGTACTCAGCCCTACTATGAAACTAACTTATAGCTATCACAGGAAAGCTATAACCCAATTATAGCCCAAGAATACAGGTAAAGGGGAGGGGGAGGATGGGTGGAAGGAGGGTGATTGGTGGGATCACGCCTATGGTGCATCTTATAAGGGTACATGTGAATCTTTCCAAATGAAGAATATAAATGTCTTAGCACAGTAACCAAGAAAATGACATGAAGGCTATGTTAGCCAGTTTGATGAAAATATTTCAAATTGTATATAAAAACAGCACACTGTAACCCATGACTGTATTAATGTACACAGCTATGATTTAATAAATAAATAAATAAAATGTCAACCTTCCTACAGAAGAAGGAACTTTGTCCCCACCTAACAGCCAGACACACAGCAGCTTATTAAGATATCATCATAATAAATTCCCTAAAGTCTTCCCAAGAATGTGGCATTTTCAAGGCTAGAAATCAATAGAAGATAATCATCTTTATTTATTACCTAAATATTTGGCATGGGACTTTATGCTGCTGAGGAAGTCAATATTATTTTCCCATATCTAGAAACAAACAAACCATGAATTCTTAACGCAGCTTCCTAAGAAGGAAATGGACTCTACCTGATGGAGGATGGCCACGTCCACTGTTCATGAAGGCAGTTCTGTCTCCCTGGGAATAGATTGTCCATTCTCTAAGTGAAGAAAGCACTTAGGCTCGGCACCTGTGGCTAAAGTGGCTAAGGCGCCAGCCACATACACCTAAGGTGGCGGGTTCGAATCCAGCCCGGGCCCACCAAACAACAATGATGGCTGCAACCAAAAAAAAAAAATATATAGCCAGGCATTGTGGCGGGTGCCTGTGGTCCCAGCAACTTGGGAGGTGGAGGCGGGAGACTCGCTTGAGCCCAGGAGTTGGAGGTTGCTGTGAGCTGTGCCAGGGCACTCTACCCAGGGGGACAGCTTGAGGCTCTGTCTCAAAAAAAAAGAAAAGAAAAGAAAGCACTTAGAATTTATAAATTCTTTAAAGTTTGACTATATTCTTTAGGCTTTGTGGACCATAGATAGGAAAATAAGGCAGCCCCCCAATTTCAAGCCCCCCAACTTCATGACCGGGGCGTGGAAATCATTACACAACAGAAGAGCAGGAAATATTAAAGGAGGTTGAGATTCAAGCTCCAAAGTGCCCTCGATGGGGGTATTGTTCTCCCCTTGAGGGGAGGTTGAGTGAAAGTAGATGGTACCAGAAAAAGTCAGCAGACTGTACTTCATTTTTTTTCTCTCCACAGCAAGTTCTGCAGTGGCCATTTGGGGGACAGGGAAACAAAGTTGCAGCTGAAAGGACACTGCTTTGCACACACGCTGGCTGTGCTAATATGCCCTGTGTCTCTGGGGGGATATGTTATTTCACCTTCCCTTATTATTAAATGCTCTAGCAAATTAGCTAGCTTGCTTTGCCATCCAAGGCCCCACCAAAATAGGAAGAATTCAGAGCCTGGCCAGGCCCCCCCATGACGAGAATTCTCTACACTGCGTCCACACTGAAATCACCTGGGTCACTTTAAAATAACACAAAGTGCCCCCACCTTGGCCCGGCCCCAGTTTGTGGCATCTTTGTCCCTGGGAGGGGGTTCCAGTCACTCCAAGGTGCATTAGAAGCAGGTGGAGGGACGTGGCAGCAACCCAGCCTAAAGCAAGCCGGCACCAGCTGTGTTTGCACTGCCCATCCTCAAAGCCGTGTGCTATGGAAGGCCACAGGGCACGGCCATCCGGGCTCGGGCATCAGGGAAGGCGTTTACTCAAGTCCAGGCCTGGCTCAGCCTGGCTGATCTTCTTCAAGCCTGTTACCTCCCCAGTCCTTTTTCTCTTCTGTAAACTTAAGGATCCATAAAAAGCATTATTACGGAACACAGTGAATATTTTTTTAAGTGGACCAAAACAGAATACAGTTGAATACAACTGAACTCCGAAGTGTCATATTGAGTCGGTATGAACACTGTCTTTTTGATATGGGTGGAGGTGCGTTTCTATGGACAGAGAGCTTACAGAAAAAGATCACCTTCACTGTAACTTTTCCAAAACATTGGAAAGCCTCTGTTTGAGCCGATAGTATCTTTATGAAGATTCAATGGGATGATGTTATGGTGCATGTCACAAATGAAGCCCTCAGTGGGTTCCATGAGACAATACCTGCACACATACAGATCTCCAGGTCGGTATGTGTTGAGACCGTCTGCGTGACAGTCCATCATTTCACTGCCCAGAAGCACAGTTGACAGCATCCCTTCCTGTTTACCTGTGCACATTTCCACTTGCTGGGAGGGCTTCCTTTGATTCCATCCAGGAAGATTTTACATTTCTTGATTTTGGTGTACCCATGTCCAGGGCAGAGAGAGAGGTGACAGATAGATGACAACAGACAGACCGTCTCACAATGTGTCTAATTCAGTACCCAGACGACAGAAACAGCTGGATGAAAGTGTGAGCACCTCAGCTACCCTACGGTTGGCAACAGAATTGGAAGGGACCCAGGCCTAAGAGGATATGATTTCCAAAGGGACTTGGACCTCCCATTAATTCCCTAACATAATGGACGGTAATTTGTTCCATAGCACTGAGATTCAAAAGGTGCCACATCTTTCTTTAGCAAATAAATTCAGTTCCAAGACTTCACCAACTCAATTGCTGAGAAATTCAATTGCAGTCTTGGTTATGGTGTCTCTGTTCTTTCTATGATCACATGATATTAGAAAATCACTCTTGAAAAATCTCCCAAGGCAAGAACATTAAAAGCCACGCTATGGGCTTGAAGTGCAGGTGGAGGGCTGATGTGAGACCCATAACCATAAGTTACACGTAGAACCTTCAAGATTCTTATATCTCTCCCTCTTATTTACACAACTAATTTTATAACGATTATTTTACAATAGTTAGCCTGGGCTGAAGTTTTTTGGCCCAAGGATTTTAACTGAATTTTCACAGAAGCAAAAACTCTCTTTTTTTTTTTTTTT
>NW_003852418.1:14906212-14909027 GCF_000181295.1 Otolemur garnettii | reverse complement strand
AACCCGCCACCTTAGGTGTACGTGGCTGGCGCCTTAGCCGGTTGAGCTATAGGCGCCGAGCCAGCAAAAACTCTCTTTATTTTGATCCTTGGAGTTTGCTGAATGATGTAGTATTTCTTTCAGGTGCCATGAACAGGTGCCATGGGCACACACAGGCATGAGAACAAACCCGACTGAATTCTACGAAACACACAATCCAACAGGTGCCCAGACCGTGGAATCACCAGCTCCCATGTGCTGTCAGCAGCTATGGCCAAGCGTCTTCAGGACAATCCCCAGCCTGCTGTGAGCAAACAAAAAGAGTGTGAGTTTACAGAGGAAGTGGAGGAAAAGAGAATCCAGTCAACTGTAAGAAGAGGTGAATAATAAGATCAATTTCCCTTCTTCAATCATTCTGTTATCTGAGCTTGGCTATATACTTCCCTTGCAAAAGACAGGATGTTTCTTGGATTGCAATGTGGCGTGATATTATTGTTATTTTAAAAGGTTTTCCCGACTTCAATTGGTACCTTGAGTTGCTGGCTGAATAGCTGGCTGATCAATGGTATAGTTGGTCTTACAGGACCAGCTTCTCCAGCGCCTTCAACTCCAGGTAGTGGCTGCCCTTGCTCTCCACTGATTCCCTCTGTTTGCCCCTCCTGGTCCACCTTCCACCTGTCTCTGCCTCCTCTCTGCCTCCCGAGGCCAAGCTCAATGGACTATGTCAACACAGCCAGTGTACTGCAGTGACCTCACCTTGGCAGGATCCTCTGATAGAAGTCTCTGGGGTTTTTTGGTGTATTTTAATTTTTGGTTTTTTTTTTCTTTTCTTAAGATGGGGTCTTTCTCTGTCCCTCAGGCTAGAATTTAGTGGCATCATCATAGCTCACAGCAACCTCAACCTCCTGGGTGCGAGTGACCTCCTGCCTCAGCCTCCCAAGTAGCTAGGACTGTAGGCATGTGCCACTGTGTCCTGCTAATTTTTAATATATTTTTGTAGAGACAAGATCTTCCTCTTGCTCAGTCTGGTCTTGAACTTCTGGCTTAAGTGATTCTCCTGCCTCGGCCTCCCACACCTGCTAGGATTACAGGTGTGCGCCACCACCGCCCCCATCCCCAATCATGCAACCAGAAAGTTTCTTTTTATTAAAGCAACTAGGCTTTGCTGGGCACAGTGGCTCCCAGAGTGTAATCCTAGCACTCTGGGAGGCTGAGATAGGCAGATCGTCTTGAGCTCAGGAGTTCAAGACCAGCCTGACCAAGAACAGGACCACAGTCTCTACTATAAACAGAAAAAACAGCCAGGCATCATGATGGGCACCTGTAGTCCCAGCTACCTGGGAGGCTGAGGCAAGAGGATCGTTGCAACCCAGGAGTTTGAGGTCATTGTGAGCTATGATGCTGCAGCACTCTATCCAAGGTGACAGAGTCATACTCTATCCCTCTCCCCACAAAAAAGCAACTAACTTTATCCCTCTCTTTACTTCTGGGTCCTTGTGCAGCCCCAAAATTCCATGCTAGTCCATCCTGACATGGCCCATCCATACCTTGGTAATAACTTTTTCAGAAAATAACTCTTCCTTGAGTCGTCCTCACATTTGAGGAGCCCATGGGTCTCTTTTCAACCCTTACTGACACACACTGGAGGGCTCGTGTGGAATCCGTCCACTAACTTGTAATTCCATAGTCATAGAAGGAGAAAACCGGCGGGGAAGGATGGAGCTACTGAAACACTTTCTCTTTGGCAACAGACATGGTCAAAAATCCAGAGCCACCCTTCAGAAAATAAACAGGGAGGCAAGGGCGTGGGTGGGCAAGGGCGTGGGGTTGTTGAGAGGCTGTGCCAACACATGCTCTCTGAACAGCTGCTTTTGGCTTTAAACAGGGCAGTGTCTCTTTGTGAACATTTACACACTGTAACTTAGACAAGAGGAAAACACGAGTCCTAGGAAACTGGCAGCTGTAGATGTGTCATCACGGATGGCGCGGCAGGGCGAGGAGGCTGCAGGTCCTGCTTTTTAAAAATCCTCTTTTTTCTTCTCGTTGGGAAGCCTCAAAGAGTATGGAGAGTTTGCTGAGCCCTAAAAGCAGCAAACATCATAGACAATTAAAACTACTAACAAGGAGACGAAGAGAGAGGGTGAGGGGAGGGAGGGTATTTGGTGAGATCTCACCTAATATGCACAGTGCAAGGGTACCCTTCCAAACAAGTAAGAGTAAATTATAAATGTCTTACCACAAAAAATAAGTAAGTAAGGTGATGGTTATATTAATCAGTTTGATTTCAGCATTCCACATTGAATATCAAATCATCACATTGTACCCCATAAATATGTACAATTTTGATTTAATAAAAATTAAATTTAAAGAAAAGAACCATTGTGGTATATGTACACCGTGGAATACTATGTAGCCCTAAAAAAGGATGGAGACTTTTCCTCCTTCATGTTTACATGGATGGAGCTGGAACATATTCTTCTTAGCAAAGTATCTCAAGAATGGAAGAAAAAGTATCCAGTGTACTCAATCCTACTATGAAACTATAGCTTTCATAGGAAAGCTATAACCCAATTATAGCCCAAGAATATGGGGAAAGGAGAGTGGGAGGGGAGAGGAGGGGGGAGGATGGGTGGAGGGAGGATGATTGGTGGGATCGTGCCTATGGTTCATGTGAATCTTATAAGGGTACATGTGAATCTTTCTAAATGAAGAATATAAATGTCTTAACACAATAACTAAGAAAAAGACATGAAGGCTATGTTAACCAGTTTGATGAAAATATTTCAAATTGTATATAAAAATAACATACTGACATGACAGTATCAATGTACACAGC
>NW_003852418.1:14879358-14905952 GCF_000181295.1 Otolemur garnettii | reverse complement strand
AAAAAAAAAAAAAAAAAAAAAAAAGCCATTGACTTTGACTGCTGAGAAAGATAAAGGCAAATATCTGATCAACAACAACAATGTTTTCAACGTCGAAGTTACCGAGAAAATGAAAATTACAACAGGAATCCTAATGAGAGTTTTTCTTAATGAAAATACAATATGGTTTTTTACTGCTAATATTCTATCCTAACCCTGAATCCATCCCTCTCACATATGCATTACTTTTTTCGTTCATCCATCCATCCGTGGAAATACAAGATGAAATCTTGAGTTACCGGGACCCAGTCCCTGGCCTCACGGACGATAATACATGATAGTCGGAAAGGAACTCAGAATTCAGCCACAGGCATCAAACACCACCAAAACATTGCCCTCTTTCACCCAACACTAGAACATCTGGGAAATCCTTCTAGAAGACAATTTTAGGAAATCTGTCACATTTATAACAGCAGAAGATATTAAACACTCAAAGGTGGAACATGGACAGGTCATTAATAATTCCTCTGATACTTAGAAGAACTCCCAATTCCTATTTTAAATGACATATTTGGGTCGTATGTGATGGCAAGAAATAGATATTCCAGGTTTCAAAACAGAAATATAGAATAGTAATATGTGTATGATCTCGATACAGAAGGAGAAATACCAAAGGTTACTTCTTGGTCATAGGACAACAGATTACTATCATTTTTATATTTTACTTCCTAGGTTTTCATAAAGAATTCCCTTTGTAATGAAAAAAGGAAAAAGCAAATTTTCAAAGTTTTGTTCTCAGAACCCTTAGAAGTGGGCCAGACACGGTAACTCACACTTGTAATCCCAGCACGCTGGGAGGCTGAGGTGGGTGGATCACCGGAGTTCAGGAGTTTGAGACCAGCCTGATCCCGTCTCTAAAAAATAGCCAGGCGTTGTGGCGGGTGCCCGTAGTCCCAGCCACTTGGGAGGCTGAGGCTAGAGAATCCCTTGAGCCCTAGAGTTTGAGGTTATGCTGCGGCACCCTACCCAGGATAACATGAGACTCTGTCTCAAAAAAAAATAAAAAATAGTGAGGTGAAATGCACATGGCTTAAAATTCACCATCTGAACCACGTAAGTGTGCAGTCCAGTAGTGCTACGTGTGTTCACATTGTTGTACACCCCCTTCTTCTTCAGAACTCTTCACCTTACAGAACTCTGTCCCCATTAAACAACTCCCGTCCTCCCCACTCTCAGCCCCTAACGACCCCCATCTACTTCTGTCTGTCTCTCTGACTTTGACTCCTCTCACATCAGTGCCATCACACAGTCTTCTTCTTGTGTCTGGCCGATTGCTCTTAGCGTGGGACCTTCAGGGTTCATCCGTGTTGTAGCAGGTGGGAGAATTTCATTCTTCCATCTGGCAACACTAACGGAAATGCCTCAACATTTTTAGCCCTTCACGGTGACATTCCCTGCATGATGACCATACACTTTCTCCGTCTGTCCCTGGCCACGTTTATTATTCTCAGTGCAAATAATAACCCTGGGAATAATATCTTGTGTCACGGCCCCTGGACAGCCTGCCAACCAGGGCCACTGTGCATTTCCCTGCCTGTTTTTTCTTTCTAGAATTTCTGTCACCCGTCCTCCAAACCTCTTATCCTTGTCAATCTTTAGCTTTCAAAGGCCATGCATTGATCGTCCCTTCTACCCCAGAGGCTCTCAGCTGGGGACATCTGGCCTCCCAGTTGTGCCTCCAGCAGTGTCAGAGGCTGAAGCCAGGGATCTCTCTGGGTCCCTAACCAAGACCGAGCCCTGGGTTTAGCCTCGGGAGAGCTGACTCAAGCGTTGTCCATGGCCTGATCTGGGGCAAGACATTGGCCATCTCTGAACCAGTTTCATCCTTACCCCACTAGAAACTCCTCACGTTGTAGGATTATAATGAGCCCATCAGATAAAGTACAAGAAAGTGATGGGAAAGACGCCAAATGATGGATAAATAAATATAAAAGACACGGGCGCATGTCAGAGCTTCTGCGTAAGGTGCAGGAGGGTGGGCAGCCCAACCGGGCAGGAGACGGACTGCCACCGACAGGCCGTGTACCTGTGACCTCACTGTGCCACCTGGGTCCCTGCCGGTCTGGCTCAGTGATCAGTAACACAGCGGACGCTTCCTCGAAGTGAGTGAGAGACTCGCAGAGAGGACAGAAGAGATGCAGGAGGTGCCGGGCAGGCCCGGAAAAGGCGGCTTGGTAACAGGAGCTGACCACCTCCTGAGTCGGTCAATATTTGAGGAGGGGTGGGGTTGGGAAGGCCCGAAGATTAAGAGGGGAAGCAAGTCATGGGCGTGATGGTGAGCACCACCCAAAGTCGGCACGGCAGAGGGAGCCTCCACTCTCAGTGCACTCCCTGCCCTGTCAACAGCAGGAGGCAAAGTCTCCACCAAGAAGTTGCACTTTGGAAGACTCATTTCCACCTCCACCCAGGGCCCGAGGTTTGATTTAATGCTCTGTGGTCACCATCTTGAAAATCTTAGGGTTAGGGTGCCAGCTTCCCATGCAGTTGAAAATCCTAGCATAACTTTTGACTCAGCAGAAACATAAATGCAAATAGCCGGCAGTTGACCAGAAGCCCTCCTGATAATGGAAACAATAAACAATTGGAGAGGACGTATTTTGTACATCATAGGTCTGTGTCATATCCTGCATTCTTACCATGAAGTTAGCTAGAGGAGGCTGGGCTCAGTGGCTCACAGCTGTAAACCCAGCACTCCGGGGGGCCAAGGCAGGTGGATCACCAGAGCTCAGGAGTTGGAGGTTGTTGTGAGCTATGACACCACAGCACTCTACCCAGGCGGGCAGAGGGAGACTCTGTCTCAAAACAAAAAAAAAAAGGAGCTAGAGGAAAGAAAATGCTTTGAGAAAATTATAAGGAGAAGGAAACAAATTTGCCGTTCAAGTGAAAATGGATCATCCTCGTCTTCGCACTGAGGTGACCAAGGCGTCAGAGGACAAAATGGTCCTGCTGTCTCAGGGGTGGCGGAGGCAGAAGAAAATCCACGAAGAAGTGCACCTGTGCAGTTCAAACCTGTGTTGTTCCAGGGTCAACTGTCGTGTTATCTTTGGACTGGTGGGACGATGCGGCACGGGTCTGACCTGCCTAAACGGCATGTCACTGTTCCCTGAGGCCTGTGCACACACAGCATCCCTGAGGCCCATGAATGAGGATTCCAGGGACTTGTGACCCGGGGGTGTCTGGCAAGCTTCAAAGAGGGCAGAAGATGGGTGTGTCACATCTGCCACAGAGCACACAGGGACAGGGAGGGCCTGAGAGCCCCTGCTTTCCACAGAAACTGTCTCCAGTAGAGAAAAAGGCAGTGCATTCCCAGAAACGCGACCCCCATCCTACCCTACCTTTCCTTACTCACGGTACCCGCCCGCAACGGCCGACCGCTGGGGCTGAAGCCGATGAGGGCAGAACAAGAAAGGGACGTGAGGACAACCCAGCCTTTCTTTTCCCTCCCTCCTTCCTTACTCGCCGATAAACTCAAGCTAGAAAGTGTGGTAGAAGGTGTGAGCAGCTGGGGATGAAATGAACAGCTGGATTAATTTGGGGTAGCCTTTGAGCGTGTGGGGATGATATAAACAGCTGGATTAATCTGGGGTAGCATTCCCCCGCTTCATTCACACACCTTCTCCTGTCGGCTGCAAAGCCCGGCTGTGAGCTCTCGGCCACCCTCCAGTCAAACTCTGCATTTCCAACCAGCACGGCACCATCTACAAGACGAACGGGAAAATTCACACTAATAAGGTGCATTTTTAATTTTTCTTTGTTTACAATGACTTCGAATAACAAACACAATACTTGGCAAGTAGACAGGGAGGCTGTAAAAGAAAGAAAAAAAAAACCTCCGCGTTTTAGCTCCTTTGTGAGAACCTGTCCCTGCTCTCAGGACGAGGGCCTTGTCGCTGTTTCTGGTTTTGAACCGGACCCTGCGAGTGAGGAAGCCCCCACTGGCCCACTGCTGACCACCCAGCTAACAAGTGACGCCTGTTGACCTCTCAGCAGGCCCCTGGGAGCTGCCCCACCTGACTGGTTTCTCTTAATCACCTAGGTCACTCCTATCCCTAAACTTCCCATTCTTCTCTAAGTTAGATGCAAACTTGCTGAGTGCAGTGTGAGCACAGATGAGATGAAGGGATGGAGGGGAAGGGTTTTGCAAAGCACAAAATGCCATCCAAATGGCCTTGACTGTCAGGTCAGGTCTGAGAGCAACAGGTGCAATCAGCCAAGAGTTGCAGGTGCCTGCTGGGGTAGGAAAGTCCCTGGAGAAGTCGTCGTGCTCATTTTTCAGGGTGCCAGGGGATGGGGATACAAACCCAGATGTAAAACAGACAAGGGCTCACAGGTAAGGGGGCGCACAGAGGCTGAGGGAGGTGTAGGGCCCCCAGAGGCTGAGGGAGGTGTGGGGCGCACAGAGGCTTAGGGGTGTGCTGGCTCTCCATCCAACAACAGATACATAAGCATGAAGATCACAGCCCTACTCCGTCTGAAGCCAGGCCCATGGCCCCAGCTCTTGCGCCTCCAAGCCTGTCTGCCTCTGCTGCTCACAGTGTGTGTACGCGGCAGCTGCTTAATCATTGGGTTTATCCCATTCCACATTTAAATGTACAGCGCTGAGCTGGAATTCAGTTTACAGCCCTAATTATGGAGGGCCTGACTGTGCGTTCAGCGTTTACTTAAATAGTAATTTGTTCCTTACCTGTCGAGCTCTGAGAGAGGCCTTCCTTCTCCAGCTCTCCCCTCGCTCTGCGATTCTGTTTTTATTTATAGGACTCTGTATTCCCTGACGATCACCCAAGGCAGGTGGAAGCCTCACCTCTCTAAACCCAGGTCTGCATACAGCCTGAGTATACGCAACACCTGTCTGTGACGGGAGTGGAGAATATTATCGAATAAAGCCTCAATAATTACTAGCTTGCATCTCTCCTGAAGGTTTTTCTCAAGAGCCCTCAGCAGTGTAATTCAGCATGTTTCTGTTTTTGCATTGGCTGTTAGGATGCTCAAAGCCTTACCTGTGAACGCTTCATAATAAGTCTGTGAATCAACATGCACGTTTATTTATTTATTTATTTTGGCCGGGGCTGGGTTTGAACCGGCCACCTCCAGCATATGGGGCTGGCGCCCTACTCTTTTGAGCCGCAGGCACCGCCCTAATGAACATTTATTTTTGATCCTGTTCTCATTGGGTGTCTCCACTTTTTAAAAATCTTCTTTTGCTACACTTTAATTCATCTTCTCGTATATTATGGCACGTGTCCTTGTAAGACACTTTAATAAATACCCCTCCTGGCATTCAATAAATAACATAGCCTATCCCGAATTTCTGGCTCGCAGAGAAAACAATAATGCCCTTTCCCATGTCATACTCTGTGTGCAGGGCAAGAAGCCACCCTGAGGTCACTTGGAGTGATGGCTGCGCGGCTGGGGATGCACAGGAGGTGAGAAGCTATGCCCTTCCGATCAGGTGGTGAGCGGTGCAGGTGTGCTGGGCCAATGGCAGGCGGAAGACAGACGGAACTGCAGAATCTCACAGAACGTGTTTTCCCTGCTCTGCTGGTGACCCATGGGTACTGGGGAAGGGAATCGGCCACCCAGGTCAACCGGCAGGCTCAGTGGGTGAGAGGCAGGGGGCAGGATGCTTGGAGTACCAGGGAGAAGTCAGGTGCTCAGCTTTTATTGGAGTTGTGCGGGCAGCCCTGAATCCAGGAAGAGAAGCTGTTTCTATAGGACGGTGTAGGAGCGGGGAGGACTCCACCCTCCCCCAAGGCCGCTGTTTGCCCTGCTGGGTGTTCAGCCAGCAGGCTCTGGAGGAGGAAGCAGAGGGCAGGGAGCCGGGCTCAGCTGACAGCCTGGCCGTGGGCAGCACCCTCTGGAGACACAGGCCCCCAAGCTCCAGGTGACACCAGTGGCTGAAGATCCCCCCACCCCACGGGGCCAACAGGTAAGTGCTTTGTGATCCTTGGTGGGGGGGTATTGTTTGTGACAGGCAGTAAAATATAGAGGCCGGGAGTCAGAGAGAGTCGAGGCCCCTGTGTGGCCTGGCCTGTGTGTGAGTCTCAATGTCACCATCTGTGAAATGGAGCCAAAGATCTCACTAACCTCAAAGTTTTCAGTCTTACAAGGATTAAGTGACAACGCAGGTGCTATTGGCCTATGTGTGTGGACCCAGCAAGGGTCACTTCAGGTGTAAACCTGGGGAGAAGTCAGTGGGTGGAGGGTACTCTGGGGGGTTTGGGAACTTGTCAGGGCAAGAACGCCCCAAAGAATCCCACTGCCTAAGAAGCGAGGGAGCCGGGGAAGAAGCTGCTGAGTGCATTTTGTGAGTCTCATTTAACACTGAAGCGACCCAGGAGGCAGGTACTGGATTCAGATCCCAGATGTGTGACCCCCAGGCATTTGCAGCACCCTCTGAACCTCAGTTTCCAGCCAGGAAGAGCCACTCAGATTACAGTGTGGGTGCCCTAGAGAAAGAGAAGTCTCAGCCCCACCCCAGACTGGGTGCCCTGCGGCAGATTCCTGCAGCCCTCTGGTCTCAGTTTCCTCATCTGTAAAATGGGCCTGATAGCAGACCCGAGATCAAAGGACTGGGAGGACTAAGGTGTGTGAACACCTGGGCACTCAACAACCCCTAGCTGGGGGGTTTCGTGCCACCATCATCTCCATTTTGCAATGAGGAAAACAAGTCTGGGTGGAGGAGGGTGGAGGAGCTGGTTCCGGGGTCTCACAGAGAGGAAATTGGGGACGGAGAATTCAGGAAGGGAGGAAAGCTAGCAAGACACTCACCTCGGGTGCAGAATTTAAGGGACACCAAAATACCAGTCATCACGATAAATTATATTTTAAGAAAGTATTTAAAAATTCCAAGGTAACGTCAAGACATCCTTCTCGAGCCCTGTGTCGGCGTGTGAGGTGAGGATGGGATGGGTCAGTGGCCACGTTCATTCTGATTCTTTCGAATGTCGTGTTCAAACACGATTCATCTGGATGACTGTCTCATGCTGTCTGGGTCCGGCTGCTGTCCGGTGGCTTCGAGCCCCCGGGTGTATATCCAGGGTGTGTATACTGTATGCCCCCCTAAATAAAAGACCACAGAGGGGATTGCAAAAGTAGTTTTTAATTTTAGGGGGTATGAAATAAACCAACGTCCCAAATCACAGAAAATGCTTTTTCACTTTTTTTCTGTGAGTTCTAGAACCCAGAAGAGTTTTCTTTTCAGGAGAAAAACAAGTGTTTTGGGGAATGATGTGGACCCACAAGAACCCTCTGATGCTGGGTGGGTGACAATGATGAGGAGGGCCAGGGAGGCTGCCTCCCCGCAGGTGAAGCCAGGCTGCGCCAGTGTTAAATCTGTGCTGATTGTCACTACATCTGCAGTTCCTTTTGGTCAGCCAAGTCCTGTGCCGTGAAGTGGGTAAGAATTTGAGCGCCTGAGTCAGGCGGGCGTGGGTTCAGACCCCAGCTCTGCCTCTTAGTAGCTTTCTGCTACTCTAGTGTAGACAAATTAGCAGGATTGACATTGGTGAGATGTAGGAATTACATCTCTCAGCCTCAGTCTCTTTATGTGTGCAATGGGGGAAGAACGGGCTTGTGTATGTGAGGGGCCCGGCACCAGGGCCAGGGGACGGGCAGAGCAGCTGAACACCTACGGGGATAAATGTGCCAATTCTGCACCAGCCCAACCCTGGGAGCAAGCCTCCTTGCATTCCATGCCCTGCTAAGCTCATCCTGGCCCTGCCTTCCATTACGTCCCCTGCCATCAGGATTAGCGTACACGTGTTTGGTGTAGTACTGAGAGGGTGACAGTGAGCTGAAAGCTTTCTAGGATCATCGACCACTTATGCAAACATGGCTGAGTGCTCCAATAACAGCACATCAATTACCAAGCATTCCTAAAGCATCAGGGCAGATTCTGATAGAGGCACCCCTTCCCTGGACCCCCAGAGTCCCGTGCCGAGCACTCAGGGCTTGGCAGTGCAGAGAAGGCTGGATTTCAGTCCTCTGTTTCCCCCTTGTGCAGGCAGCGACCTGCACCACTGTGCCTAGTGGCCCTGACAGTGGCTGCGTGCTGCTGGCCCTGTGGCACGGCACACAGGGGATGCAGGGCTGTGGGGCCAGGCAGAGCAAGTCTGTTCTCTTTATTCTTTTGTGTACCACCATTGCCATTTGGGTTGGGAGCAGAAGGCTGGTTCTGCTGGGTGTGCCAGCCTGGCCCTGTGGGCGTGGCCCCGGGCTGGGCAGTGAAGGGGGCCTGTGGTTTGCCTACATTCCCTCGGGTTGATCGAAGGTGTTTCTTGTTTACTCGGTGACTAATTCTGTCACTGTTCCACCTGCTCCATGCAATAGTCCTTTAACTGCCTGCTGGCAATGAAGTTTCAGAAGTCCCCTTTCTCCACCGTAGGTTGTATGGCGATGGTGTTTGGCCTGTATTGCGGGAGGGTTTACTGTTAATTGGTAACCTCGACAAGGCAACGCTGACCATCAGCCACTGGCATAAAAGACAAGGGATGGAAGGCAGCTTCCAGGTGGGCAATTCACTCATGGGTAGGATCAGAGGGCTAATGGGATTATAGCATGAGTGAGAGAAGTAACTTTAGCAATAACTCACATTGACTGGCCTGACTACTGCTAAGCCCTTGTGCTAAATCCCTACAGGGGTGATCACCGACCATTCCACTGTGCAACCTTCACTTTGGACCACACCATACATATTCCTTGCTCAGTTACAATTTTAACTTCTTATTGCCGAGTTATAATTTTAATTTCTTACTGCAAAAATAAATATGTAATAAATATTTTATATGCCATGTTCTATTGGAATATGTACAAATAATTCGTGAAATTATAGCATCATTTATGTGCCAGAAGAAATAGTAGCAAATAAGAAAGTAGAAATTGGAGCGTCTGAGCTCTGGACCCAGGCTTGCAAGGGGTGAATGATTCTCCCACGTCCTAGCAGATGACCTGTACCAGTCAGCATGGGCTGCAAGGACAAAGTACCACAGACTGGGTGGCTTAAACAACAGACATTTGTTTTCTCATGGTTCTGGAGGCTGGAAGTCCAAGATTGAGGTTCTGGCCGTTGATTTCCCGTGTTAGTCCCCATCCCAGCAGCCTCCTGCCCGTGTCCTCAGAGGGCGATGACAGAGCGAGCTCCTTGCTGTCTCTCATTTGAAGGACACTAATCCCATAGGATCAGGGCCCATCTCACGACTTCAAGTGGCCTTCACTGACTTCTGAGGGGCCCTGTCTCCTAAAGCAGTCACACAGAGGGGCAGGGCTTCTTTGATCTTTTGGGGTACACATTTCAGTCCTAAACATGACCTTAGGTAAGGAACTTTAGCCCCTGGGCTCAGTTTCCACATCTGTTAAATGGAGACAGTAGAAACACCTGCTCATGAGATTCTGATGAAAACGTGATACATTGACTCAGGGAAGCATTGGAGCAACGCCCAGCGGGCTGGGGACACTACAGGAAACTTTAGTTTTGCTGAAGTGTGTCCCATTTTGCTTGCCACTTATGATAGCTGATCTCCTCCTCAAGAGCCATGCACCAGCCGCTGGTCTACACTCCACACCCCTCCTGTGCACTCCACGGGCCTCTACCTGGAAATTCAGAGCTGTCCCGCACTCAGCTAGCTCTCCAAGAGTGTCAGATGTGGTTACCTTTTCCAATGGATTCAATGTTTCAGGGCCTATTGGCATTAAAGGACTTCCATCCTCTTGCCAATGGTTAACAGAAGGTTTAATTGCTAAACATCGAAATGCTCCCTTTGACCCTCCAGTCATTGGAAACAGGCCCTGTAGGCAGACTGAATTCATTTCTGCTCTCATCACTACTGGCCAGTAGGTGGCAGTAACCTTTTGCTTTTGTCCCATGTAAATATAGCTTTGAAAAAAGTTGATAGGCAGGAGCAATTTCACAACACCTGTGTTACAACTGCTGGTGGAAAGTGACATTATCTGAATCCAGGTAATTGCTGCAAAAGACATGTCACCGGATTTTTCCTCTTTCATTCCCCTTGACCTTGAAGATGCTAAGAGGTTACCTAAAACGGGCAATGATGAGCATAATGTTACCCCAGCTGTGGGATTAAAAAAAAACCCTCATCTCTGCCTGGAGGTCCCACATCTTCCAGCTTCAAAGTATTTCATAATCTCAAATGGTTATTGAAAGTAACACCCAATTGCTATTGGATTTTAGTTCAGTTACATAGGAGCTTTAAAAATTTGTAATAATAATGTTTAAACTTGTTAAAAGCCAAATTTAGCTGAAGACCTGAGCATCTGTGTCACACATGTGTTCGTATGTAACACGTGTTATACATAACATGTGTTTGTTGTAACCCTCGCCAACACATTTCACCTGCATGCCTCAGTTTCTGCACCAGCAGAATGGGAATAATCCCACCACCACCTTGTTGATTCGCTACATGCAGTAAATTAGTTTTACTACAAATAAAGCTCCAAGAACTGTTTCTGAACACGTGGTAAGCACTCCTCAGATGTTGTTAATGTTATTACTTCATCGTCCCTCTGGTTGTAAGAGTTGTCATTGTTTTTATCCACAGTAGGTTCAAATTCTGTTAAAATTTCTGTAAAGGCCGCATTGTAAATGTTCCAGGCTTTTCAGGCATAGGCTTTCTGTTGCAACCACTCAACTCTGCCATGAGAGCATGACAGTGAGTGTAGACAGCATATAAATAAAAGGGGTGGCTATCTGCCAATTAAACTTTATTTATGGATGCCGAAATTTGTCTCTCATATAATTTTCGTGTGTCGCCATCTATGATTCTTCTTCTGATTCCTTTTTGAACCATTTATAAATGTGAAACTTGTCTCTGGCTTGCTGACTACTAAAACAGGCAGCCGGCTGGCTTTACCCACAGCTGTTGTTTGCCAGCCCTGGTCTCGCGGATTCGATGTTGGATTCATAATGTCCCATTTACAGAAAGAAGTGACGGTCTGTTGTAAGTGTGTGCGTTGTGGATTTTATAAATAGAAAATAGTACAAAAGGACAAGTGTCCTGTATGTTTTTGCATTTGTTCAGCTTTATTTCATGGTGTGATTAGAAAACGGAGACAATCCCCAAATTTGGTGAGGTGTCAAATTCCTGCAAGAGAGCAGGTGGTGGGGTCCATGACCCCTTTTTTGGCCGAATTTCCTATTGCTCAATGCATCTATCACCAGGGAGTAAACACTCAGACGAGGGCAAGAAGCCCCCAAGAGACCTTGGCGACACATTGCCTCCTTTCAGCCAGAAATCGAAAGTCCTAATTCTCATTCTGAAAACCACAGCAGCCCGTGAGCCAGGTCTTGGGGGACAGGCTACAACTGGAATTGTGTGTGTGGAAAAGGAACTTAGATCGCAGGCTGGCTCGTCTTTCCGGGGGCTGGAAATCAGACACACTCGCTCAGCCTCTTTCTAGACGTGTGTCCTTCTGAGAGTTTGGAGGCTCAGTGCCCCCCTTTCCGGGGGAGTTAATCATATGCAGAACGTTCTGGTGGTTGGTAGGAGCACAGGCAGCCTGTGTGTGAGTCTTGCCTCTCCCCTCATTAACTGGGGGATCCCCAGAAAGTAAGTGAACCTCTGGGCTTCAGCGTCTCAGATTGAGAATGAACTCACAACACCTCTGTTCCACAGGGGCGCTGCAGGGTCCGTACCCCTTGTATGAGGTGGCCCTGCTTACAAAACCGAGCATGTGCTAAATAATTATTTACTGTTTTCTTTATTACTGTAACAAGACTCGTGAGACATTCAGTGACGTTACATGTCCCTAGGTCACGCGAGCCATGATGATCGATGGTTATTCCCTCCGTTCAACTAACAAATAATAATTAAACTCCTAATAAACGCAAACGTACTATTAAGAATAGGAGATACAAATCTGGGTTAAAGCAGGCACTGCCCTGACCACGTGGTCCTTACAATTCATTGGGGAAGAAAGACATAAATTAAATATTCCATTGTGGGCTCACTGCCTATAGCTCAGTGGTTAGGGCATCGGCCACATACACCAGGGCTGGCAGGTTCAAATCCGGCCCAGGCCTGCTAAACAACAATGACAACTAAAACAACAACAAATAGTCAGGTGTTGTGGCGGGGGCGGATAGTCCAGCTACTTGGGAGGCTGAGGTAAGAGAATCACTTCAGCCCAAGAATTTGAAGTTGCTGTGAGCTGTGATGCCATAGCACTCTACTGAGGGTGACACAGTGAGACTCTGTCTTAAATAAATAAATAAATATTCCATTGTGTCCCCCAACTTTGGAATGATGTAAATGGTTATTCCAAGACCATCCTACCCAGCACAGTCATCCCCGGCCTTCTCCTACGTTGCCCCGACCTCGTGTTAATATTATTAATCTATTTCTATTCAGACCATAGAACCATATGTGGTTTTGTGTAATGAGCACATGTGTTTTGCTTATCGTGAGCCAGATGTTATTTTAACCATATTATAAGCAGTAACTCTTGAGTCCTTGTAGTAGTCTTATGAGGCACAGAGAGGCTAACTTACTGCCCTCAGGACACACAGCTGTGAGGGGAAGCGGGTGGGTTCAAGCCCAGCACTCTTGCTCTGGACTGCACACCCATAACCACGGTGCCATGCTGTCTGCAACTAAGGGAAATGGCTCGTTGGCGTATTCATTGCCCATTTGTTTCTTGTCTGCTGAGATTTCAGCCCAGGGAGTCAGAGGGCCTCATCCGTTTAATTCAGAGCTGTGCCCCTCGTGCTTGCTATGGCATTAGATACAGAGTCATATGCTACAAACGCCCCTTTTGGTCCACAACATAGAATGTACAGACAGCAGTCCCGTAAGATTATAATGCTGTGTTTTTAATGTATCTTTGTTATGTTTAGATATATTTAGATACACAAAGACTAGTGATGTGCTGAACAGTATCGTAACCTAGGAGTAACGGGCCGTCCCATCCAGCCTGTGTCTACAGCGAGCCTGCGCCAGCTCAGTTTGTTGGTACACGACGATGTGCACACAGTGACGAAATCACCTAACAATGCTTCTTAGTGTGTATCCCTGTCCTTAAGGGGCACATGGACATACTTATTAAATGAATGAATAAAAATATAGCCAAGACGTATATACTAAAACAGTGCTAAGTACTGTGAGAGGGTTTTACAGGGAGTTAACAGGGGAAAGCTAACAATTAGAGGTATTATTTCAATCACCCTCATTCTAAAGCCTCCTTCATATGGTATCTGTGACTCTAGCTAGGAGGGGAAAAGTGTGATCTACACCAAACGCACTTTTGCGGGTGATAAATAGTTCCCTCGTGGCGATGAAATGCAATTGAAAATTGCAGCCGCATTTGACGTTAACTCGGTTGGATATATTACGTATGAATCCACAATCTCCTCTCCGTTGCTCAGAACAAATACAAGCACTTTGTTCTGACTTCCGCTTGTGACACACACCCGGAGGGGAACGGGTCAGGGTTCTGCCCCTCACCTTCCCACGTGAGACTTTGGGGTTTGATTTGTTTCTCTCTTCCTTTCTTTTTTCCTCTCGGTTGCAGGAGCCATGGGTAACCAGATGAGTGTTCTACAGAGAGAAGAAGACCCAGAGAATGAAGCAGAAGGAGAGACTTACAAGGTAGCACGGTGACAGTCACAGGGACATGGGCCACTAGTCGGAGGCGTTAGAGACCATGGAAGGATAAACTGCCCAGCCGGAGCCCACCACATAGAGATGATTAATGATGGATGGTTCGGTTGTATTTGAACTTCTAGCCTCCATCAAGATCTTGATAAAAATGCAGGTTCTGAGCCCTCCTAAGACTGACCAAAGGGGGAACTGGACGAAGTGGGAGCCTGTTGAAACCATTTGGTGCCTGCTCCCAAGTAGGTTGAGCCCAGCAGGTCCCAACTGTGGGTTATTCTTGCCCCAACACCCCTCCCAACCCACCAGGGATAGTTGACAACATTTGGAGCTATTTTTGATTGTCACAGCTCTGAGGGGGGTTACTAGTGTGTGGTGGGTAGAGGCCAGGGATGCTGCCAGATGCCCCTCAATGCACAGGGCAGCCCCCCAACACACTCCAAGGAATGATCTGGCCCCAGTGCTGAGGATGAGAAACCCAGGTCTAGATCAGTGGTTCACAGTGTCAGCTGCACATTAGAATTACTTGGGAAACTTTGACAACTTGTGATTCCTGAGTTGCATACCAGACAAATTAAATCAGAAACCGACTGTGGGTGTGAGAACAAGATTCAGTGTTTTCAAGGTTCCTCAGCTGCGGAGACGTGTGAAGACCCACTCAATTCAGAACCCTCTTTCAGAACCTTTCTCTCAAGGGCTGAGACCAAGAAAATTAAACATTCTCCATAGATCATCTATAACCAGGGAGCAGAAAGCCTAGATTTCCACCACCAGTGTGTTTTATATCAATTCAGTTTAAGATTAGGAGCCTTGGCCGGGTGCCAGGGCTCACTCCTGCAATCCTAGCACTCTGGGAGGCCAAGGCAAGCAGACCATCTGGGCTCAGGAGCTCAAAACCAGCCTCAGCAAAGAGAGACCCCATCTCTACTAAAAACAGAAAAATTAGCTGGGCATTGTGGTGGGTGCCTGTAATCCCAACTACTTGGGAGGCTGAGGCAAGAGGATCGCTTGAGCCCAAGAGGTTATGATTGCTGTGAGTTATGACACCTGGGTAAGAGAGTGAGCCTGTCTGAAAACAAAAAGGAAAAAAGATTTGGAGCCTCACTAAATGTAGGAACCCCCCGTAGCAGGAAAATAATACCTATGACTGAATATTGATTGCATCGCAGAAGAAATTCCAGCTCAGAATAGTTTGGATTTGATGAAACGGCCGGAAAACTCAAATCCCCCTTTCAAGTGGGTCTCAGTCTTGAAATGAGTATTAGAATTACGCAGCCCACTTTTAAAACCCTTGCTGCCTTGCCTCACCTGAGACCAATTAAAATGACAGTCAGTGGGTATGGGCCGCTCTTAGTCTCAAGCCCCACAAATGATTTCAAGTCCAGCTAAATCTGGGAACTTCAGGCTTCCCGGAGCCAAATCAGTAACAAAAATGAGCTCAGCAGGGGGGAGTGAAGAGGGAGGGCGGGGCCCAAGCCAGAACAGAACAGTGCTGGCCTCAGCCACGGAAAGGAGGACTTTTCCTTAGGAGTTAGAAAGCAGCCTTAGTGAAACCTCCTGATTTTTAATGATTAACAACTGATTCCAAAACACTTAAAACACTCTGTTGACCAAATAAATCAAATTTGCATGCCAAGTATAGACCTGGGGCTGCCAAATGGTTTGGCTATAATATCTAGACCAAACGGTTTGACGTGGGGATCTCGTGATTTCTTGGTAGACTGAATGCTAAATTCAAAAACACAGATTTATTGGAAACAATTCAAACCATTACAAAAGCGCAAAGAAGAGAAATCTTCTCTATTCCCCTAGAACTTTCCCACCTTTAGGAGTTGATATTTAGTCCTCTGGTTTTATTTCTCTCTCGTTAACCTATAAAATACAATATGCAAAGTACTTAGCCTATAATCAAGATTTAAGTAATATGGTATAATTTATATTATCTTATTGTAAAAGTGACGTTCTATAACATATTCTTTTTTGCAACTATTTTTCTTTCCATAGGAGTGTGTGTACATGTCTCTCTCTGTAATCTTTTAATATGCTGGTAATAAATAACAGGAGGGGAAAGATATCAGGGCAGGGGCCTGAAAGTTATTAAGAGAGATTGCAGCAATGAAGATGCAGGTTGGGGTGTGGGACAGAAAAACCAACAAGGAACTTCCTGTATTCGACCATTGTGTTGACTAAAGATCTGGTGATGATTTGTCTGTGTGTGTGCGAGAGAGTGGGGTGAGGCTAACATCACAGGTTTCAGAATCCTCCTGTGAAATCCTTGTACCGCCCCTGACTCAGGGCCTGCAGGTGGGTGTGGGGCCATCTGAGCTATAGCACAAACACTGGAGGGTTTTCATGACAACAGGAGTCCAGCCCTTGGAGTGGGTTATTTCATTTTTCTGAGGGCTAATAGAAAGCTGGGTAGGTTCTAGAAACAGTCTTTAAGTTTGAGTTTGGGGAGGCACCCTTGTAGCCTTGAGTTGCTTCCTCGAGTTGGTCTAATTTTCCTGAAAGGCCTGACTCACAGAGCCATGTATTCTGTTCCAGGTGGCAGAGGACAGTCAGTGCGCTCCAAATGGGGTCACGGTGGTGGTGTCAACCCACACCGTCCAACACTTCGATGAAGGTCAGTGCCATGCTGGGGCGAGCCCTGTCCTTCTGTGGTGGGGGAGGGTCCACCGATGTTCACAGCAAAACCAAGTGAAAGAGTTTTCACTTTGAGAATCCTTGTTATTAATTCTCGGGGCTGTCTGATCAAAGTATCACACCCTGGGTGGCTTAAAGGCACCAATTTATTGTCTCATGGTGCCAAAGGCCAGAAGTCCAAAATTAAGGTGTAGACAGAGCTGGTTCCTTTGGAGGGCTCTGTGGGAGAATTGGCCCCGCAGAGGTGGATGGCATCTTCTCCCTGGGTCTTCACCTCGTCTCGCCTCTATGGCACCCCTGTCTCTGTGTCTACACTCCCCCTTTCTGTAAGACAAAAGTCCCACTGGATTAGAGCCTGTGCCAATGACCTCATCTTAATGTGATCATCTGCAAAGACCCTATTTCCAAATACGGCTATATTCACAGGGCATTAAAACATCCACATCTTTAGCGGGGACCCAACGGAATCCATAACAATGACTTGTCTCTTCTGAGTATTCTCAGGAGAGCCCGAGGATTTACAGCAGATAAGACAAAAGCAAGGAAGTGGGAAACTCAGACAGCTTGGCTGCTGGAGTCAGACCTGGGTTAAAATCCCTGCCCTCCAGTTTGGAGGCCGTGTGATGTGGAACAAGGCGTTTGACTTCCCAAGCTTTAGTTTTCTGATCTCTACCACTGAGCCACGGGCTCCCAGTCAGTTTTCTGATCTCTAAAGTGGGGAGAAGAATTGCAGAATTGCTGAACGCATTCCAGGAAGCATTTAACACAGGACCGAATATTTAGGAATTCCTTAGAAACTGGTTATTATGGAAGACAACAGAATATTGCCTAGATGAAGGCAGCTTTTAAAACTCAGCAATATATGAATTTATTTGACATTATTTTCGAGTCTAAGCCTCAAAAGCGATCAGGTCCTAGTATGTGAAGAAGAAACAAATGATATCTTAAAAGGTAACATAGGCCAGGTGCAGTGGCTCACAGCTGTAATCTCAGCACTCTGGGAGGCTGAGGTGGGTGGATTGCTTGAACTCAGCAGTTCGAGACCAGCGTGAGCAAGAGTGAGACCCTGTCTGTACTAGAAATGAAAAACTGAGGCAAGAGGATCGCTTGAGCCCAAGAATTAGAGGCTGCTCTGAGCTATGACACTACAGGACTCTACAGAGGGCAACAAAGTGAGACTGTACATCAAAAAAAAAAAAAAATTAGTATGGCCCAATGGTTCAGAATAAGAACTCTACGATCAGACTGTTAGCTTTGCCATCTGCTAGCTGTGTGACCTTGAACAAGTTACTTAACCTCCCTGAACCTCAGGCTCCTCATCTGGACAGTGAGAGTAATAAAAGGACCTTTAACATAGATACCAGCAGGCTCAGCACCCGTGGCTCAAGTGGCTAAGGCACCAGCCACATACACCTAAGGTGACAGGTTCAAATCCAGCCCAGGCCCACCAAACAACAATGACGGCTGCAACCAAAAAAAGCCAATCCTTGTGGCAGGCGCCTGTAGTCCCAGCTACTTGGGAGGCTGAGGCAGGAGACTCACTTGAGCCCAGGACTTGGAGAGTTGGAAGTTGCTGTGAGCTGTGATGCAACAGCACTCACTACCCAGGGTGATAGCTTGAGGCTCTGTCTCAAAAAAAAAAATAGATATCAGCTGTAGTAAACTGTCATCTCAAAGCACCCTGCACGTGAGTCTTCTCTATTTATTACCCATCACTATTATACTATAGTTGTGATTTTTGTTATTTACAAGTAACATTCTGGATCTCAGTTTCCTTTCCTGAACAATGAGAAGATGATTCATGTCATTGGTTTCAGAGGTTTTAGGATTTCCTGGGGAACTTATTAAAAATTTGCACTTTGGGCCTGGCACAGTAGCTCACATTTGTAATCCTAACACTCTGGGAGGCCAAAGCAGGAGGATCCCTTGAGCCTGGGAGTTTGAGACCAGCCTGAGCAAAGTGAGACCCCATCTGTACTCAAAATAGAAACATTAGCTGGGCATTGTGGTGGGTGCCTGTAGTGCCAGCTACTGGGGAGGCTGAGGCAAGAGGATTGCTTGAGCCCAAGAATTTGAGTTTGCTGTGAGCTACAATGATGCCATAGCATTCTACCAGGGCGACAGAGTAAGACTCTGTGTCAAAAATAATAATAAAATAAAATAAAATAACTTTGCATGTCCTGGTCCCATCCCATAGCTGCTATTCAGAATACCCAAAGATAGGAGCCTGAGAACATGAATGGTTGCAAGCTTTCTAGAAGGTTCTGATCCACAGATGGGATTGCCAACCGCTGGACAAAATAATATCCTACATCTCTTCTTGCCTTTAAATCCTGAGTCAAACTTTAACACTTTGATGTGCACACAGTGGACTGTGTTTCTAGCCCTGGATGAAAATGGTGTGGAAGCTGGCCACGGGGATACACAGGCTGTGAAATGAGAATCAGACATTTATATCACTTGGAAACGATACGTGTTGGTTCTTAAAAAGTTTCAGACGATGCTCCCTCATGTAGTAAGGTTGACACCAGCTTGAACTGCAGCTCAGTGTAATATAGCAGCTCTTTAAGTAGGTGGTGAGGCTGTAACACGCCCTGCAGAAATGCCTGTGCGTCTTTGCCATCATCTGATTAGGAGTATTATCATCATCATCCTCTTTTTAAAAATGACTTTCTTAAGGGAACATTTCAGATTCACAGCCAAATCGAGAGAAAGGTACAGAGATTTCCCATATGCCCACATCCCACATGCACAGCAAAATGTCCATCAGCAGAAGAATGGTTGATCCAATTGGGGTACAGCCACATGGGGGTTCTGAGTCCATTTGTGCTGCTGTAACTAAATACCACACACTGGGTCATTTATAAACCATAGAAATTTATTTCTTATGGTTCCAGAGGCTGGGAGGTCCAAGACCAAGGCCCTGGAAGGTTCAGAGTGTGGTGAGGGCCCCATTCTCTACTTTCAAGATGGTACCTGGTTGCTGTATTCATTGGAAGGGAGGATGTTATGTCCTCACGGTGGCAGAAGGGCAAAAAAGGAACTAAGTTGTTCCCTCAAGCCTTTTAATAAAGTTCATAATTCCATCCAGGAGCGATTTGCCCTCATGACTTAATAGCTATCCCCTAACGGTCTCACCTGTTAGCAACACATTGGCAGTAAAATTTCTTTTTTTTATTTTTGAGACAGAGCCTCAAGCTATCCCCCTGGGTAGAGTATCGTGGCATCACAGCTCACAGCAACCTCCAACTCCTGGGCTCAAGCGAGTCTCCTGCCTCAGCCTCCCAAGTAGCTGGGACCACAGGCGCCCCCCACAACGCCTGGCCATTTTTTGGTTGCAGCCATCATTGTTGTTTGGTGGGCCCGGGCTGGATTCGAACCCACCACCTTAGGTGTATGTGGCTGGCGCCTTAGCCGCTTGAGCCACAGGCCCCGAGCCAGACAGTTAAATTTCAATGTATCCATTTGGCAAAACATGTTAGGACCGTGGCAGATGGTAGATGGTAGATGCCTCAGCAGTAAATAAGGATGAACTAGAACAACGTGCAGGGGCGTGGAGACCTCAAAATCCTTAGACTAAGAAAAGGAAGCCAGACAGGAAAGGCAACAGCCATTTACATGAAATTCTAGAAAGGGGAAAAATTCAGTGACAGAAAATAGATTAGTGGTTGCCAGAGGCGGGGGATGATAGGAGGAGATTCACTGCAAAGAAGCGCCAGGGAGTTTGGGGGGACAATGGGGGGGGTTTCTTTCATCCTGATGATTATGGTGATGGTTACGTTTGTCAAAACGCATGAGATCGTGCTATTAGAATCAGTGCATTTTATTGTAGGTAAATTAGATTTCAATCAGAGAAATCTGATTTTCAAAATGCTGTCCAGTTGTTTTTTAAGTTTTTAATGTTTTCAAAAATCAACATGGTCAAACACAACTCCTCTACTCAAGGCAGAAAAAATTAAATTCCATAAAAAATGCTGTTGGTGGAAAAAACTCATTTGCTATTTTAGAGGGGTGTTTCTGCTCACCCAGTTCTGTTGTTTCCTTGGAATTTATGGCCGGAGGGAGGTGCCTGGAGAAAAGTGACGTGGTGGGGAGGTGTTTCCTGAGGACACGGTATCTCTTAGCTGGTCTGTCAGACTGTCCCAGGGCTCCTGCCCCAGGAGAAGGAGACCGCTGGAGACACTGACCTCCCCCCATCATGTGTGACATGAGAATTTATCGCATCTCACGGAAACCATCTTGGAGGTGGACCACCCAGTTGAACACAATGCCCCTCCTGTTGAATGCGCGGATCCCTGTGTGCTCCGATCACAGGCAAACTCTGGTGAATTGCAGGGGAGAAACAGAATCTCAGATGGCTCAGAGAGCAGGCAGTTGGAAGGAACAGAACGTCCCAGTCCCACACACCACCTCCAGGCCAGACCCAATTAATCATCCTAGAAAAAGAACACCCTGTTCCAGTTAGTAAGACTTTACCACCGAGATGCCGCCACCCCTATGAATATTCAGCAATCACTTTCCAACCTGTAAGGTGGCCGGATGACAGCTGCTGCTCTTACCTTTTTCTCCCAAAAGCTAAAAAGAGAAGATAAAGGCTGAGCCTAGAGATTCTGGGAGGTAAATACCTGAAAGGCTTTTAGGGAACAGAGTTGTTTTCGAGTGTGTTTTTTGAAAAAGACCCCTGTATGCCTCCCCTAAAGAGATATCTGGCCAGCATTAGCAGAAAACCAAGCGCTATGAAAGCATGAATGCTGCTAGGATTTAATTAACATTTTGTCCTTCAGTATAACAAATATGGTTTTAAAAGGCCCTTCTGCTGTCCAGGGGGACTTGGAGTTGCCTTCTCGCTCAAGAAGAGCTGAGGTACAGGGCTATGGATGGTGGGACAAGGAAAGAAGGTGGGGAAGTGGTGGCCTCAGTGGTGGCTTCCAGGGCTATGAGGCAGTGCATCAGGAGCTAAGAGAATCCCGGTTATGAAATCGCCATAGCCAGACAGGCTGCGTGTCTGTGCACAATATTATATCTGGGCTTCGTACATAAAAAGAACACGTTTGTTCCTCCTCCCCCCAGAACCAGTTTCTGCCCTCTGGGCTAATACATCACCCTTGAGAGGGCAGCCCCAGAGGATGCAGCTTGTTTATGCCTCTGATTTATTTTTGAAGTCAAAGAGCATTAACAGCTAAAAGCCTGCAAGACAGGGAATCATGTGCCTCCTCCCCTCCCGTGGTCGCAGGCTCCTCTCCAGAACCTGTGACTGAACTTCATGTGAGTTTCCACAGTAAACGGAGTTTTCATATCCGACTAAGGATCTTGAGATGGGGAGATGATCCTGGATCATCCAGGTGGACCCAAAGATCTTTCAAAGACGAAGGCAGGAAGGTCAAAGTTGGAAAGGAATGTGTGACGATGGGAGCCGATGAGAGAGAGAGATGTGGGAGACTGAGCACCATGCTTATCAGAACAGTCACGGGTTCCTGAGGGAGGCTCTGGGAACCGATACTCTCCTGGTCGGCATGGAGATGGTTTGCAGCCTGGAGACAAACCTGGAGCAACTTAGTGCTCTAGTGAGATAAGAGGGTGATTAGTAGCAGGTGTTGGACTTTGAACATTTGTGGTGCATCAGTGTGGGAGTCCAGCCCATGGGGAAAGAGCACACAGCGATCCTTAAGCACATGGTCCTTGTACCTGGGCCCCCCCACACCTGTTGTATAGCAGCATTTCAATGAAAGGCCACAGCAGAGGTTACTTGGGACTGTCCTGCACCGATGGGGAGCCTCACCTCTTGCAAGCTGGTACTTTCAATCTGTACTGGCTGTTTCCTGTATGCGGTAACCACAGTGGCCCAGACAGAGAGAGAGACTGCCCCTGCTGGTCTTAAACAGGGAGAGGCTATAAGCCAAGAAATGCAGGCAGCCCCAGAAAAGCCAATGATGTAGACTCTCCCCTAGAGCTTCCAACCTTTAGAACTGTAAGATAATTTTTGTTAATTTGTTACACAGCCATAGTGTATGCAGGCTCAAGCGTTGGCTTCTAACAGCCCTGGGCACAGGTCCTGGCTTTGCCACTCACTGGCTGTATAACCTTGGCAAAAATCTGCATTCTCAGACTCACCTGTAAAATTGGAGTAACAATATGAACCTTGTGGGGAGTTATGAAAACAGCAGCTGGCATGGGATAAAGGGGGTAAGGAGTCAGGACAGGACTGTAAGCAGAGTCTGCTGGGAGGCTCCCCTTTCCCTGATTCATCAGCTGGCCAGATGTTCCCACCTGTGTATTTATGCCTAAAACAGAATATACAGAATTTGGGGGAAAAACAGGCCTCATTTTCCGCCCTTCTTCAATTTCTTTCCAGCAAATTTATTACATTAGTCCCCTCTTTAAAAAAAAAAAAAATGGCTCTGTACTCAGTGCTAATGGATGGCGGAGACCAAGGCCCACTTCATCTGCCAGGACACATCATTTTTCAGAAAGAGAAGAATGTCTCTGGTTCACCTGGATAAGAAGTTTTTGAAATTCATATCTTCCCTTTTTTTCCTAGTCACTTGTTCCAAAAAAGAAGGAAACACAAGAAAGGAATTATTTGCTTGATGACAGTTACCTCATTGTCCTGTTGGAAAGTCTCTGTTATATAATTTTAAATTTGTTGGCTGTTTGTTTGGCTGAGTTTAAGTTCTGTTTTTCTTTAATATAGGCATTTACGAGAAATAGCTCATAAGTTTCCCTTATGTTTGATCAGGCAAGTTTTAGGTCCTTTATGTGTTAATTGGTCTTGTCTGCTCAGGGATTCTGTTCATCTAATTTTTACTTTAGCTTATTTTAACGATGACCATACAGACATTTTACTACCCAGAACTTCACAGCATTATTTTGTACCTGTGATTGCTTATTTTGTCAAAATGAGATTATATTTTTAACAAGTTTCTGAATCTCCCATTTATCACTTAACAAAGTGTGAAAAATTCTCTAATGCAATGGGGATATATTTAGTTCACTGTATTTCAACAGCTGCAGTGGATTTGAGGTACGGCTGTGCTATTATTCACTCAGCCATTGTGCTGATGTTAGGCACCCATTTTTGGGGAGGTTATTGCCTTTTTTTTTTTTTACGTATACATGTGTTTATTAGGTTTCTACTTTTTGCCTTCAAACAATTAAACAGGCTTAAAATTTAATAACAATAACAATGTTTAAGATAAGGACTAGAAACAAAACCCCGTAAAGAATGAATGAAGATAAATACATTCAGAAAAGAAATCAGACGATTGCTGCATCAAAATATTAAGCAATAATAATGCAAAGAAAGTAGCATTCACCGTAGGCACTCATTTTTTTTTCTATTTTTTCCCCCAAAATTTTCACTGGGGCATAAGTTTTTTTAATAGCTTCTAATGTTTGGCCAATATTAAAAACTGCTTAGAAAACATTCAGAAAATTACTTACTAGAAGGCGCCAGCCCCATATACCGGAGGTGGGGGGTTCAAACCCGGCCCCAGACAAAAACTGCAAAAGAAAAATCCTTACTTACATTTTCCAAAAATGAAAACATTTCTATTCTAAGTCCCCTTAGGACTATTTCTTTTGTCCCTACCATGGGTGATACTCTGGGCACGACCTCTTGTTTCACAGTGCATACAGTCTGATTTCAAATCTCAGTTCTCGGAGATATGAGAACCCCACCCAACATGAACCAAATCTTGATATGGGATAAACACTCCTACAATTCTAATCCCAAAGTGGACATTTTAGCTGTTTTCCATTTCCCTTTTTACCACACAAGGAAGAACTTCATCAACACTTTAGTAAAAATAAAAATAATCAGTGAGACCAAAGAAATCATAAGGTACCCTCCATATTTCTGGAAGTTTAACAATAAAAGCAACTAATTGTATTGGTGGGTAAAATCTGACATGTTCAAGGCAAACGTCAAAACCCAAATAATTCTGGTAACAAGAACTGGAAAATGTAAGCAGAGGCTATCTCCTCTTGTGAGTATAAAAACAGCGGTTTGTAAGAGTGATTCTCAGACTGGTCCCCAGCAGCATTGTGTCTGTCACCTGGGAACTTTTAAATACAGATTCTGTGGCCCCAGCCCACCCCTCCCTGAGGTGGGATCCAGCCACCTGCCCCCCCCAGTCCCTCCAGGAGATTGTCACGGGAGGAGCCCCTGGAGTAACTGACTTGTGGCTCTGTGAGAAGTAGAGGTTGCAGGGAACTAGAAACTCAGCCGGTCCAGTGAGTTCGGAGCGGTCCAGGGACTGCTGGGAAACCAAGCCTGAGCTGATGACAAGATATTTCAATGACAGCTTGATTTCAGGACTTTCAAATGAAATTTCCCAATTAAGACATTCAAAACACAATACGGGCCAAACAATTAGCGGATCTCCTAGTTGACAACCTCTGGTATTGTTGGTGTTTTGTTTTGTTTCATTTTTTTGAGACAGAGTCTTGCTCTGTTTTCCTGGGATTCAGTGTGGTGGAGTCACAGCTCACAGCAATCTCTAACTCTGGGCTCAAGAGATCCTCCTGCCTCAGCCTCCCAAGTCGCTGGGACTATAGGCACCTGTCACATTGCCCAGCTAGTTATTCTAGTTTTAGTACAGACGGGGTCTTGCACCTGCTCAGGCTGGTCTGGAACTCCTGAGCTCAAGCGATCTACCTGCCTCGGCCTCCCAGAGTGCTGAGATTACAGGTATGAGGTGCCACACTCAGCCTTCTTTTGTTTGTCTGTTTTTGTAAAGTTTTTTATTATTATCATTATTATTATTATTATTTCCATACATCACATCTCTCAACAAAGATGGCTTAAAAAACAATCCTCCTGGGCGACGCTTGTGGCTTAAAGGAGTAAGGCGCCGGCCCCATATGCCAGAGGTGGCAGGTTCAAATGCAACCCCGGCCAAAAAGAAAAAAAAAAATCCTCCTCCTCACTGAGTCTTCACCGCTCAAGGCGGTGAAGTGCTGATCCCGTGACTAGTTCCACCTGTGCTTGTTTTGCCACTGGGCTCACCTACATCTCCACGGAGGGGGCAGCTGCCTATCTTGTTGTAAGCCAATAGGCTGGCCATGTGGTCAATTCATTTGTCTTTTTGAAAAGTGACTTCTGAGAAATATATCAACTCTAGGTGACTTAAAAAGCTCAAGTTTCTAACTCTGCCCGTCAGAGAGGCTCAGGCTATGGACTGTAGGGCTGTCCCCCTGGCCCGGCTCCTGCATGCAGGACCCCCTGGCCTCTCAATCCCTCCAATCAGAGCTGAGCTCACTAGTCAGAGCCTGCAAAGCTGTGGGCCAGCCCCAGGCAAGGTGGGAAATGGATCAAAAGTTCCTTCAGTCTGTCTCCAATCCCACCTGGGCGGCGGGGCAGGGGGAGGACCTGGTGCCCATCTTTCTTTTTATTTTTTTCTTTCTATTATTTGTACATTTTTTAAGGCATGAGATGGGGGAGATGCTTATACATAATACACGTTCTGAACAACGTACATGATAAGACAGAACAGGAGGAAAAATCCCCACCGTAATTCTGTCGGCTCCTGACTCCTGCCCCAAATGTCCTTCTTTAGACGCAAATCCTTGGCAATTTCTTGTGGCCAGAGGTATTCCAAGGGTGCATATTTATAAATCCTCTCCTCTACCTCCCAGTATGATTTTTAAAAATCAAGTGGGAACATACTGTACATACTACAGTATGGCTTTTTCCACTTACTGTACATTTTGGAGAACTGTCTGTCTGTGCCATTCATCTCCCTTCCCTTCTGTTTCTCTGTCTTCTGTTCTTGCTTCTGTTGGCACAAGTAGTTGAGAATTTGAGCTTTAGAATCAAGCAAACAGGGGTTCAGATTCTGAATCCACCACTTTACAAGCTGGACAATGTTAGAAAAGCACCTTGACTCCTCAGGGCCTCAGTTTACCAACCTGTGAAATGGGTGTGATCCTTGTGGGTTTTCTGGAATGGCTAAATGAAATGCCTCTTGTTACCTACAACATGGGCCCCATTGCTGGCACCTAGGGAGCCCCGATACACGTTAGCATCATTCTTGCAGCTGTAGCAAGTGAAAATTTTAGTTTCAGCATGTGAAAAAATAAAAGCAAAGCAATAAGGGGATCCTTTCTCAGAAGTTTTGATTATTGTAATATAAACAATGTGTGTATGTGTGTGTGCATGTGCATATATGTTTAAATATATAATTAGAACTCTAACAAAGCAGCTTGTTTTGATGAGAATACTTGGCACTGTAAACATGATAAATATTCCTGAAACTTCTCTGGCCCAGATTCTTGTATTTCTGAGGATAATTTTTTTTTTTTTTTTTT
>NW_003852418.1:14859282-14879212 GCF_000181295.1 Otolemur garnettii | reverse complement strand
TTGGCGGGTCCGGGCTGGGGATTCGAACCCGCCACCTTAGGTGTACATGGCTGGCGCCTTAGCTGGTTGAGCTATAGGTGCTGAGCCTCTGAGGATAATTGATTCATATCATTACCGTTTTTAAGAGTCTTCCCAGAGCACTCAAGTTTGTAGATTGAACTATGGGAGTAATTTCTTTCCTTATGGTTTATATTTAAAAATATAAAATAATAATAATAACATAAATATAACAAAAAACACCTACTGTTTACTGAATACCAACCACATACCAGCCTGTGATAGTAAGCACATTATGAGAAATATTTCACTGAGCTCCCATAACTCCCCTTAGTAGAGGGCAGTGTTATTTTTATGTCCAGATTATAAGAAAGCTGAGGGATAACAATACAAGGTTAGCTGCCCAGGTCACCTATTAAATAAGTGAGGGGTGAAGGGTCAAAGCCAGGACTCTCTGATCCACTCCCCAAATTCTTAATAATTAATCACACAAAGACACCACTGGAAATAAATTCTCAATTACATGTCTAGGTAATATGACATTCTCTTAAGAAAAAAATGCATGCAGTACAAAATATTTTTTTCTGCACTAAGATCAAACATTTCAACTCTATCTTCTAAATATTTGGAAACTGCTATTTTCATTCTTACTTGGTTTCTTTTTATCTTCCCTAAACTCTGGCAGTCTTTTTCTTTTTTTTTCATGTAAAGTAAAATCTCTCCGGCATGTCATCTTTTTGGATGCTTTACGAGGAAACTTTTTTATTGAAACCAGATTGAAAATGGACTTCCCCCAAGATTTTTCACAGCCACTGAAAGCTTCTTTTTAGTCCTCTAGAAGGAGTCTTCCACTCTTCCCATGATAATGTGAGAGAGGAGGACAGTCCCCATCTTTCCAAGATTTTAAACCTGTGACTCTGATAGCTATTCTTCCTAACGGCTCACACTGATCGAGTGTGGGCATGTGCTTGCATTAGAACACATTTTATTCATTTTTAATGTTTGTCTGTGGTCTCAAATGACCTTATCTCTTTCTCCCCAGGGGATTTTTCCCTTCACTTTTTTCAGGATGCCCAAGTGTTGGTGGGGTTTCTCTTTTCTACCCAGCTCCTTACAATTCACGTTCTCACATGGTAACCTCCGTACCACCTTCCCTCCCATCCCAAATCGTTGCTAGACAGACTCCAAGAGCCTGGTGATGGCTTCCTGGTGGGAGCACTGATTGATGCTAATTGACAAGGGAAACAGTTTCCAACCAAATCCCTGGAATTCTCTCCAAGTCATTGAGTATATGTTCAGTTTAATTGGCATAAGGTGAGAAACAGTGGTGTGCTGGCTTGAGCAATACTGAAGTTCAGCTTCAGGCACAGCTGGATCCAGGTGTCTAAGTGATACCCTTGTGATACCAGATTTCTAACACTGGATTTCCAGGCTCTTGGTCTCCACGATTCAATGAATGAATCGACGGACCATAGAATGAACAGTGAGGTTTTATTTACAGCACAAAGAACCAAACCTCCTTGCAGGGCAGGATGCAAGTGTTACAACTCTTACGAAAAGAACTCTTACAAAGAGCCAAGCCTCTTTGTAGAGCAGGATAGATGTGCTACAGCTCTTACAAAGGACCAAGCCTCTTTGCAGGGCAAGGTCAGCAAAGGGCCAAGCCTCTTTGCAGGGCAGGATCAGCAGCAGAAGTGTTACAACTCCTACAAAGAGCCAAGCCTCTTTGTAGAGCAGGATCAGCACTAGAAGTGCCGCAGCTCTTGCTTCTTCTTCTGGACGGTCTGCAATGGTCCGCTGAAGTCTTGTTTTTCTGTTCTATCTTCCTGGAAGGTCTGCGACGATCTGCTGAAGTCTTGGTTCTTCTGCTCTATCTTCCTCAAAGGTCTGCGAAGATCTGCCCCCAAGCTCTCTACTCATGGGCCTTATATAGGTGTAATAGCTTAGCTGTGATTGGTCTATAAAATGGACCAATCAGGAGCAGGATTGAAAATGGACCAATTGGGGATGGACACCAGTTTTCCCTTGATTGACAGGTCCTCTAGCGCTGCTCTACTGGAGCCTCTGGGGGAAGAAAGCTCCCCTGCTTGCTCCAGCCTGCCGGTTACTTTGCCGGCTGCTGTCACCAAGACAAGGTGGCAGGTCCCCTCCCCAGGCCCTGCTCGGCTGAGCTGGCTGGGGTGCCACTTTTCCGGTATCACTTGGACATCTGCTCCCTGGGTTCTCTGGCTCCGCTTTAATCTGTGCCCTCAAGTGTCCTACTTGTTTGTTTGCTGACCCAGCACAAAGAGTACAACTCTGTTCTAAGGGGTTTATCAATAGGATTTATTTTTATTAGTCTCTCTTAGTGCCTACCTGGGAGGTGAGTGTCTTAGCAGGGGAAATGGAAGCCCAGGTGGTAGACTCACGTGTGTACCCACCACGTCTGGGCAGCAGAGCTTCAGTTGTCATGGAATATATGATTTAAAACTCTGTGTTCTTACAAAGCTTCGAAACACAGCCGGGCACAGGGGCTCACACCTATAATATTAGCACTCTGAGAGGCCAAGGCGGGTGTATTGCTTCAGCTCAGGAGTTCAAGACCAGTCTGAGCAAGAGTTAAGACCCTGTCTTTACTAAAAATAGAAAAACTAGCAGGCATTACCAGGCACCTGTAGTCCTCGCTGCTGGGGAGGCTGAGGCAAGAGGAGCTCTCCAAGAGATTGAGGTTTCTGAAAGCCATGATGATGCCCCAGCACTCTACCCAGGGCCATGGAGTAAGACTTTGTCTCAAAAAACAAAAACCAAAAAAAGCAAAAAGTAAAATATCAAAACACTTGACCCATTCTCTGATGTCAAGCGCTAGTATTTGCTGGTACAATCTCTATACGTGTTGAAATCTAGTCCAGATACCAGGCTATAAGGAATTTATCCTTTTTCAAAGCAGTATACTGGCACTTTCTTAAAGGGCTGTCTGTGAGAAGGTTTCGTTGTTGTTCCTGTTTTTCAGAAGCTTTTTTCCCAGCTGTTAACACCCTTTTCTTACCACTAGCTCCGCTGGTTCCCAGCCAGACGGTAAGGGAGGGAGGGAAAAGGCTGAAAAAAAATCAGCGGATGCTCCAGGCATTTTGAAAAGCCTTTCCTTGTTTTGAATCTCAGCCTCTCCCTTTTTGTCAACAATCTCCTCTTCTCCTGGCTTGGACCATCCTCCCAATTCATTTATCTTCACTCTGACGTTTCTCCCGCCTTGCGCGGGAACTTGCACCCTCACACGCCCCTTTATCCTTCCTTATTCTCCACCTTTCCCTTTTTTTGTATAATATCTGCTGGCGCTATCGATACCTGGACCTCAGAAAAAAAGTTAAGAGGAGTTAGAAGATTCAGCCAACGTGCTGGCAGGGTGACTTCCCTGAAGTCCGGGTTTAGCCCCACATGATTCCCTGTGTTATTCTGGCCAGTTTCCTCTGTGCCCCTCGATGCATGAGGAGAAGACACCCTTCTGCACAAGAAACCAGCTTGCCCTCTCTCCTTGTTTGTTTCTTCCTGACTCTACACACTGTGCGATACCAGAGTTTAGCAAAAAGACAATTGCTAACTAATGCGCCTTGGGGGTGTGGGGGCGGGGAGGGGTTCCCACTACATATTGATAAGCAGTGTGTACAGATCAAAGCAATCTCCATTCTTCCCTTTCTTTTTCTGTCTTCTTGTAAACTGACATGAAGACGTGTCTGGCTACAAATGTATCAAGCAAAATGCAGTGTTGTCAAAGGCGTGGGGGAAACCTTGAGAATCACAGTATCTGTGCTAGGAAGCGCCTCCTATGGGAAGCCTCCTCCACATCCTTCGGGCAGTTGTCTCCTTGAAGCCTAATGACAAGCTTGCAAGAGGACCACTGATAATTCCATTTTATAAACAAGGAAATTCAGAGATTTTTAGTGACTTGTCCACGATCACACAGCTGATTAACAGAGAATCTTCATCTTTAACTGTGATTCAAAAAAGTCTTGGTATTTTTTCTCCTGAATATTGTACTGTTTTATGTTATAAAACATCGAGGAAGGGGTCAAAAAGCAAATGGACATTGAAAACAGTGCCCCTCCCAAGAGGGGGCAACGTCTGTGCCCACAGGCAAGGTTTTGGGGGGGAGGGATAACCCTGTGCCTTTAACTCCACACTCACCTGAAGGCTAATTTGCCTACTTGAGTGGACACCTGTGCCTTCAAAGAAACTCCCTGAGTACTGTATTACTTCTTTTTTTTTTTTTTTTTTTTTTTTGAGACAGAGTCTTCCTTTGTCACCCTCAGTAGAGTGCTATGGTATCACAGCTCACAGCAACCTCAAACTCTTGGGTTCAAGTGATTCTATTGCCTTAGCCTCCTAAGTAGCTGGGACTGCAGGGGCCCACAACAACGCCCAGCTGTGTATGACTTCTTAAAATCTTCTGGCGTTCTTCTCAGTCTATGCTAGCATCTCACAGTAGAGAGAGTATGATTTTAGGAGTCAGATTTCTACCTTAAGCCAAACTCTACTTATCAGCTTACTGAGCAGCCTTGGGGAGGTGAACTGACCTCTCTGGCTGTCAGTATTCTCACTCTGAAAAATAGTGATCACTAACATTCCCGACATTTGTTGAGCACTTAATATATTCCAGGCACTGTTCTGTGTACTTTAAGAATTAATTCAAGAGCCAGGCACAGTGGCTCATGCCTATTATCCTAGCACTCTGGGAGACTGAGGCAGGTGAACTGCTTGAGCTCAGGAATTCGAGACCAGCCTGAGCAAGAACAAAATCCCATCTCTAAATACTAGCCAGGCATTATGGAGGGCGGCTGTAGTCCCAGCTACTCAGGCAGCTGAGGCAGGAGGATCTCTTGAGCCCAAGAGTCTGAGGTTGCTGTGAGCTGTGATGCCATGGCACTCTGTAGAAGGTGACAAAAAGTGAGAATCTGCCTCAAAAAAATAAAACAAAGAATATTAACTCACATAATCTTCACGAAAAAATGATGAGGTGGGTTTTATCATTTCCTTCATCTTAGCAGAATCTTAGGGGACAGAGAGTAAGATAACTTGGATTCGGCGGACTAATTCCAGCCCAGTGGCTCTCCAACACCAGTGATTTTTCCTTGCAAGGGACATTTAGCAGTGTTTGGTTGTCTGAGCTGCCGGGTGCTGCTGGCATCTGGTGGATGGAGGCCAGGCTGCTCTGATATCCCCAGAGCACAGGGCCAAGCCCCCTAGTAAAGAGTGATGTGGGCCCCAAACATCAAATGGAGACCTCAGTCTTGCTGCAGAGCCCAAGCCCTTCACCCCTGGGCTGCCTCTCACTTGAAATCACCAGGATATGCTTCTCACAGGGTTCCTATGAAGACAGAAGATAATTAACATTGAGGGTCACTCGTCCAGCACCTAACAGCCTCGGCATCTCCCCCACCCCAACCTTCCGTTCCTCTCTCCCAAGGGGAACCGGGTCAGAAGACATCTAGATGGCCCAGCTCTGCCTCGCAGAGTGACACAGTCCCGATTAGCACCGTGGCCGTTGCACGTAAGACATCTGGAGACCATTATTAATCCCTGAACTTCCCAGCTCAGTTGAATAAGCACTGTTTATGTTTGCTTTTACAGTTGACTTGGGAAGAAGCATCAAGGAAGATAATGTGGCCACTTCTTCCCCCAAGACGACGGCGACGAACGCTGCTGCGGATGCCAACGGAAAGAATCTTGGGAAGGAGGCCAAACCCGAGGCACCAGCTGCTAAATCGAGTTTTTTCTTGACGCTCTCTCGGCCTGTACCAGGACGTACCGGAGACCAAGCCACGGATTCATCCATTGGGTCAGTGGCGCTCAATGTCAGCTCCAGCGAAGCTTCGGCAGACAAAGGCCCGAGTGACAGCCGGGCGCTTCCGGGAGCAGGTGCAGCCGGCCACGCAGCAGATAAAACCCCCGGGCCCGCCACGGCCGGCCACCAGGCCCTCCCCGCCGCCACGTGGGACCCCGCGCCGCTCCCACCGGAGGCCGAGCGAGCAGCGCCCTCCAAGCCCAAGGACTCCAGCTTTTTTGAAAAATTCTTCAAACTGGACAAGGGACGGGAAGAGGTGCCTGTGGAGAGCCGGCAGGACCCCGAGAGGGCGGCGCGCCCAGGCGAGGAGGGCGAGGTCCCTGGAGCGTCTGGCCTGTCTCATGCTGCCCCCGGAGGGAAGGTGAGTGCCGAAAGGACGTGCTGGGGGTCGGGTGGGTGCCGGGGGTGAGACCGCTGCACTCACATCAGCTCACCCAGCACCCCCAACATTGACCCTTCTAGAACAAAAAATACATTGTGGCGTGGTGTCACCCACAGAAACACGGGTTTAAAGGACAGCGACAGCGGTAGTGTCTGTTTCTTGTGAAACAAAAGAGGCCGTGCCTTACCTGGGACGAAGTCGCCCTTCCATTTTTCAAAGGCAGAAGCAGACAGGTCCCGTTTTCCGTCGTGCAGTCTGGAGGGAAAGGCGTGAGCCGGCACGAACGCGCTCCTGAGAGACCCTCCTGGGTCTGTAGTCAGCTGACGGGCAGCGTGGTCACGGGCTATGGTCGGGACACAATTCAGCTCACTCCTACTGATCTTTACCCACCTTCTGCACTGAGGCGGGGGTTCACAGAAAGGCCTTTTACAGCTCTGGGCAGGCTCTTTTGTGCACTAATTATTTTCCAACAAGCTGGAGTAATACCTTTGTGAAAACCTGATTTTTTTTAAAGGCCGTATCTTGAATCAGTTCTTTCTTTCCTGAGCCAAGAGAGGCCGGCTCTTTTTGACATTAAAGAGAGCATTTGCTTTTAAACTCCAGAGAGCTTATTTGTATTCAGGGCAGGAAAAGAGCTCCTTAGAGGAAAAAGAGAGTAAAACTTGATACATTATATTTTTAAGGCACCCATCTCCTTGATTAACAGACTTTTAAACAACATTATTATTTTTTCAGTACTTGGGAATGAAGTTCAGGGCCTCTAGTTTAGTTTAGAACCAGGAAAAAAGAAGACGTGTTCAGTTTTTTGTGCCATAGTTGGCTGTCTCTGCTCTCAGCGTATTTGCCTCAATGCCAACACGCTATCCTCTGCCAAGATGTTGACAGTAACGGGCTACAGTTTACTGAGCACTTACCCTCTGCCAGGCTCTGACCTAAGCACTGTATATGAATTATTTTCCTTATTGAAAATAAGTGTCGGCTCGGCGTCTGTGGCTCAAGTGGCTAAGGCACCAGCCATATACACCTAATGTGGTGGGTTTGAAGCCAGCCCAGGCCCACCAAACAACAATGATGGCTGCAACCAAAAAAAAAAAAAAAAAAAAAAAACTAGCCAGGCGTTGTGGTGGGCGCCTGTGGTCCCAGCTACTTGGGAAGCTGAGGCAGGAGACTCTTGAGCCCAGGAGTTGAAGGTTGCTGTGAGCTGTGATGCGACAGCACTCTACCCAGGGGGACAGCTTGAGGTTCTGTCTCTACAGAAAAAAAAAAGAAAAGAGAGAATGAGTGTCACGTAATCTCTGGTTATAACACGCCCAATATGGTATCAAAAATTATGCTGTGGGGCGGTGCCTGTGGCTCAAAGGAGTAGGGCTCCAGCCCCATATGCTGAAGGTGGCAGGTTCAAACCCAGCCCCGGCCAAAAGCTGCAAAAAAAAATTATACTGTATACTCTGGGCAGTTAAAATTGGAAAAAGACAATAAAGCTTATATGTTTAGGTTCTTACTGTTCTTGCTATTTCTTTTTTATTTTATTTTATTTATTTATTGAGACAGAGTCTTATTGCCACCCCCTGCCCCTGGTAGAGTGTGTTGGGTCATAGCTCACAGCAACCTCAGACTCTTGGGCTCAAGTGATCCTTTTGCCTCAGCCTCCGGAGTAGTTGGGACTACAGGTTGCCTGCCACAGCGCCCGGCTACTATTAGAGACAGGGGTCTCACTCTGGCTTAGGCTGGCCTCGAATTCGTGAACTTAGGCAATCCACCTGCCACGGCCTCCCAGAGTGCTGGGATTACAGGTGTGAACCACCGCGCCGGGCCTATTCTTGCTGTTTCTATAGATTCTAACTAAAAGAACTTATTTTCAAAATTCCTTTCAGATGTATAAAAAAATTTTCTTTCAAATACCCGTTTTGCAAAATGTATCATGCATGAAGCTGGTTCTGTAGTTTTCTGTATAATTCCAAAGTAGTAAGTCTTCTGGTGCTGTCTGCTCTTTACTGAGTGTGACACTGTTCCAGGCACAGGTGAGGCACAGGGACCATGGCGGTGGACAAGGCAGGGTCCCTGCCATTGTGGTGTTTACTGTCCAGTGAGAGAAGATGAATAAATAAACCTGCAACTGTCACACGTGCTCTTCTGGAGAAGTGGAGGGTTGGAGAGGCTGCCTCGCCTGGAGTAGAACTAGCCTCACTGGCCCAGGGAACATTCCATCCCATGCGTAAACCAGGAGCCTGGAAATGACTTGTTTGGGGTTTACAATCCAGACAACTCTGCCATGACTGCTCATTCATATTAATGAATATTTCAGAAACAGTTCACTACTTGTCCCTGAGTAAAGAAACTCTCCCTGAGTTCTCATGATTAGTCATGAGCTGCTAAAACCATTCTGAGGTTGTGATTGTTTTGAATAGTCATGGGTCTATTTTGCCTGAGCATCCAAAGCTAATCCATCCCTGACTTAGGAAAAGATGGAGTTATTTATGGAAAAACAATGAAAGACTGTGCTTTACCCATCTCTGGACAGGTATGGAGTGTCCCATTCGAATCCCCGTCTTCATAAAGTAAACCAGTTCAGCATCTGATTACCAACTCTCAAATGTGTGTAGCCGTGAAATCTTAGTACACTCAATCCGTGTCTAGTTCTAGAAAAAGTTTTAAAGTTCTACTTTATTAACTCAGCTTCCTCTGTTGAAAAAGAACTCTTAGGAACAGCACTTTGATTTGAGGGGAATGAGTTCCAAAATGAGATTTGAGTCAGACGAGGTGGGATTGTGTCAGGAACACAGCCAGTACCCACCAGAGTCAAGCCCCTGTGTAACATTTTGAAGTTACAACCACGTCTCAAAGGTCTAGAAAAAACATAACCTGTCTTCCTGCTTGAATCAGTGACTTAACTCCCTCGGATTCACCAATGAAATCTGCATCTGATTTTGTTACACTACAAATTTCAACTTTCATTGGTGTTATCATTGAACATTGAATGATTGAATCCCCTCTGTGTAGGAAAGTTATGAAATAGCTGTTTTGTCCTTCAGCCTGTGAACTTAGGAATATTCAAATATCTGCAGGGATTTTTTAACAACAAAAAATAAATATAAAACCATCCCTGGATGGATAGTTCTATAGATGGGGGAAAAAAACAATTTTTCTATAAGTGTAAATAAGAAAGTCCAGCCTTTGGAAAGTAATAGGAGTAAAATGTCTCGGTCGGTGGTTTTCTTCGTGGGAGGGCCACATTGGACATTGATGGATGTCAGTGCATTGATTTAGAATTCGTAGGGTAAATTATGCCTTAGGCTGGACTGTGTCAGCTCCCAGACCCCCACTTACCGCACCCCACCCCCCCAGTTTCACCCCATGCTCCTCACTGGTTTGGAATTCCAACCACAAACCCGCAGAGCTGTGAATTGGGAGAAAAGATGCCACCATTTCATTCTGGGGGAAAACACAAATCTTCTGTGTTTTCAAAATGACAATCTTATTTCTGTGCCTTATAAAACTACATTCAGAGCATAGCATAATTAAAACAAGGCAAGAATTCATGAACAAATGAAGCATTTACTCCATAGGCCAAAGAAAAGATAAATTATATGCTGAAAGGTTTCACTGAGCTGTGATTCACACAAACCAACGTGTTGGCAAGGATGAATTTTTTTTTTCCCCAACAACTGAACCATAGCTATAAGATAGGCATTGAAAAGACTCATCACAGAAAAAAAAAAATGGTCGCATAATGAAAATTTGACCTTTATTGGTTAACAAAAACCATTAAGTGTCTATTGACAGCATGCTGTTTCCAGAGGTGTCTTTGTGTCGTGTGAAGCATTGCCATGTACAGATTCATAAGATTTAAGAAAAATCTTCCTTTTCTTTAAAGACTCTGATTAAATGCTGCGATTGTTATTTAAGCACCAAATTCCTGCAAGGCGTTTGAAAGATAAAGTGGTGCCCCTAGTCCTTCAAGGAGGATGCAATCTCGTAGGAGACAATTTCTTGAAGGGACATTGTGTTAAGTGCAGTGGTTTTCAGATCGGCTCCTGCGCCAGATTCTAACAATATTTAGTGTTTGGGCTTCTCCTTTCTTTTCTGTCTTGAACACATTTCCATCAGGTTTCTATCAGAGTCACCTTGACGTTGCACCTCCCCCGACCCAGCTGCCAAATGCAGTAAGTCTCAGTCCAGGCCCTATGAGATCTGACCTGCCAGTGAGGCTGACCCAATGAGCCACATTTTTCTTTTGAAACATCCCCTCCCCTCCCCCACCAGGCTCCCTCCTTCATCTCCTTCCCTGAATCTTAGCCTCCAAATGTAAGACTTCCCCGGGGCTCAGTTCTTGGACGTCTTTTCTAACTAGTCTACTTCCTTGAAGATTTCCCCCGGTACCCCGGGTTTAAACATGCTGACAAGTTCCCAGTTTATACATCTCTAGCCTCTGTCTACCTCTGAAGTCCAGACTTGAGCGTCCAGCTGCTTCCTCTTCCGCCTGTCTACTTGAATTCCTGCATCTTCGTTTGAATGCTCACTGAGCATCTCAACCTCAATATGCCCCAAATTGAACTAGTCATTCACCACCTAACAGCAACAGCAAGATGTCCACAGTTTAATTCACAGGGACCCCGTCTCAGTGGATGACACCTCTGTCCTGCCACTGTAGTTCAGTGGTAGAGTCAGAATTAGAGAACCAAGGTCTGCAGAATCCTTCTATGCATGGGAGGAGATAGTGAATTAAACATCAGCCTCTGCAGTCAAGTAGCCTAGATTTCCACTGTGCCTTTATCACCTACGGGCTGGGTTACCTTGGGCAAGCTACTTAACCTCTCTGGGCCTCCCTTACCTCAGCTGTACAGTGGAGATAATAGTATTAGCATATGGTCATCTTAGTCACACTGTGAGAACTAAATGGGACAAGCCATGGGACGTATTTCCCTACAGCCTAGAGAAATGGCATTTTCAGAAAAAAAGAAAAAAGCGAGCCTAGAATGAGGGGCTTTCTCCCTTTCTCCTCCTCGTGTTGGAGTTCTTATACTTGTCCTGGCTGCAGACCTCACCCCAAACTCACAGGGAGGACACCACTGAATCAAATAGGACAGTTCCATGAGCAAAGGCCTGGCGTGCCTGAGAGCGGTGCAGACGCAGCAAAAATTATTTGGGAAAACATAGAAATTTACCCGCCCGTGCCCACAGCCCTCACTTTCTCTGTGTGACATGTAAGGGTCTCCACAGTCTTTTTTCTGCCGGTTTTCCAAGGGCGACGTTCACTGTTTCTTCTCAGCTCTCCGGTCAGCATGGCCAGCATCTGACCTGTGCACGTGCCATCTGTTTCCCGGCACTTGCTCCGCCCGTATCTTTCGCTCTCTGTTCATCAAACATTGACTTCACCTCCAGTGCCAGGGTCTCCGTGAAGCTGACCAGATGTCTCTGCTCTTGGGTGGTTTTGGACAACATGCCTCTTTCCAGGGTTCTTTTGTGTGCTGTATTTGAAGTCCCATTCTGGGATAAAAATCACTTCGAAGGAATCATCTCCTTTCACCATCAAAACAGACAAGGGAATCCCTATATTTTCACCACTTTACAGATGAAGACATTGAAGGTTTAGAGAAACCTTGTCACCAGCTTCTGTCACACAGCGAAACAGTAGCAAAGCCAGAATTGTTCATCTTTAAAGCCCTTTCTCTTAAATGCACAATGTTACCATTTTTACCAGCTACAGTAGCACCTGTACAAGGCAAACACCAAGGAACTGTAATAAACTGGTCAACAAACAGAGGCGGTGAACATAGAGAGCTGGGTCTATTGTCTGATACGTATATGGGATGCAAATCCAGTCTATGAAAATGAAGTCAGGCTCGGCGCCTGTGGCTCAAGTGGCTAAGGCGCCAGCCACATACACCTAAGGTGGCAGGTTCGAATCCAGCCCGGGCCTGCCAAACCATGATGGCTGCAACCAAAAAAAATAGCCAGGCATTGTGGTGGGCGCCTGTGGTCCTAGCTACTTGGAAGGCAGAGGCAGGAGACTCACTTGAGCCCAGGAGTTGGAGGTTGCTGTGAGCTGTGATGCCACAGCACTCTACCCAGGGGGACAACTTGAGGCTCTGTCTCAAAAAAAAAAAAAAAGAAAAAAGAAAATGAAGTCAACTTGAGGAGGTGGTGAGTGTAGGGAGTTAGTCAACTATGGAGAGTCTACTGAATTTGAAACTTGTGCAATAAGTTGGCAACTTCGGCAAACTTGAATAAGTGTTCGTTTGAGGGAGTACAATTGAAACTGTTAATATGAGCATAAACTGGAAAGACCGAGTTGATCCCAAATGAGAGAAGGAAAACAAAAAAGAATCACCGAATTTCAGAGTTAGAAGGCCAAGTGAGTTATAAACTGGGGGGATTTTTTTTAATGTTTTTCTTTTTATTGTTTTGTTCCTATCTTATGGCCACAAAACCATGTCATTTCAACTAGTAAAGAGAATTATCCATCCTAAAGCCTTTGTCAGAACAAAATAAAAATCAATCTTAAATTATGCAAGTTTTGGAGTAAGCAAGATCTTTGGCTGTGATACTATAATGTTGATGCATTTAGCAGAAAGAGCACTTGGCTTGAAGGGTTTGCAGCAGCAAAGGTGATGTGTTAGGATGTGTCAGAAGCCCACGTGACCTGAGTCTAAGTCAAACAATAATTGCCCCATTTTTTAATAATTCACTTCTTCTAGGCCGCATAGGAAGCGTTTTTTTTTTTTTTTTTTTTTTTGAGACAGAGCCTCAAGCTGTCCCCCTGGGCAGAGTGCCGTGGCATTACAGCTCACAGCAACCTCCAACTCCTGGGCTCAAGCGAGTCTCCTGCCTCCGCCTCCCAAGTTGCTGGGACCACAGGCACCTGCCACAACGCCCGGCTATTTTTTGGCTGCAGCCATCATTGTTGTTTGGTGGGTCCGGGCTGGGGATTCGAACCCACCACCTTAGGTGTACGTGGCTGGCGCCTTAGCTGGTTGAGCTATAGGCACCGAGCCAGGAAGCGTTTTTAATATATTATCTGCTTTGGTTCCTAGAATGATGCAAGGTAGATATTTTTAGTGCCAGGGAACCTGGGCTCAGAGAAGTTGAGTTACCTGCCCAAGGCCACACAGCCAATTGGTGGCAGAACCAGAATCTGTCACCAAAGCCTGTTATACTGAGTCATTTCCAAACCTTGTGTTTTCATTTTCAGAAGGAAGATACTACCTCTCCTAGGGTGCTTACAAGCTATAAGGTGATACATGCCATCGGTGTTAGTCATGCTAAGTTCTGAGAGTATATTTAGTAACGCTAAATAAAACAGTGTTTTTTCCAAATTTAGAAGTAAAGAATTATGAACTAGGACAAATGGTCTTCCAGCGTGATGGAGTTTGAGTCTCATTTAGGGATTACTAGTATATCATTTTCACTTTGGCTGTAAGAAAAACTGGCACAACTGGTTGACAGTGGTTCAGTTAGTGAGGAGAAGGTACTATTTCTTGCACATAATAGGAACTCCAGAAGTTGGAGAGCGTGGGTGGCGCCTGTAGCTCAAAGGAATAGGGCGCCAGCCCCATATGTTGGAGGTGGCAGGTTCAAACCCAGCCCCAGCCAAAAATTGCAAAAAAAAAAAAAAAAAAAAAAAGAAGCTGAGGATCTTGGAATGGAATTCCAGCATCTTCACAGGCCTGGCTCTAGGCATGGCTGCTTGAGGTTTCTTTAAAGAGGACTGCCGCAGTTCCAAATATTGCACACACAAGCATGCCTCATTTTATTACGCTTTGTTGAATTTCACTTTGCAAATACTGCGTTGATTCACAAATGGAAGGTTGGTGGCGACAGGTCTGTTGGCATCATTTTCCAACAGCATGTGTCTCTGGGTCAGCATTTTTAGCAATAAAGTGTTTTTTAATTACACTGTATATATTTTTAGACATAACACTTTTGCACCCTTCCTAGGTTGCAGTGTAGTATAAACATAGCTTTATATGCGCAGGGGGAAGTGTGTGTGACTTGCTCATTGCTATATTTGCTTTATGGCAGTGATCTGGAGCCAAACCCATAATATACCCGAGGTGCGACCTAGTCATAATACTCCATCAAATGAGAAAGGAGTTTCCTAAGATTTACCCTGAGATGCCTTTGGTGAAACTGAGTCACACGTCTCTGTTGAGGCACGAGGGAGACCCAGAAAGCAGATAGCAAGCGTGTTCAGTTTCCTCAGTAGAAAGCAAGTTCTGCCTGCAAAGAAGATCGGCTGCAAATAGAAACCAGGTATATCTTTTCTACCCAGCTTTGTATCTGGAAATGATTAGGGGAATGGAGTAAGGCGCTCCATGCCCCCCATGCTAATTCATTTGAGCATACACACTGCATTAGCTTTCAAGCTTGACTGCGACACCCACAGTGAGAAAGAGATTTTATATCTTGGCCTCATGCACATGCACATACTTGGAACAAAGAATTCACAAAATAGGGCCGTGCCTATGGCTCAAAGGAGTAAGGCACTGGCCCCATATCCCGGAGGTGGTGGGTTCAAACCCAGCCCCTGCCAAAAACTGCAAAAAAAAAGAATTCACAAAATAATACTATATTTACAGCCTGTAACACATGCTGGGATTTTCTATTCTTCTCTGTTCTATTTTGATTATTTTTTTCTGCTTGTTTTGACCCAATCAATTATTTATAAATCCTCTAAGGGTCACAATCTGAATTCTGGAATTTCTTGTCTGCTATCACAAGGGCTTTAATATATGGAGACAGGGATCTTAAGAGATGTGAGTGTTTTTTAGGCGGCCGGTTTTCCCCATGGCTGGCACACATGGGCACGCAATAACATTTGTTAGATGAACCCAACGAGAATAAAAATGGTTCACATCTCATGTTACAACTTTTTGAAGAATATTAGGACGTGTTATTGCAATGTCACGATCAGCTCTGCCTAACAGAACTTTAAATAAAAGTGATTTCAAAACATATATGATGTGTACGATTTCACTTAAACTGTGGGATCACAGTACAAACGAATTATTTTTATTATTGATTATATTAATTCAGTTTTCAACAGTCCTGGTGTTCATCACAGCTGTAATATTTAGTGAATTGTGTTTTCCTTTTTTTCTTTTTTTATTAAATCATAAACACATAGATCATGTGTACATTAATGCATTTATAGAGTACAATGAGCTGATTTTGTATAGAATTAGGAATGCTTACATCACACAGGTTAATATATACCTCATCTCGTTTACTTAGTGATTGTCTTAAGACACTTATACTCTATACTGATAAATCCGACATGTGTCCTTGCATTATACACCAGGGGTGTGATCCCACCATTCACCCTCCTGAATTGTGTTTTCCAATACATTTCATACTACCCTCTAGTATTTTATCCCATCTAATTCAGAAGTGATGATAACAGCTACAGTTTATTTTGTCAAGTGTTTACTAAGTCACAGAGAGGGAAAGTAACTGGCACAAAATCATACGGCTAAAAAGTGGTAGAGAGGGAATTTGTAGCCAATTAAGTGTTGTGCGTGTAAGTTCAAAGAGAGGACGCGCTTGAAAAATTGGGAAACATCTTATATTTTATAAAATTTCTGAAGCGAGTTCTTTCCAAGTTAGTCTGTGGAACATCAGCCCAATAAGATGGGCCTACAAGTAGGGCTGCCCCTGTCAAATAATTTTGGAAAATATGACTCGCTTTGTGTTATCTACTGAAGATTCACAGTGGACATCAGCTTACTAACGGCCCTGAGCATTCCTGCGTAGGGTACCCACTTCCCTTTGTTTAGCCAAGCATCTCCCACACTTACCAGGTTTCCCCGAAAATAAGACCTACCCAAAAAATAAGCCCTAGCAGGATTTCCATGCATTTGTTAAATATAAGCCCTACCCCTATAATAAGACCTAGTGATGGTCTTATTATCACCATGCATCTCAGCACGAAGAGAGACATCCCCTGAAAATAAGCCTTAGTGTGTCTTCTTGAGAAAAAATAAATATAAGACAGAGTCTTATTTGGGGGGAAACACAGTACTTCCATGTAGGTATCAGCCAGTTAATGAGTAGGGCATCCCTTCCAAGAGGATTCTCTGAGGAAATGATAATCTAGGTAGGCTTTGAGAACAGAAGTTCAAATCTGACTGCCTGTAGAATGCATCCAGGCACAAATATATTTTATTTGACCTACGCAGTATTTTAAATATTTTAATTAATTAATTATATTTCGAATCGACAAAGTTGGCCATATTTTAAAACTAGGGTATTTCAGACATGTTGGGAAAATGGGAAGCTTGTGCTATATGTATTTCAAGATGGGATGTGAGTTGTGACTGTCCCTTGAGATGAGACATCCAGTCCCCAGTTCACCCAAGTCCCCTGCCCCCTCCATCGATTCCCAATGGTGTAGCCCTGTGAGTTGTCCATAATAACATTTGCATTGTACTTTTTCTTGTAGTACAGTTGAAAGTTGAGCTAATACAGTCAAATCCCATAGCTGACCACCTTCCTACACTGACCTCCTCCTTGAGTCGACCTAATTTTCATAGACCGGACATGCACCACATATACTCAATGGAAGGTTCTTTTGGTGACCACCTCCCTATATTGACCAGTTTGTTGCAGTTCCTTGGGTGGTCAACTTACAGAGCTCTTACTGTACGCCCATCACAGACCACTCCCTTCACAGTGCTAAGCACAATTTGAAGCTTGTTAGGTGACCATCTGGCTACTCCACTGAAATTCCAGCCTGAATTACAGCAGGTGTTAGACAATACATAAGAGGGGTAGCTATGCTTATTTTTTCATGCAACAAACATACAGTTGCTTTCTTTGTGTCAGAAATGATTCTAGGTTCCACAGTGGATAGAACTGTGTGCTTTATGAGAGCATTCATTCTGAGGGAGAGACCAATGCTAAGAGGAAAGAAAAGAAAGGAAGGGAGGGAGGGAGGAAGGAAGGAGGGAGGGAAGGAAGGAGGGAGGGAGAGAATAGAAAGAGAAAAGAAAGAAAGGAAAGAAAGAGAGAGAGAGAGAGAAAGAAAGTACCAGAGTTTAAAAAGAGCCTTGCATGAAATAAACAGAGTTATGAGATTAAAAATGAAGAGGAGAATGATATTTAAAATTATTTGGGGGCAGAGATGGGAAAGACTTTGGTCTATTCAAAAAGTCCAGAAAGGGGTGTGTCTTCACTTGGTTCCTTCCCACAGGCCAGGTGGTTCCTAGGAAGTCTGCCCCTCAGGTTGGCCGCATTCAAAACCGTTTCTCACTATTGGGGAGTGTTTGTTAAACAGATGACAAGTGTATTCTAGGCTGTGGATTATTAGCGTTTGCATTTTGAGGCAGTTATTGTAAAATGTTGGGTATTTTTCCTCTAAGAAATGTGAACTGTCCCCACGTCAGTCTGGAGGGTTTTCCATACAGGAACTAATCTTGGAACAGAAGAATCTTCCACAAATCCCTTTCGCCCACCATGACTTGCCCCGAGAATCACTCTCTACACACTCTTTGCTCACAACAAATAGATTTTTCCATTTTAAATCATACAGAAGCCGACTTGCCTTCAGTGTGTGCCAACTCAGGTGCCCTTAGGAATATCTACAAAGCAAAGGTTACTGCCCCCCCCCCCAAAAAAAAAAGGAAGAGAAAAATATTTTGTTGCTTAATTCTCTGCCCATCTTTCACTTGCCATTGGAAGTCAGGGTGTCAATTCACTTACCCTCAAGCAGAGTTGTTGAAGGAGAAAACCTTTATTATTATTATCATTAAATATTAAAAACCCTTATTTATTAGAAGCAAACGCAGAGTGCTTTTTTCAATAGGTTTCTGTCTACCCTCCACCTATGACTACAGCAAGTGTCTGGTTTATTTAATCTTACAAATATAACATCCCGGCTCGGCGCCTATAGCTCAACCGGCTAAGGCGCCAGCCACGTACACCGAAGGTGGCGGGTTCGAATCCCCAGCCCGGACCCACCAAACAACAATGACAGCTACAACCAAAAAAAATAGCCAGGCATTGTGGCAGGCGCCTGTGGTCCCAGCTACTTGGGAGGCTGAGGCAGGAGACTCGCTTGAGCCCAGGAGTTGGAGGTTGTTGTGAGCTGTGATGCCATGGCACTCTACCCAGGGGGACAGCTTGAGGCTCTGTCTCAAAAAAAAAAAAAAAAACAAATATAACATCCCCACATCAGTCAACAACTATGATATAATGAGGATTTACCGTGTCAAGGTCCTAGGCTAGACTTACGCTGTAAAGACATGCAATGAATCTTTAATATTCTGAGTTTTATCTACAGAATGGTGAAAAAAGTGGCAGTGTGATGATTTACAGTAAAGATCAACGTACTGACAATTGATCCAACCAAACTTGGTTCAGTCAGTATAAGCAGATAAAATTAATAATATTCCCTTTCTCGTTCCAAAAACAGGAGGAAAAATGGGTGCATGGAATAGTTTTGGATCCGTGTTACACAGCTGAAATTTCCCTTTTAGGAAAGATCCCAGCAGATGAGGAAAACCTTGATTTGATGGTTTAATTTTTTGTTATTTTGGACCCCTCTGAAGTCTTAGATCGGAAGCTGTCTATAATTTCTCAGCCAACTACCCAGATCACTAGGAAGTTTGTTTCAACCATGGCGCTTCGGCAGCATGCAATTTTAACACTTTAACACACCTGCTTTCTGAATAAGCAATTCTGTATTTAAGAACATATTGATCAATACGTCAGTGGGGTGACTATAGTTTACAGTAATCTTTTGTACATTTCCAACTAGCTAGACGAGAATAACTTGAATGTTTCCAGCATAAAGAAAACACAAGTATTCTGGGAGATGGATATCCCAAGTACACTGATTTGATCTTTAATAAATTATGTGAATGTATTAAATTATCACATATGCCCCCAAACTAGGTACACCTATACGCCCAACTCTGAAAATGTTAACAATTTTAAAAAGAGTTTATTGAGAGAATGAGCAATATTTTATCCACAGGCTTTTAAAAGAAATTCCAAAAGAAGGCTTTTATATCGATTGTGGTACACCCTTATGCTGAAGGCCATAGACAAGTATGATCATAGAAATAGAGGTTGACATGTCAAGACAGTCATAGTATCATGTCAAATGAGAAAAGCAGATTTCAAAATAGTGTTCAAAATAATTCCTTTGGGGGTAAAAATGATCTCTGCCTGCCTGCCTGCCTATCCATCCTTCTACCCAAAGACCAGTGTGGAATGAAAAATTGCAAATCGTTCATAGCTCTTGTCTTTCCGTAATGGGATGATGGGTGCAATTTTAAAAATTCTTTGTCTGTATTTTCTCTTTTTTTTATAAAATCATAGCTGTGTACATTGATACATTCATGGGGTACAGTGTGCTGTTTTTATATACAATTTAAAATATTTTCATGGAGAACTATTAATCTGAGTAAAAGTTAATGTCCCACTCTGGGTAATTTCCCAGTTTCTCCACTAGGCTGCGTTGTGAGGCTGAGGCATCAGGAGTTAGATTAGAAATGGCCACAGGCCACTAAGCGACATGGCTTCCACAAGAGATTATTTTTCTCTCAATAATCCAGTGCAGTCCAGAGTTTAGGTGACAATTTCTTGTTCAGAAATGATAACAAGTTTTTAAATACACTTATAGCTGAAGGGGAATTTTGTTGTGGGCAGGCATTTTTGAGGTCCTTGCCTCAGCAGCCCTCCCTGTGCTGTGCTGGCTGAGTTTTTTTTTTTTTTTTTGAGACAGAGCCTCA
>NW_003852418.1:14837803-14859121 GCF_000181295.1 Otolemur garnettii | reverse complement strand
ATTGTTGTTTTGGCGGGTCCGGGCTGGGGATTCGAACCCGCCACCTTAGGTGTACGTGGCTGGCGCCTTAGCCGGTTGAGCCACAGGCGCCGAGCCACTGGCTGAGTTCTTAACCTGCTTTGGCCATGATCTTAGAGGGTGCAAGTGCATTTTTATCAGTCGATGTGGATGGGGTAGGAATAGTAAGAAAAATAAAAGTACAGAATGACCTATGTCAATATATGTGTATCGACCCTCCTTCAGGGCTTGAGCTTTGTAGTAAAACAAAGTTTAAAAAAAAAAAATCACAATCTGGTTAGGAAATTTTGAGATTCCAGAAAGTATTTTTAGTATCTGGTCTCAGCATTCCTTGTTGCTTGTTTATGAACTTACGTTCCTCTCTAGGCAAATTGGAAGATTCATTATATCTTTAAGAATTAAACAAGCCCCATTTTTCTTCTTGAATCTGACAATGGCTATATGCAGGTGACAGTGCTCTCAGAAGAAGAACAGTGAAGACTTGATGACCGTCTGGTGACCGCCGTTGCCTAGCAAATGGAACCCTTTGTCTAGAGTGACATCCGAGGGGCAGAGGAAACACAGCCTTCCCTTTTATCCCGGGCAGCATGTGGCTCAAATTTCTAACAGATGGAGAGGAGGAAAGTAATGAGTTTCTGTCCCATTCAATGTGCTTCAGACGAATTTTCCCGTGTTCGACTGTACTTGAGGTGCTCATTTTTGGTAAAAAGATTAAAAATAAAATCAGGGACGCACAACGAAGAAACCTAGGTGAGATAAAGTCATCACAAATCGTTCCAAACAAAGCTTTTTTTTAGCCTCAATGAACCTTCCTTGCCTCATATTTTCTGCTTGGATCATGTAGACTTTGCCTAAAGGAAGCCGAAATCCAGTCGACAAATGATAGTCGAAAGAAGGTGCCAGAAATTCCATATGGGCTTTATTATAGACAATCAAATTATGATAAGGCCGCATTATTTTTCATCATGACCAATGATAATCACATAATTCTGTGTACTTCTCTTCGTGTTCTTTGAAGCCAAGGGGAAGGGAAAAATAGAACCTGTTCACACAGAGATGAAAAATAAAAATACCAATGAACCCTTGTTGGCTTAAAAAAAGTTTCCAGGTATTTCCTGGAGAATGTTTCTGCTTCTGTCTAAAATTTCTATTTGCTGAGAATGACTCAGAGGCCTGATGTGAATAGCAATAGCATATTTGTAGTCAAGGACAATGATCACTCTAGGAATAACATGTTTAAGACATACTGTAAACTAAGGGTGGCCCCTGTGGCTCAAAGGGGTAGGATGCCAGCCCCATATGCTGGAGGTGGTGGGTTCAAACCCAGCCCCAGCCAAAAACTGCAAAAAAAAAAAAAACGATATACCATAAACTGGTATCCTAGAGGCTGGATTCTTCTCCCAACTGTGTTTAGTTTGTCCTTTTAATGTTTTTTTAAAAAATTTTAATTAGTTGTGCACATTTTGTTGTAGTCTTCATTTTCATAGGCAATTTACCTTACTTAAAATTTTAAAAATTACGAAATGCTGACCAATTCCACCCAGTAGACACTTGCTGTTTGTATTTTTTTAATGTAGAGTTTCCTTGGGCGTAGGCAACATAAATTCTTATTCCTTCTTTTCTACACAAATGGTAATATAATATACACTCTGTTCTCGCCCATGCTGGTTTCAGTTAGCAATGCTTTGTCTGAACTAACAAAACGTCCTGGTTTGTAACGCCAGCAGAGACCTCCATTGAATGGTTGTACCATAATTTGTTTAACCGGGATCCTATTAATGACCTTGGCTGGTTCCCAACCTTTTGCTATTAACTTCACTGAAATGACTAACCTTGTACATCTGTTATTTCACACATGTGTGGCTTTAGATTGAGAATCAACTCTTAGAAATAGAATCTCTGGGTAAAAGAATATATTCCTTCTTACAGTTTGGTAGATAGTGCCGAATTCCCCTCCACAAGGATAAAATTTATTCTTACGCCTGTCAGCAATGTATTAATGCTTCCTTCACTCGAGCCGGTCAAATGAATGTTTCTATAAATATTCGGGATTTTCCGACTTTTCACTAATTCTTTTCACGACTCCTAGATTTCAAGTCGTAGAAATAAAAGACTTCTCAATCCAAAGTTAAGAGACTTCCCCCACCCTGATGTTTTCTTCTAGTATTTTTATGCGTTTGGATTTTATTTTACTGGAGGGTTGAGTTATGTCAAGTTAATTTTTTTGTTCTCCAGATGGCTGCTCTGTTGGCTTTACAGCTCTGATTTTAAAGTCCTTCTTTCCATATAAGATTTTAGGTGTCATCTTTATCATAGACTAAACTCCCATGTGTCTTTGGGTAAACTATATTGTATGGCTGACAGTAACAAAGTAGAAGAATGGAAAGGAAGAGAGGAGGGAAGTTAGAATGGGAAATGCTTTGGTGAGAAGAGCATGTTTGCTTAGAGGCCTAAAGGACTGGGCATGAGAGTCAGTCAGTTTCGCTGGGAATTTACAGGCTTTGGCCCTTGATGTCATGTTGGAGCCTGAGTTCAAATCCCAGCTCCACTCGACGACCTGCGGCAAGGTAGTTATTCTTCTCATGCATTAATATTCTTTATGCGTCAGTAAAACTGGAATTATTATCCAAATAGTACATACTCCATGGGATCATTGTAAGAATTAAATGAGGTCTTGGTAACTACGTAATCCAGTTCATGTGGTCGCACTCTCATACTTCTGACGTTGGGGATATCCCCATCTCCTACCGGGTATTGGGAATTTGCATCTTTGTCCTCTCCCTCTTCCTTTTTAGTTGTTGCTGTTCTGTCTCTAACCGAGGTTTCTGCAGACTCTTTTCCCCGTCTCTCCCATGATGCCATTGATACCATTCACTGGGCTTCTTATTTTGGTTCTTATATCTTTCAGTTCTATAATTTCCATTTCAGTTCCTCTTTATAGCTTCGATTTCTTTTCAGAGACCTTCTTTTTGTTTCAAGCACATCCACAGTTGTTCAGTAAAGCTTTTTGTTATGGCTGCCTTAAAATGCGTGTCGAATCATTCCAGCATCTCCAGGTTGGCACCTATGACTGATGATCTCTTTGTCATTAACTTTGAGACCTTCTTGGTTCTTGGTATGACAAGTTATTCTCTTTTTCTGTTTCTTTCTTCCTTTTTTTTTTCCAGGTACCCACAACACACAGCTGGGTTCTTTTTTTTCTATTTTTAGTAGAGATGGGGGTCTCTAGGAGTAAGACTCTAGGAGTAAGACCCCCGTCTCTACTAAAGATAGAAAAATTAGCCGGGCGTGGTGGCAAGCACCTGTAGTCCCAGCTACTCAGGAAGCTGAGGCAAGGGATCCCTTGAGCCCAAGACTTTGAAGTTGCTGTGAGTTATGATGATGCCACGGCACTCTGCCCAGAGTGACAGAGTGAGGCTCTGTCTCAAAAAATGAAATAAAATAAAATAAAACACAGCAATAGAAACTAGCCAAAAGAAAACACAGGTATCGGGAGGAGGGCGTATGGGAGGTCGGTGAGCTGAGCACAACTCCATGCAGGGTAATAGATATGCAGCTGGAGTGGATGAAAGTCTCCCGTGGATTAAATCCATTCATTCATCAATCGTTTTTGAGCACCTTCTATGAGTATAAGTCTAATCTAGACAGGGAAAAAACACAAAACGAGTGAGATCTGTAATATAACACACAGCTTCTCAGTCTTGGCCCGCGTGGTACTTGGGCAATACAGTTCTTTGTTTTGGGCTTGGTAGAATGTTCAGCAGCATCTCTGGTTTGTGTCCTGTACAGGTTATCCCCTGTGACAGACAAAAAAAAAAAATGTCTCCAGACATCACCGCTTGTCCCTGGGGGAAGAGGGAACCAGTGATATGTTGGAAGAGCAGTAGGTTAGGGAAAAAAAAACAAAATAAGGCAATTAGCAGCAACAGGGCACAGAAGGGTGGAAAGTACAGTGGGGAGTAAGGAAAGAGGTCCAGATAAATGTGACGTGTGACAAGCTTTGGAGGAGTGAGGGAGGAAGCAGAAGCTCCAGCTCACAGAAGCTGAGGGAGGAGCCTGCTGGGCATGTTCAAAGAACAGCAGGGAGGTCTCTGCCCCACAATAGAGTCAGCTGGGCCACCAGTAAAGGAAGACAAGGTCGGGAAGACAGACAGGTGAGTGGGAGAGAGGGTGTTCTTCCTCGGGGAGCAGGGAAGGCCCTGTTATCACACAGCAAGCAAGGCCGCTCAGATAAAAACAGCCACTCGTGTCCCCACTTGCCTACCACGTGGCCTGGGACACTGTGAAAAACCCCTTTGGGCCTCAGTTTCCCTATCTGTAAAATGCCTCCACGATCTCTGCAAAGATCAAATTAGATAACAAGTCTGTGAGGGCATCTCATAATTCGGCGAAATGGACATTCAGTTCCGGCAGGCCCAACTCAAAATCCCCAGATTTGCCCCCTCGAAAGCTGTGTAATCCTGGACAAGTAACCTAACCTCTCGGAGGCTCATCTCATTGTTTGAAAAACTACTAGTTGCAATATCTGTGTTAGAAAATGGTTGTGAGGGTTAAGTGGCGTAAATGTAATGCACTTATCTGTGCAGTGGTTTGCATGTTGTAAATGTGAAATATCTGAAGTTATCTATTATTCTATAATAAATAATGGCACATTTAGATTAGATGACCTTGTTCAAAGTATACCAGTTTAGAAAGAGAAAACACTGGTATACATGTGGTACTTAATAACCAGTCATTGAAACGAGTTAAATTGTCCTTGAGCACCAAGGGTAGTCAACTGGTCTATCAGTTATACCAGCTTTCCTGATGCCACCAATCCAGGAGGAGGAAACAGAACCGGAAATCTGGGTGCAAGGCTACCATACCCCCCTCCACAGTGGGGGGAAGTAATCAAGATACACAGAAATCCTAAGGGTTCACTGGCTTCTCCCAGCTCACCCACAGGAATTGTCAGAAATCCTCATGAAGAAATAAAAGAATTTCCTGCTGGGCGCGGTGGCTCACACCTGTAATCCTAGTTCTCTGGGAAGCCAAGGCAAGTGGATGGCTTGAGCTTAGGAGTTTGGGACCAGCCTGAGCAAGAGTGACACCCTGTCTCTACTAAAAATAGAAAAATTGGCTGAGTGGGGTAGCAGGCACCTATATAATCTCAGCTATTTAGAAGGCTGAGGCAAGAGGGTCGTTTGAGCCCAAGAGTTTGACATTACTGTGAGCTTTGAGGCCACGGCACTCTACCCAGAGCAGCTGAGTGGGACTCTGTCTCAAGAAAAAAAAGGATTTTCTTCCATTCTGCTCAAACTCAGGAACTGACTGTATGAGGGGCAAGAAGAGGACATGGGGAAGGCCGGAAGGCTGAACCCTAAGACCATGGGATGAATAAGTGGAGGATGAAGAAGGAAGAGGATGCCCAGACTAGGAGCTGAGCGTCAAGTCAACTTCCCTCCACCCACCGCCGGACCAAGCCCCCACCCTCAGGCCACTCCCCACGCACCACCCTGGGGGCCTGGGACTGTTTTAGTCTCCCCTGCCCCCCACCCCCAACGCACTAAGCAACTTCTAAGATCCCAAGGGGGGCCAGCAGGATCATTCTAGTGAAATCTAATGTTTTATAAGAATATTTATCAAGTTTTAAATTCATCTGCCTCTTGACCCAGAAATTTCACTCTTAGTAATTTTCCCAAAGAAAACATAGACACACATGAATGATTAAAAATAAACGTGTGGCACGTCCATTCCAATGCTGCGTACAACCCCCTCGATGCAAAACTATCAGCACCATGAATGGTCATCAATAATGATAGCAGGCAAGAAACAAGGTTATGGTCAGGTGAGGGAAGAGTGCCCTGGAGACTCATCATGCAGGCCGGGCGGTGTGGCCATGGGGAGAGGCCTGTGCTGTTTTTATTATATGAGAAAAGCAAGTTGACCGATAGCGCCACCCCATCTCTGCCAGATTTTCATCTGTTTACATCCATCATCTATGGACTAGTCACAGGACACACATTTTCTGAATGGCTGGGCTTCACTGTCCTGGGTACTTGAGAGAAGCACTGTGCCTGGTTGGTACCGCACTGTGCGTGTTGAGGGTACCGTCTAATGGGGGTGTGAGGAAAGTCACACGAACTGAGCAAGGGAACAAAAATGCTGTCATAGCAAAGAGGCAAGGTGCCATGGTGGAGATGATAAAAGGGGAGCACTGCGGGGGGGGGGGGGGGGGGGGGTTAGGGATGATCTCCCCAGAGAGGTGGCACTTGAGACGGGAAGGACAAAGGGAAATTACCTGCAGGCGGCCAGAGGGCAGCATGTTCCAGACAGAGCCAGGAGGTTGGAAATGCCTTAAGGAACCAAAAGAAATCTAACCAAGGCTCAGCACCTGTGGCTCAAGTGGCTAAGGGGCCAGCCACATACACCTGAGCTGGTGGGTTCGAATCCAGCCTGGGCCCGCCAAACAACAATGACGGCTGCAACCAAAAAATAGCCGGGCGTTGTGGTGGGCGCCTGTGGTCCCAGCTACTTGGGACGCTGAGGCAGGAGACTCGCTTGAGCCCAGGAGTTGGAGGTTGCTGTGAGCTGTGATGCCACGGCACTCTACCCAGGGGGACAGCTTGAGGCTCTGTCTCAAAAAAAAAAAAGAAAGAAAGAAATCTAGCCAAAAAATGGACTGAAAGAGGCCAGGTGTGGTGGCTCACCCCTGTAATCCCAGCACTCTGGGAGGCCAAGGAAAGTGGATCAACTGAGCTCAGGAGTTTGAGACCAGCCTGAGTAAGAACAAAATCTCATCTCTTCTAAAACTAGAAAAACTAGCAGGGGGTCGTGGTGGGCACCTGTAAGTCCCAGCTACTCAGGAGGCTGAGGCAGGAGGATCACTTGAGCCCAGGAGTTTGAGGCAACAGAGTGAGACTGTCTCCAAAAAAATAAATAAATAAAAGGGGGAGTGAAGGAGAGAGTGGTACAGAAAGGGCGGAGACTTCAGCAGGGCCAGACGAGGGGGACATGGAAGACCCTATGTCAGAGTTAGGGCTTGGGTCCAGGCCCTTCAGAAGCCACTGGAGGTGGCAGGAGCGGGAGGGTGGAGTCTGTTGGGTAAAAAACGGATCGTAGGAGCGAAGAGCCCAAGAAGACAGGTCAGGGGACCGTTGCAGTGGGAAGGCAGAGAGACGAGGACATGGATAAAGTATCCAGAAGGCACCCTGCCCTCCTGGGGAAGGGGAGAAAATCTGTCCCCAAATCCCATCCCTTGCACCAGTAAATTCCCAGATCCCCCAAAAAATGAAGAATAGTTTTTTGAAATACCAGCCCTGGTTTTTATTTTTATTTTTTCCATCGTTGATGCAATTCACGCCTGTGGGGATGATGGCAAACAGGATAGAGTTATTGCTGAGGATAACGTACACATCCCTAGACAAGGAGACCACGAAACGTCTTACACAACCTCTTTGCAGAATGGGGAGAAAAGGGTTTTTGTTTGGAAGGCAACGTGCACTGCTGTGTTTATGACCCTCCACCCGACCGCCAGTGCTGAGTATGTTAGAGAGAGGGTGTAAGAAGGAAGAGCCGCTCTCATAAGCTCCCGATTGTTCTGTAGGCTCGTGGGCAGAGGAAACACGGCTGGAATTAGGGGGCAAGGGAGAAAGGGGCGTGAGGCAGGAACAGCGCTCTGAGGGTTCACATTCATCAAGGGGCGACTGGGAAACTCTGCTTCGCTCCTAGGACTTAGTCGGAGGCAAAGGAAAAGAAGAAGAACTAGGAACCGTGAATTGTTCTGTCCCTGGGGACACAGAAGGGCCGGACATTGCTAAGGACTCCCGGACGACGGAGGCAGAGGAGAGTGAAAATTCCATCATGAGTTTCTTTAAAACTCTGGTAAGCACTTGTCTTCCCTCTTCCCTCAATTCTTTTGCTCAAAAGTCACGTTAATGCTAAGAGGAGTGCGTGTTTGAGCGTGATGATGCGAAAGGGATTATCTTCACGGTGCAGCTGGAACACGGGAGAGCAGGAATAGGGGTGCTCTGTACCGGGTGGGGGGGCATCGGGCTTTCAGAGAGGGAGGCTTAGAGCTGGGAACCGTGGTCTGAGCAGTAGGCGCCAAAGCCATGGGCCAGGAACCGCCTTGTGATGGAATTCTGTTGCAATTGGCTGTTAGATGGCCAGTGATCATAAAAATAATTGGAAAATAATCTCCAGTTGTGTTGTTGGCCTCTCAAAGCAGTTTTGCCACTTACAAGGCAAACAGAACACTGCAGAAATCACTTCCCACCATGTTACGTCAAAATCTGCCCCTTCGTGCCTTCACATTGCTTATTTATTTCTGAGCCCCAGGGCAGAGCACATGCCTGGCACATGTCAGACACTTAAAAAAAAAAAAAAACAAAAAAAAACAAAAAAAAACTACCACCTTGATAAATGAATGTGTAATTAAATAAACACCCTAAGATATATTTGGGGTGGCTCGGCGCCTATAGCTCAACTGGCTAAGGCGCCAGCCACGTACACCTAAGGTGGCGGGTTCGAATCTCCAGCCCGGGCCCGCCAAACAACAATGACAGCTGCAACCAAAAAATAGCCAGGTATTGTGGCGGGCGCCTGTGGTCCCAGCTACTTGGGAGGCGGAGGCAGGAGACTCGCTTGAGCCCAGGAGTTGGAGGTTGCTGTGAGCTGTAATGCCACGGCACTCTACCCAGGGGGACAGCTTGAGGCTCTGTCTCAAAAAAAAAAAAAAAATATATATATATATATATATTTGGGGCTACTTCCAAATATCAAGACTGACTTCAAAAGATAAAACAATGAAAGTCAAGAGAATTGGCAACAGGGCCTCACTGAGTAGGGCGCCAGCCCCATATACCGAGAGCAGCAGGTTCAAACCCAGCCCTGGCCAAACTGTGAGAAAAAAATAGCCAAGTGTTGTGGTGGGTGCCTGTAGTCCCAGCTACTTGGGAGGCTGAGGCAAGAGAATCACCTAAGCCCAGGAGCTGAAAGTTGCTGTGAGCTGTGATGCCACAGCACTCTACCGAGGGTGACTAAGTGAGACTCTGTCTCTAAAAAAAAAAATTAAGAAAATGGGCCACAAACTCCAAAGGGTTATGCATATGTTTGGGGTAATGATATAACTTATGGAAAGTTTGTGATCTTCCAAGAGGCAATTTTGAATGTGGTCAAACTCTTGATGAATGGCTAAAATGAGATGCATTTCGTTGTAAGATATTAATATGGTAACTTTGCTGTCACCCAGCGCTCCTCGGGTTTCTGCCGAACTGAAAGTATATTTCTCATGTTATCCTTTACCTGTATGGTTAACTGGGTCACTCTGAAGGATTTTTGTATCTAAGGAAATGAAAATGACCTTCCCGGGCCATGATTGTTGATGTTTGGTTTTCTTGTCCTTTTAAGGTTTCACCTAACAAAGCAGAAACAAAAAAAGACCCAGAAGACACGGTAGGTGTTTTGAAGCATGTTGATGTCCGAGTTTGCACATAGACTTGGATTTGAATTTCTGTCTGCTTGTTTGTTTCTTGAATATATAAGCATGTATATACAGCAGGTACCAAAAAAAAATGTATACACTTTTAAAGCAATGTTATCTATGTGTAACTTTTTGAAGTTGAGTTGAAGGTGCTGGTCCCATGTCCCTAGACAGGCTACCTACATCCATTTCACCAGCAATTCCTACTCTCTTGGGGAATGGTTGATCTTATTCCCAATAAGATGTCTTAAATGGTGTATGCATTTTCGGTACCCTCTGTATATACAGTTAGCAATTAATAGTGCTGTCATTAGTGGTGGTGTAATGACAATGAAGCTTTCAAGCTTCTAGTGGGAGGCTATGCTGATTGGATATGCTGATTCTGTCGAAATAATGTCACAATAGCCACCTTCTTATACAGAGTAAGAGGAGAATGGTCCTAATCATATCATCATGTTAGTGTTTTTAGTTGTGTGAGAAGAGACCCTGGAATAGAAGTGTAGGAGAAAAGACTCCCTGTAAAGTAGAAGAAAGCTGCTATATTTTTTGTTTTCTAAAAAATACCTATTTTGTTGCTTGTGTCATTTGAAAAAAACTCAATCTCCACTGCAAAGGCGGTTGTTTGATGAGCTAAAGTCACCGCTGTGGGGCCCTTGCCAAGTGGAAGGCCGTGGAGAGGGGTTAGGCTGCTCTAGAGAGCTTGGATTTTTACTGTCACCTTAGAAAATCAGCCAGTTCCCCTCAAAATACCTTTAGTTTAAAACAACTTCCTCCTAAGGGTGTTTTCCCCTTACACATGACCGGGCCAGTTGCCTTTAGCAGAATACGTGGTTTGGATGTCACAGAAACCATGGGGACAGTTTAACTTGATGACAGATAAGTGTCTTGGGTCCTCTGTTTTGATAATGCAAAATGCATTGAAAGACATGGGGCTCAAACGCGTGGCTCGGCCAGCTCCGCACATCTGCTACCCATATCGGAAGGCGTCGGTCTTGAATAAAGCAGCCTGGGTTTGGTCTCAGAAGACCAGTCTTTGAGCTCCAGTTTTGCTACTGGATAGAACTGTGACTGTCCCCTGTCTGAACCCAGTTCTGTAAAATTGGAACAATAAAAATTCTCTCTCCTGGACCCCAGGATTGAAAGGTCTGACCAGGCCTTGTAAACTGTAGAGCTCTGTTTAAATGTAGCTGATCCCTGTTTTCATAATCACGTGCCGGACTGGTTGAACACTGTGATGACATTTTATTACGTCAGTGGTTCGTCTAAGATTTTCATCTTCCATTGGGAAAAAAAAAAATGTACAGCTGAAGCATCTACATGGGTTTCCCTATCAAATTATCCATTTGCTACAAAGTCACTGGGTCAAGTTCGATGAATGGTTGAGTCACTGTGTTTCTCTTTGGGTTCTGTGTTTTGCAGTGTTTGAAGCCACATGGTGGAACAGAATGTAAACAGTGGGGTATGTGGGTGTGTTGTGTGGCTTCCCACGAGACCTGATGTACTCCATCTAGGCCGATCATGCACCCAGACTCTTCCCTGACCCAGAATGTGGCCCTGGCTGGATGTACTTAGCTGATAAAATCTCTCTAACTTGCCCAGAGAGCTTTGGGGTCACCCCTGGTGCATCTGGGGTCTCAAAAGAGGATTCTGTGAATGTCTAGGACTCCCCCAAATAGACCTCTTTCTGTCATCTTTTCTACTGGTGTCCTTGGACTCGTGCATTTGAAAAATCCGTATCATTTCTTAGCACGTTTCCTGGCCCCCACAAAATGCCCTGCCCTGTGTAACTGGAGTCAACAATCTCAAGTGGTTGTTGCTGGGCCGTTTCCATTTCAATCTCCGTCATGCACAGATTTAGCTCGGTGGACTGGTTCGTGCTAGACGCTTCCTTTGCCTGGGAAATCTGCCCATCTAGAAGTGAACTGAGATCTTTCCAGGTGATAATTACTCCCTTGAATGTTCTAATACTGGATTAAAAGAGAGAGGTTTGAGAATAAAAGCTATTCAGTGACAACGTTTGCCTTGATTCCAGGGTGCAAAAATAAATCATTGTCTGTAAGTCTTCTTCTCTTTCCTGTGTGACAATAGCAGTTAGATATTTATTTTTAAAAACCTGTCACGTAGAGACTGCCTTATCTTCTTTAAAAAAATTTTCATCAAGGTATTTTAAGTCTCAGAGATGGAGATTAAACGTCCTATTATTTGTCTTTAGCAAATGGAGTTACAGAGACTTTTTGTCTGGTTCGGTTTGGGTTTGGGGGTTTTGTTTTATTTTTATTTTTCTGAGGTGTGTTAATCTGGGTCATTTAAATAGGTCACCCTGTTGAATATCGGTGTGAACCTGAAGTTGCCCGAGAAGGTGCTGCTTAGCAAATTGTCTTTGAGAGTTTAAAAAAGGCAAACAGGCACACCACAGTGTTTTGTGGTTAGGGGATCAGGGTGGTCGACCAGGAGTTCCTTGTCACAGTATACTCAAGCACTTAAAAAATGGATTTTGTTTAAAAACAAAGTTCTAAGGCAGTAACTGCTGTTGCCCCCAAGGCATCCAAAGCAGAGAGTGTGTGTGATGGACAAGCCGGTCAGAAGACCTCGGAGATCCAGGCTAAAGGCACCAGGAAAAAGCACCTGGATAGCCCCAGGCTAGGACTTGCCTTTAGAAAATTCTTTAGGCACAAGGTCTGTATCTTATAAACTAGGAGGGGAAAGAAGAACCCTGGTCCTTAGCCCACGAAGCATGCACCATCCGCAGCCCGCTGGCTCCTCTCCAGTGGAAGCAGAGCCTTGGGTGGCTGGGATTAGTAAGGGGGATAAAAAGGGATGTGAATCACACTTCCATGATTTTTCGGTTCCTATAGTTATAAACATCTCAGAGTGGTTTCTCGCTCGTGTGGACCAGGGTTCTGAAAGTACGACTCTAACCCAGTATTTCCCAAATGTCGGTCGTTTGCATACCACCCTTTTTAGTACTTGATATTTTTATAGTGAAATTGAGCCATTTTTTATTTAACACACGAACTGCTATGTCAGTTGTATGTAACTCACGCTGGTTTAGGGCCCAGGGCCTTGTGAAGCTTATCAAACCCACAAGTCTCTTGACCTTGGGAGCTACATGGTGTGCAGGCAACTCACACTGCCGTGTGGTAGCTTACCTATTATGTGATGGTGGCCTCCTGAGCAAAACAATAAAAGATAACAAGTATTTATGAAATTAGAAAGGATTGTTTTGTTTTCAAAGTCTTTATTCTATTTGGCCCCAGGGAAAGAAAATGTTTTTTCCAGTGTTCTAGTCAATGAGTAAAATTTATCATAAAAAGAGACTTTATATTACATGCAGAAATCAAAATTATTTTTCAGAAGGCAAAAGAGACCATTTGTATGGCTAACAAGAAAGTACTTACATTCTAGCCGCCTCATTTGTGTTAAGCTCTGAGTCTGACGCTCTTTCTAGCTTAAAGCCAATGTATTGGCCGATAGTAGAAAACTGCTACATACGTACCAGCGTCATCTGAGACTTTCCCAGGATGTTATTAGAAGGATTAAATGACAATTGGAAAAGTATTTCCACTTAATGTTATTTAATGTTATATCTCTGTACAATCTAAAATTATCTCTCATCTGCCAGTGGTATGCTTTCAACACTTTGGGATATACTCTTCTAACCTCAGGGTAACAATTGTATCTTTCTGTGGTCTGTTTCATGCATTCTCAATATTAACTAAGCTGATACTGAAGCCAAATGAAATCCCCAGGCAGAAAAAAAAAAAAAAAGGCAGTGAATGAAGGCAGAGCCTATCATATCTCCATGTCCTTGGGAAGTTCAGACAATGTTGAAGTCGATTTTGGAGATATTACACTTCTAATGTCTAAGAAGATACCGGTGTGTCTGAAACCATCAGTTTAAAAGATCCCTGAATTGGGTCTACTTTCTTAAAAATTTGCTAAAATATCAACCACTGCCCTGGTGTAGTGGCTCACACCTGTAATTGTAGCACTTTGGGAGGCTGAGGGAGGTAGATTGCTTGAGCTCAGGAATTTGAGACCAGCCTGAGCAAGAGCAAGACTCTGTCTCTACTAAAAATTAGAAGAACTTGGGTGGCGCCTGTGGCTCAAAGGAGTAGGGGGCTGACCTCATATGCCGGAGGTGGTGGGTTCAAGCCTAGCCCCGGCCAAAAACTGCAAAAAAATAAAATAAAATAAAAATAGAAAAACTAGCCAAGTGTGGTGGCAGGCACCTATAGTCCCAGCTACTTGGGAAGCTGAGGCAAGAAGATTGCTTCAACCCAAGAGTTTGGGATTGCTGTGAGCTATGAAATGAGGGCATTCTACCCAGGATAACAAAATGAAACTCTGTGTCAAAAAAACATAAAAAGCCAACTACTGGCGCGCTCTCTCTCTCGCTCTCTCTCTCTCCTCCTTCTTCCTTCCTTCTCTGCTCTCTTTTCTCTCTCTTCCCCCCTGGCTCTTATCTACTCTCTCTTTTCTCTTCCCCACTCTCCTTATCTCTCTCTCTCCTTATCTTTCTCTCCTCCTCGGTGCTGCTCTGCAGCCTCCCTCCCCCCACCAATAAAGACTTTTCGTAGGAAAAAAAAAAAAAAAGGCCAACTACTTTCCACCCAGTTGAATGAACGTATTAATAAAACATCCCTAGATGGATATCGTAGTATCAGAACTGTACATGTAAATAAGAGCTCCAGAGAAAATTGTCATGGCTGAATCTGTATTAAAAAAAAACTGTGGCTCGGCACCTATAGCTCAACCGGCTAAGGCGCCAGCCACATACACCTAAGGTGGCGGGTTCGAATCCCCAGCCTGGACCCGCCAAAACAACAATGACGGCTGCAACCAAAAAATAGCCGGGCGTTGTGGCGGGCGCCTGTGGTCCCAGCTACTTGGGAGGCGGAGGCAGGAGACTCGCTTGAGCCCAGGAGGTGGAGGTTGCTGTGAGCTGTAATGCCATGGCACTCGACCCAGGGGGACAGCTTGAGGCTCTGTCTCAAAAAAAAAAAAAAAAACTGTGTTGTGAAGCCACCCTGTAATTTCCATACTGGCTTTGTTTCATAAAGAAACGGTGATAAGTATTGGAGTGGGGGGGGGGGGAATTAAAATAGGGTTCAGTGGAATATGGAAGACAAGTTTAACTCCCACTTGGAGCGTTTGTGAGGAGAGTCCTGGAAAGTTTGATAAGTGCGTGACCTTCCCCGCAGATCAGCATTTCATTATGACATTCGTTTTTCCATGCACTGCAAAATTTCACGTCTGCAGTATCCATTGCCACCCATAAAAGGGCCACCCAAGTTTGATGTTGTTATTCCCAGGGCTCCCCAAAATCATTGCCCTCAGATCCTGCCTCTGAGGTACATGGGGAAGAATATGATTCTGAAATACTAGGAAGACGGAGGGAAAGGCGTCCTTTCCCGGATTCTGTAGTATAGACACAAGGACAATAGGGTTTTGCCTTGAGTTACACGCAGTGCACTCAGCTAAACGTGAATTAAAGTATAGGGGATGATTCCCAAATGTTCCAGCGTCTTTTGGGCAGCAATTTGGTAGAGCTCATTGGCTTTTACCTCAGCCTACGATGGTTTATTTCTTTTCCTTTTTTGATTATTCAGTTGTCTATAAAGTTAGCCAAATAAGCCTGTTAAATAACCAGTCTGATTCTACCAATAACCCTTGCTGCATGATTGAAGGAGGTGTGATACCCTGGGTTCCACCAGGGGGTTGGAGCTCAAAATGGAAAGGGGAGAAATTCAAGCAAATTCAAAGATAAACACTATCTTCTAGCTTTGCTGTTAAAAAATAACAACCATAATATAATATTACCAATTTTGGTTAACTCCTGGGCTTACTTCTCTACATCTCAATTTTCCCTCCTATAAAAGGAATTTTTTTTTTGCTTATTCCAGATTTAGAAGCCTGGAATCAATGCATGAAATATGTTTATTGTTATAAACGATCAGAGCATCAGAGTTCCTAGCTGAGTCTGCATCTTGGCTTGATCATATATGTCTCAGAATGAAACTTTTTCACGTGGCCTCCAACTTTGGTGCCCACGTGCCCACGTGGAAGGCATTGTCTTAGAATGTTTCTCTCATGCCCTGACGTGCTCTCCTCTCAAGCTTTCCCAATGCCCTGACGTGCTCTCCTCTCAAGCTTTCCCAATGCCCTGACGTGCTCCCCTCTCAAGCTTTCCCAATGCCCACCCTCTCTGCAAGGCAGGTGAAACTTTATAACTGGCTCATGGGATTCCTACGCTCTGCCTCACATCCATTGCGTGGGATTCTTGGTATCAGGAACACCTGCATCTTACTAACATCTCCTCTGTCCTGCATCCAAATGTGGAGACACATCATACACTTATTAAGAAGGTAAAGTTATTTGCATTGCAATCTCCAGATGGAGTCCCTTTGAATTTCATGCGCAGGGTCACCAGATAAAATAGAAAGAGTTAAATTTGAAATTTAGATAAACAAGGAATTTTTTTAGCATAAATATAAATATGTTCCATGGAATACTTGGGATATATTTATACTATAACATAATTCTTTGCTGATCTGAAATTCATTTTTAATGGAGCACCCCATATTCTCATTATTTGCTAAACCCGACACCCCTCTTCCCGAGGTTATCTCTGAAAACATGGTTAGAATTTCTGTAGTCTCCTCTGAAAAGCAAAGAGAACATTATGCTGGTTAATGGGGGCAGCACTCCATTTGGGGGACTTGGTGAATGAGGTGGGCAGGGCGTGAGAAGGCCGATGGTGCTCCGGTGGGGACAAGCAGCCGGTGAGGGAGGAGGGGCTGGCTGGAAGCATGGCAGGCAGGGTCTGGAGTTCATGTCGCACACTGTACCAGTGACCGACTGGATTATCTGTTTTGTGCCAGACACAGGGCCTGATGGAAATTGGGGATGTAATTGGAGACCAAGACCCTTTTACCCTTGAGGAGCTCAAAGTCTAGCAAGGGAGATGCATATTCCACAATCATGCAACTATACTAGAGTCCTATTATGTTGCTATAAATATAATATTGTCATGCCCTGGTGATGTTTTTCAAGGGCCTCTTAGTATCTTCCCAGTGTAAACAGAAGAAAAGTTGCCATTTCTTCATGAAACTGATCCATGCAGATGTGTTTTCCTCATTATCAGTCCCTACCATGATGCCTTTCACCCCCAGTCGCCCTTTCTGAAAGAAATTTTAACATAACAAACACAACGCATGTCTGTTTAAGGACTATAATCCTTTTGAGGGCTACAGAGCATGTTAACATCTCATTTTTTTTAACCTCCTTCCCAAGGACAAAAGCAGCATCACGTGACCCCAGATCTCCTCCCCCTTGGAGGGGTATTGTCATCGTTGAGAAGGACAGTGTAAACATTTCCATCCCTCATTGTGTGGGCCCCAGAGGTTAAGGTCACTTTGATTCTTTGGAAATCGTGTGGTCTACAGTCACTGTCAGTGCCTGGGTTAGGGGATCACAGTCCCTGGATTTAGCTGTCAGCTCTGCTCCATTCTAGGCATGACTGTGGGCAAGTTACCTGACCACCGAGCACCTCAATTTCCCTGTCTGTAAAATGGACATAATAATTAGTTCCTTCCTCTTAGGAGTATTGCTAGAACATTCTATGCTTAGAATGGTGCCTGGCACTGTCACCTTTGATTGTTATTACTAAATCAATGTTTACAGTTGAAAATATGCCTCAAGAAGGCAGCATTGGTTCAGGGAGACTTGGGAGAGAGACCCAGAGGAGACTGTGGTGAAGTCAGCCAAGGATGTAATGCAGCAGTGAACTGGAGCTGTCCCAGAGAAATTCAGAAACTGGATCTGGGGGGAGGGGGCTTTCTTTGTCACCCCATGGGACTCTGGTCAAGTGAGCTGAGCGATTATCAAGGGGCAGCCTTGAGCTGGAGAAATAGTTGCATCTAAGGAGCATAAAAAGCCGAGAAACAGGAAGCCGCAAAGCTGCTGAGCCCTTACTGCAGTGAGGCGGGCAGGGTTAGTGACCAGACCCTTACGCAGAGGCAGAGGGAGGGCAGCTCCTGTCCCCGGGTGCTTGGTCTAAAATGGGCCCCGGAGCAAATGGGGATTCTCCAGGGAAGCAGGGGGCAAGGTGGATGTGGGGAGGTAGCCCCTCTCGACCGCTCCTCCCTCAGACCTCTTGCCAGAGGACCACAGGGCAGCTGTTCCCTGTGCATGGAGCACACTTCCTTCCTCCCCAGTTAATTCCCAGTCACCTTTCCGATGACAGCGTGGCCGTCCCTCCCTCAGTAAAGCCTTCCCCATTGTCATGAGTTGGTCCAATTCCCTAATTTAGATTTTTTTGTAGGGGTAGTGATGAAGCTTCCTTTGATGAAGCTTTCATGGTGGAGAGTAAGGCCCACATCTGAAAGTAAAGACATGGGGCTTGGGGCCAGGCGTGGTGGCTCACACCTGTAATCCCAGCACTCTGGGAGGCCGAGGCGGGTAGACTGCCTGAGCTCAGGAGTTTCAGACCAGCCTGAGCACAAGCGACACCCCCAATCTCTAAAAACAGCTGGGCTTGTGGCAAGTGCCTATAGTCCCAGCTACTCAGGAGGCTGAGGCGAGAGGATCGCTTGGGCCCAAGAGTTTGAGGTTGCTGCGAGCTGTGGCACCATGGCACTCTACCAAGGGTGACAAAGTGAGACTCTGTCTCCAAAAAAAAAAAATAAAAAGGAAAGAAATGGGGCTTAGGGATGCTCTTCTAATTCAAAACCCTTTCACCGAGTTCTATTCATGCTGCCTTATACCATAGATGAGTGATCCCCCAAAGCAGAGTATGGTAGAAAAATTTCTTAACTTCTATTATAATTATAGTTTAATCCAACTTTCATTTCTAATTTGGATTAGTAAAACAATGCATGTTTATAATATATATACCACTAAGTATGTGGGAATTAGGGGTGCATGCTCAAAATGTTTTTGCTGATGGGAACATGGTCAAAACCGTTTGGAGATCAGCAGCCTCCGCAAGCAATCTCCATCCTAACAGCTCAGCACCTCTCACACGCCTTCCTGCCTCATGACTTACTTACATGAACATAACTGACAATGCTGCTATGTTAATTTTGACCTTTTCTAGGATTTTAACATAAATCCACATTTATGTAATAGACGTGTAGAAAACACAGAAAATTATAAAGAAGAAAATTAACATCATAACCGCAGCCCATGTTTATTAAAAAAAAAAAAAAAAAGACCTTTCACTTTGGAAATCTTGATGCCATTTTGAATGTTTTTAACTCCATAGGGTGCTGAAAAGTCACCCACCACTTCCACCGACCTTAAGTCAGACAAAGCCAACTTTACACCCCAGGAGACCCCCAGGGCAGCCAAGAATCCCAAAGGCAGCAACTCTTCAGGTCACGTGCAATCTGCGACGTCCCCTGAGACGGTGAAGGAAGGTGTCAAGGAGAAATCGGGACCCACCTCTCTGCCTCTGGGCAAACTGTTCTGGAAAAAGGTAAGTCTGATTTTCAAGATCTAGAGAGTCCCTTAGAGCTGGGATGAGTTGAGAAATTATTTCTATGGGGCCAATCATTGAACCTAATAGTGTATGGAGGGGTTTTTTTGGTTATTTTTATCCATTTTCTTCAAAATGACAAACTCACCACTGAGTTGAGGCTTTCTAATGCCCTCCTGGGAAGAATGAAACTCCGATCGTGTTATCAACATGTGTTTCTCGGGAAGAAAAGGCAATGAACGAGTGGACTTGTTCATTCTTTGAATGACTCCAGTGAGTGAGGGAGGGTTGTGGCATTTCACAATTTCATTTTCCTTCTAAAATGGCGTGTGACTTGTGTTCCCCCCAGCTTTCTCTGAGCGCTCTCAAGCTCCCCGGGCTCTGGGTCTTTGCTTCTCCCTGGCCAGATAGAATCAGTCATTACCAAACACTAAGTCTTCATTCCCCTCTAGGAAAACCAGGGCGTCCACCAGTTCACCTCCAGGGCCAGCACGGACTGTGTTCTATGACAGGAAGATTCAAATCACTGCTCGGTATCCCTCCCCGCCCATCTACAATTTAAGTACCCGAGGGAGGTGCCACTCATGGAAATGGTGGGTGAGGCTGAGTCATCCTGACAGCTTTGCCTTAGTCAGCACAGCGAGCAAACCCCAGCAGCCACGCACATTCACGGCTCTCGCCTGTTTTTAATTTGGCCAAAAGATGAGCAAGAAAGCAGGGAGGAGGGGGTGGGCCTCATTCACCCCCTGGCACCATCAAACTTCGTAATTTCATCAAAACACCCATGCCACCTGGCACATCACGAAAAGCAGATGATAAATTCAGATGCCGCTGTGGTTTCAGCTATGCTCTCTCATCCAGAATCCCGCTGGGTTTCTGAGTCTCTTTCCTGTCTGCTCCTGTGGTACAGAAATCGTCCATCTAGCTTATTCCCAGAACACGAACTCCAGTATTTCACGAAAACTTTGGATGATGTCAGTAGACGTTTCTGTCCTAATCTTCCTCCTTCCCCCCACACACCATTACTTATCTTAAAATATCTTCACTAGCAATACGATATGGGGAACAATGTCCAAGCATGTGTTTGCATATGAGCGGCAAGGAAGATGACGCAAGAGACTCGTGTTTGAACATTTTATTCCACTAATTGTACATTCGTACGTATATTCAAAGTGTATTGGAAAAATAGGACTAGCTCATTAAACTTGAGATTTAATACATATTTCCTCGAGGTGAGACTACCTGTATTTAGGAATCTAGTTAAAAGGAAAGTGTTCCATGAAAGATGGCGCTGAGATTAGGTAGATAATGGTAAATGTGGGTCCTCCAAGAAGCAGACAGCAACAAAGAATTGACGCATGATATTTTGGGAGGAAGATAAAGGGGGTGGGTAGAGAGAGCCTTCAGAGCACAGGGAGGGTCTGACATCTGGGAAGGGAGAGAGAGAAGGGAGGAGGAGAAGCTCAGAAGAGCCTGAGACTCAGAGCGGCTCTTAGAGAATGCATCGTCCACTCTGGGAGTTTCCCACTGGACAGGAATGAATGACCTGGTCGGGGTCACCAGGGAGAGCCCAGGCTCGGCACTAGCACTGCAGTGGGAGCTGACGGCATGGCAGGTGGGGACAGTCCTCGTAAATACAATAAAGACGGGCTCGGCACCCATCGCTCAGTGGTTAGGGCACCAGCCACATACACCAAGGCTGGCGGGTTCAAACCCAGCCTGGGCCTGCTAAACAACAATGACAACTGCAACAAAAAATAGCCTGTAGTCCCAGCTACTTGGGAGGCTGAGGCAAGAGAATCGCTTAAGCCCAAGAGTTGGAAGTTGCTGTGAGCTGTGACACTATGGCACTCTACCGAGGGTGCATAGTGAGACTCTGTCTCAAAAAAAAAAAAGCAAAGACCATATGGACACTTGGCTGATGACCGAAGTTTCAGGAATACTGATATAAGCATTACTAGAACCAGACAGATCTGACTTTGGTTCAACACCATGAGCCTCAGTTTCCTCATCTGCAAAATGCAAATAATACTACCAATGTCATAGAAGTGAAGTAAGAATTAAGTGAAATGATGCCAGTAAAACTCCATGTGTATCACAAAAGTGCCTGGGGAACCGTCTTTGCTACCTCTGTGCTCAGGAGATGGGGGAACTAACCAGGCCAACGCTTTGCCTTTCAGTGCTGTCCCAGTCGGGAAGGCTGTAAGTGGTCGGTCAAGTGCTTCCTCAGTGTCTGGAGTCTGTAGGGCACACAGTGGTTCCTCTTTAAAGAAAGTCAGTTTGGGCTCGGCGCCTGTGGCTCAAGCGGCTAAGGCGCCAGCCACATACACCTAAGGTGGCGGATTCAAATCCCCGG
>NW_003852418.1:14835235-14837543 GCF_000181295.1 Otolemur garnettii | reverse complement strand
AAGGCAGGTGGACCGCCTGAGCTCACAGGTTTGAGACCCTCCTGGGCCAGTGCAAGACCTCCATCTCTAAAAGTAGCCGGGCACTGTGGCAGACACCTGTAGTCCCAGCTACTCGGGAATAATGGTGCAAAAGACAGATGGGAGCCTGAAATGAACACAGTTCTACCAACAGGGGATGGCAAGTGGGCCTGACTTTTTGTTTTTGGAGACAGAGTCTCACTTTGTGGCCTCCGGTAGAGCACCACAGTGGCATAGTTCATAGTAACCTCTGACTCAGCCTCCCAAGTAGCTGGGATGAGTTGAGAAATTATTTCTATGGGGCCAATCGTTGAACCTAATAGTGTATGGAGGGGGGTTTTGGTTATTTTTATCCATTTTCTTCAAAATGACAAACTCACCACTGAGTTGAGGCTTTCTAATGCCCTCCTGGGAAGAATGAAACTCTAATCGTGTTATCAACATGTGTTTCTCGGGAAGAAAAGGCAATGAACGAGTGGACTTGTTCATTCTTTGAATGACTCCAGTGAGTGAGGGAGGGTTGTAGCATTTCACGATTTCATTTTCCTGGTTTGGAACCCAGCCCCGGTCAAACTGCAACAAAAAGTAGCCGGGCGTTGTGGCAAGTGCCTGTATTCCCAGCTACTCAGGAGGCTGAAGCAGGAGAATTGCCTAAGCCCAGGAGTTGGAGGCTGCTGTGAGCCATGTGATGCCATAGCACTCTACCAAGGGTGATAAAGTGAGACTCTGTCTCTATAAAAACAAAAAAAAACTGCGAGATCCAGGCTTGGCTCAAAGAACTGGTGTGGAGGGTGCAGTAACACACCAGTCAGCTCTCAGCTGGGGAGAGACACACCTCAGACCCCACGGGGAGCTGTGACATTGGATAGGAGTAAAGTTTAATCCGTGTTGGAAGCCTGCAAATTGGGAGAAATCTGCCTCCATTTGGACACTAACCGGGAATACTGATGTAAAGCAGCGTAACACGTGGCCTGACAATAATGTCCCCAATAATACAAATTGCTATCGTAGTCCTGCCACTTTCCTCAGCTCTGGGTGGCTCAGCTAATGCCTGCTGAGGTGGGTACAAACCAAGAAAGAATGTTTACTCGGTAACAAAACACACCGCAAGCAGGTGTCCTTGGAAATGCCCCTGGAATCCAGCCTTGACCTTGTTTATTTAAATTTTTTCATCAGTAACTTGGACAATGACCTGAACCACACCCTTATCAAGTTTACAAATGGGTGGACTCACGGATGCAGTCCAAAATATACACAAGAAAGACCTCAACGTCCTGGCACGACGGCCTGGAGTTAGTATGACTAGAATTTTTGTGTTGCGAATGGTCAGCCTGCCAGTCTATTACGTCATCAGTAACATGATGAGACCCCCATCCTCCCTACCACAGTCCAACACTGGACCCTAAAAGAACCTACAAGTGGTGTTAAAAATGTCTGTTCCTACAGAGTTCCGGAGCAAACACACATCTGGCCTGAACAGACTGAAAGACATTTCAAAAGTAACATAGAATTAGTGGAGGGAAATCTTTAAATAGGTCTATTAGATGGAGCTAAGGTCACTTCTTCCCAGCGTTCATGAAAATTGCTACCGTTAATTGAAAAACAGCCCGTGTGCGGGCGCTGTGCTGGGAGCTTTGCAGATGTTAAGTTAGCAGCAGTGGCTGTCACAGACTGATAGACATAAATCCATTCCCGACTCATCCTGCCTAGAAGTTCCAGGAACCCAGGACAGGTGATCAGACTCAGTCTGGGCCGCCACCTGTCCCTCCTAGGTTATCGTCCCCAAGCCCCACCACTCCGGAGGCACCTAGGGGAAGATTCACTCCAGTTCACCCTACCCCTACCCGTCACTGCTGTTGGGCCTCATAGGCCTGCCCTAGTTCACCTGCCTGGGCCGCAGAGCAACCCCATTTAACAAGACCCACCCTCGCCATGCAGACAGCCCTCTTTGTCCCCAATACACACCTAATTCAAGGACAGCTGAGCTGAACTGAGTTGCTCTACCAGCCACCAGCACCCTGACCAGAACTGCTATCTCCCCACCCCTCCTGGAGTAGCAGGTGCACTGGGAGTTCCTATTCCCACTGGTGAATGCTCTTTCTGGGGTCTGTTTCTTGGAGTCTTTATTTTCCCCCACTTTATATACCCTGACTTATAGAAAAGGCTACAGGGCTCAGTGCCTGTGGCTCAAGCAGCTAAGGTGCCAGCCACATACGCCTAAGGTGGCGGGTTCGAATCCCCAGCCTGGGCCCGCCAAACAACAATGATGGCTGCAACCAAAAAATGGCCA
>NW_003852418.1:14820045-14835192 GCF_000181295.1 Otolemur garnettii | reverse complement strand
CTTGGGAGGCTGAGGCAGGAGACTCGCTTGAGCCCAGGAGTTGGAGGCTGCTGTGAGCTGTGATGCCACAGCACTCTACCCAGGGGGACAGCTTGAGGCTCCGTCTCAAGAAAAAAAAAGGCTACAGACAAGTGAACCCTAATGATAGTTCAAGTTGTTCCTGCCCTGTGCATTCACACCTTCCAGGTCTCCGGCTCCCATACAAATCAGGGTGTTCGTGTAGGTACCAAGAGGAGCTGTTCAGCTCGACTCCAACTCCCAGACCTCAGTGAGTCTCTGCTCCGTTCCAGCCATGATTTTCCCCACACGTGCTTTGTTTTGGCCTTAAAACAACGCTGTGTTTGGTCAGTCTGTGGGTGAGTGATCTGAAGCTCAGAGAGATGTGATTAATTGGCCCAGTTAATTTGAACCTGATTTTACAATCCTTGATGATCTAGACAGGCGTTCTGGGTGTCAGGAATGAATGAATTCTCTTTGTGAACCAAATTCTACAAAGGGACCGACTGGCACCTGCCTTCTCATTATCCTTGTTTGGACCCTTGTATCAACTGAGGATTTCAGCTGCTGATGTGAAGGCTGCACCTGTAGGCCTCTGTGCAAATGTACAAAAAAGTTCAAAATGGGCTCAGTGCCTGTAGCACCGTGGTTATGGAGCTGACCACGTACACCAAAGCTGGCCGGTTTGAACCTGCTCTGGGCCAGCTAACAACAATGACAACTGCAACAGCAACGACGAAAAAAATAGCCGGGTGTTGTGGTGAGTGCCCGTAGTCTCAGCTACTTGGGAGGCTGAGGCAAGAGGATCACTTAAGCCCAAGAGTTGGAGGTTGCTATGAGCTGTGATGCCACAGCACTCTACCAAGGACCACATAGTGAGACTCTGTCTCAATTAAAAAAAAAAAATTCAAAATGGAGCGGCACTTGTGGCTCAAAGGAGTAGGTCACCGGCCCCATGTGCTGGCAGTGGAGAGTTCAAACCCAGCCCCGGCCAAAAACTGCAAAAAAAAAAGAAAAATTTCAAAATGTTTTGGATGGTTCTTAGACAAAGTCCTAAAAACAGACTTAATCAGCTACGTAATAACACTGTCTCTCTCCTCTTTCCATTCTACTCCAATTCTTTCGGTGACCTTGAGAAAAAAGTCTCCTCTTGATATTAACAGGCATTTATCACAGCGCTAACACTTGCTGATGTCTCTTCTCAACAATTATGTTTTATTTTAAAAAATTATGTTTTATTTATCACGTGTTTTAATAATTCTCTTTATAGCATGGATGTTGATTGTGTTTACTATAATGATAAGACATTTTCAAAAAATATATTTGAATAAAAAGTCAATTTAAAGAAAAATATCTAGTAAACCAGGTGATCCGTGGACAGGTAGAGAATTAGAAGATGGTGTTAAAGTCACAGAAGCATGAGCATTGCTCAAATGGACGCATTCCCAAAATGTCTAGAAACCTTTGCTGGGTAGTATCTCTTTAAAAGTAATCAATAGCTATTTATTTGGAACAGGCAATATTTATAATGCTTATTTTTAAAACAGCAGAAAAATCTGGAAATCTGAAACTGTAATAAACATCCAGGAAACGTCTGAACTCTCTCCCGTTCCTCTGGAATTCCCAGTGTCTCTGGAATACAGTGAACAGTCCATGGCCATGGAAGTCTCCAGACTCAGAAAGTCAAAGATAAAAAACTAGTCCTGTTACAACCAATGGGGACAGGAAAGAAGATTTGAGAACCTAGAAGAATTATTCTGAAATATTGGGAGAGTTTTCTCAGACTACTGTGGACAGTGTGTTGACTCCCAAAATTTTTAAAGGCAAGGCTTAAGGAAGTCTGGCTTTAAAAATATCGTTTGACTTTTTGCCTGTTCATAGTACTGAATAGCGTTCAGCTGGTCTTGGAGAAAAAGGAGGTCATTCCTTGGAAGGAGCACTCGCCACAGATTTCTTTTGAACGTGCTATAATTTACTGACAATTAGAGGCCTTTAGAAAGGCCAGGATTCTTTTCAGGGCCATTTTTGTACCTTCAGTATCGGAAGAAGATAAATGGAAATGAGTGGTCCAGGCTGAAGAGCTCATCTGGAGAGACGGCAAGTCTGCAAGTGAAGAAAGAAGTTCCAGGCTGGGCTCGGTGGCTCGCACATTCTGGGAGGCCAGGGCAGGTGGATTGCTTGAGCTCAGGAGTTCAAGACCAGTCTGAACAAGAGCAAGGGCCTATCTGTGAAGAAAAAGAAAGAAGTTGACACAGTCACCAAAATGTGTGTTTTAAGTCATCACAGTAGGAGATACATTTGACTCTTAAAACCATTTCCACCACATTCTAGCTATTTAACCTGAACAAGTAACTTCACCTCACCTCCCTGTGCCTCTGTTTCTTACTATGTAAAGGAAGATCTTAATACTTAACCATCTGGTGGGGGCTTTATTTTTTTTTTTTTTTGAGACAGAGCCTCAAGCTATCCCCCCTGGGTAGAGTGCTGTGGCATCACAGCTCACAGCAACCTCCAACTCCTGGGCTCAAGCGAGTCTCCTGCCTCAGCCTCCCAAGTAGCTGGGACTACAGGCACCCGCCACAACGCCCGGCTATTTTTTGGTGGCAGCCTTCATTGTTGTTTTGCTGGGTCTGGGCTGGATTCGAACCCACCACCTTAGGTGTATGTGGCTGGCGCCTTAGCCACTTGAGCCATAGGCACTGAGCCCTAGTGGGGGCTTTAAGTGAGATATCTGAGTGCAGAAGGTATATTTTAAGTATCACGTCCCTTCTTCTGGTCTCTCTGGACAGGATGTGGGGAGGTGGGACTGAGTAACACAGTGGATACAGCAAAGCACGTTTAACCTGGAGTCCAAGGAAAGAGGTGCAGGTGTATGAGCCCCGAAATTATTTGCCAAGTATTTTATGTTTATTTTTGGGTGGGAGGAGGGTCCAGATCCATCAAATAAGTCTCAAAGTGGTCTGTAACCACCACTGTCCCCTCAAAAGTTTAAGAACCACTGACGGAAAGATCCAAAGATAATCTCGAAAGTTGGAGCTCAGGCTCGGTGCCTGTAGCTCAGTGGTTAGGGCGCCGGCCACGTGCACCAAGGCTGGCAAGTTCAAACCCAACCCGGGCCTGCTAAACAACCATGACAACTGCAACCAAAAAAATAGCCAGGCATTGTGGCCATGCCTATAGTCCCAGTTACTTGGGAGGCTGAGGCAGGAGAATCGCTTAAGCCCAAGAGTTTGAGGTTGCTGTGAGCTGTGATGCCACAGCACTCTACTGAGGGTGACATAGTGAGACTCTGTCTCAAATAAAAGAAAGTTGGGGCTCAGCTAACTGGTAAAGCTATTAAGGCATTGACCTTTGCTAGAAGCAGGGTTGTTCCTCTACTTGGGAAGGATTGTATATGCCAGAATTACTCTGGAAAATGGAGCAGTGTTTAATCCGGACCTGTGAGACTCCAGCCCTGTAGCCTTCCATGAGCCAAGTTACACTTTGGCACAGTGAAACAGGCCCAGTTAGAGGGACGCTGGCCATGAGATGTGGTCAGGATAAGACTAAGGACTGTGCTTGTGGCAGCGCTGTGTTTGTTTATTGTGTGGTGACCAGAGTGGCCTTCTCTAAACTTATTCCCAGGGTTTTCCTGAACAACTCATTTGCTTTTATCTAACAGTAATTGTGCATCCAGATTAACTGTACATCCGTCTATATTCCGGCCACTAGAAAATGGCAAGTGTGTTGCTCACCTCTAGCCAGGACTCTGTGGTTCACATTTTCTGTAGCAACACCTCCCCTCTGTCTGTCTGTAGGCCGGCTGGGTCTATGTATTAATTTTCCCTTTGTTGCATTTTAGAACACATAATTTTTAACTTTTTAAATTGTTTCAGGTGAATTTGAAGGTGGAAAGAATTAGGTTACGGGGTTTGCATTTGTTAGGGAGAGTCTCTGTGGTAACTGTGTCCCACCCCAGGAGGTGTGCCACGCACCTCACATCAAGCCCATCGGTGGGAGGACACCCGTCTTCCTCCCTCCTCCCCTCTTCCCGCTCCTTCCTTCCCACCTCTCCCACCTTGAATGGATTGGAGTTTTTCTCTTGTGTGGACGTGCGTTCGATGGTCCACTGTGAAACACGCGATTTGTTCGTGCTGCTTGCGTATCCGTAAACCTCCTGCAAGTTCTTTTTCCAGCAGGTTTGCACACCCGACTCAACATCTGTGAATTGCACGGTAGGGCTGTTGTGTTAGCCAGTTAGCCCTTTGCTTTTATGTGACAGTTTGGGGGTAACATCTTAACCCTCACTTTTGTTTTTATCTCCCTTAGTCAGTTAAAGAGGACTCAGTCCCCACAGGTGCAGAGGAGAACGTAAGTTACGCATCAAACCACAGAATCATCCCACTGGCATCTTCCGCGGGTCCAGCCACTGCGCACTTTTGGTTCTGGGATCCTGAGTTCTTGCATGTCCCACGTGTTATCCATCTGCTGGAGACTCTTTCACTCTTCCATGCGATCAGGGACGGATGGGGAATCACCTTGCACACATTTGTGTAAACTCCCATTGAATCGATGCAAAATTCGAGCACATACTTTTATAACGTTGTCATTTAGGGGCTGAAAGAGTCTGCCACACATAAGAACAGCTTTGCGCTTCCTTAAGGGATAATGATGCTGCCTCTTCTGCTTCACTCTACCATGATCCATCATGCCCCTCTGTTTCTATGGTGACCCAGTTTCTTACTAACTCTGGGTGGTACCCGGGGCGGCTAGTTGCATCGGGCATCAGAATAGCCAGTCTCAGGTGGAGAGCTGACTCCGTGGGTCTGCACCTGAGCCAGATGGGTGAGCCTCACTGTCTTTTTGCCCTTTGATCTTCTGGGGAAATATAATCAAGAGTTTTGGGACACTATATTCATGTCTGAATGGACGGTGCTCTGTCAAGCATCACAAAAGTGCATCTTTCCAGAACATTTTCCAGGTTGATTAACAAAGAAGCCTCATGGGCTCAGCATCTGTGACTCAAACGGCTAAGGTGCCAGCCACATACACCTGAGCTGGAAGGTTCGAATCCAGCCCCGGCCCGCCAAACAACAATGATGGCTGCAACTAAAAAATAGCCGGGCGTTGTGGCAGGCACCTGTGGTCCCAGCTACTTGGGAGGCTGAGGCAGGAGACTCGCTTGAGCCCAGGAGTTGGAGATTGCTGTGAGCTATGATGTCACAGCACTCTACCCAGGGGGATAGCTTGAGACTCTGTCTCAAAAAAAAAAAAAAAAAAGAAGGTTCTCATGAATTTCAGACCCACAACAGCAGCTCTCTGCTCTGAAAAATTATATAAGGGGGGATAAATAAATTCACAGCTCCCTAAGATAGAGGTATATATCTATAAAATTTCTGTATGTGTGGCTGCTTCTGGGTGTCTCTAGTTTGCATGCCATGGGTAGGGCCAGTGTTTTCTTTTGTTTTTAGTGAGTGCAGCTGAACAGATGTTGACAATTTACACATGTTCCGGAAACGTTGTCCATGACATGGGATGAAAATGGGCATGACTGTGTTAGGGGTCTTAGTAGGAGGAAAATCTTTGAACTCTATTTCTTGTTTTAGTTGTGTTTCTTTTCTTCCCTTCTTCTCTCCCGTCCTTCTTCTTTCTTTGCTCCCTCCCTCCCTCCCTCCCTTCCTTCGTTCCTTTTTTGAGCCAAACTTAGTAGCTCAGCAAAGCTCAGGTGTCTCATTATTCCATAAAGTTCTCATGGATTACTGGTGTATTCTAGAGAGTCGAAGTCACTATTTCAGCAGCCTACAAAGAAGAAGTCCCTGGGTCTTCTTCCCATGAACTTGAAATTTTAATACTGTGGATAAAATGAGCCAGGGCTCCTGCAGCGGAGAGCCAACATGGTTAATGTCACACCTACTCTCATTCTGTTCACTAGAGCAAGTCACACAGCAAAGGACAGAGTGTGATTCTTTTACAGAGAGATGGAATAAGTAATTGGGGAAACAATGGGATTATGCTTCATAGTAAAATGATTCAGCTCACAGATGATTCAGTTGACGGACTGTGTCAAACTGAGTTAGTTTAATTTCCTCCTCCCAAATAAGAGAGATAACCCTAGTCAAAACTATCTATTGGCTCGGCGCCTGTGGCTCAAGTGGCTAAGGCGCCAACCACATACACCTAAGGTAGTGGGTTTGAATCCAGCCCAGGCCCACCAAAAACAACAATGATGGCTGCAACCAAAAAAATAGCCAGGCGTTTTTGTGGCAGGTGCCTGTGGTCCCAGCTACTTGGGAGGCTGAGGCAGGAGACTCACTTGAACCCAGGAGTTGGAGGTTGCTGTGAGCGTGATGCCATGGCACTCTACCCAGGGGGATAGCTTGAGGCTCTGTCTCAAAAAAAAAAACAAAAAACTATCTATCATATTGGGGCGGTGCCTGTGGCTCAAGGAGTAGGGTGCTGGCCCCATATGCTGGAAGTGGTGGGTTCTAACCCAGCCCCAGCCAAAAAAAACATCTATCATATTCTAAATCTTCACAACAGGACAATGAGACGCGATTAACCATATGACAACAGTGCTTTACTAGTGACTTCTTCTGACTAAAATAAGGCCAAATGTATTGTTTTTTAAGTTTTTCTACCTACAACTTTCCACCTACAACTAAACCAACTCAACCAACGTACTGCCCACCTGTGTTTTACAAAACAAAGGACAAAGGGCTTTCGACATTTCTCAAAGTTTTTTGTAAAAAGAAACATAAGAAGGCTTTTGAAGCCCCTGGAAATTTAGTCCTTTCCCTAGAATGTGCCTCTAGTCCTATAGCAATAAATTTATCTTGATTAGAGAAAGAAGAGAATCCTTTGGCTGTAATCTATTTGACCCTTGGTTAGCTGAGTTCATGTTCTCAAAAAAGAAAGATCTTTCCTTCCAATGACCTATCAGACCCAGGAGATAGGGACTTCTGTCGTTTATCTCTCTTAGTAGGTAACTTCTCAGTCGCAGGTGAAAGGAACCCAACTCAACCCAGATTGAAAAGAAAATGAAATGTGTGGGTTCTCATTTTTAAAACATAGAACTCGTTTCAAATGGAGTTTGATTTGAGGCTCTGCCTTGGCTGAGCCCTGTGGGCCTGGCCACCTTTTCAGCATTCCAGCATCACATCACTGAGCCCAGCGCAGAGAGATTGTTCCAGGAGCAATCCTTCACGTCCTGGGATTCGTTCTCTGCCATTGGCTCAAACGCAGAGAAAAGCAAAAGCCCTAGTGGTCAGCTTTTGCCAGGTTATGCTGCAATAACAACCAAGCCCCTCAGTTCAGTGGCTCTCAATGGCAAAGAGTTGTTTTGTTTTTTCCATTAGTCAGCTGCACATGGGCTGTGGCTTACCCATGAGGTATCTTCCTGCTGATATCTAGAGAAAAGAGGCTGTCCCATCAACAGCGACATTCAGTTTTAGCTGCAGAAAGGAAACAGTGTCATGGTGAACCACGAGATGGCTCCCACAGCTTATAGCCAGTCATTATCACACCCAGGCACATGCCATTCACTAGAGCTAGTCGTACAGCAAAGGACACAGTCTGTAATTCCTTTACAGGAAGGTGGAGTAAGTAATTGAGGACATAGTGCCTCGTGCCACTTACTGCCATCACTGAACCAGCACCATCAAGGAGCTGTGTTGAGTGGTTCAGAACTTTTTTGATTGCCTTCATCCCATCACATCGTTCTTGAAGTTGGGAGGATTGTTCCCCGCCCAAGCAAAACTGGAGTATGTAAGCAGATGAGGGAGAATAAGTACCAAACAGAATAAAAAATCTCAGGAAATTCTTTGTAATCAAATGATCACACTATAAATTCAATAAAAATAATTTTACAAGATTCTAAAATAAAAATCTTTAGTATTGATATTCTTACGTTGTGAGTAAAGTGTAAGTGGAGGAAATGTATTTTGGTAAAAATGAGTTTCCAAAACTCACAACTCTAGTCAAAACTATATAATCCAAATTTTAAGGGTAAATAATGGTATAATTTTTTTTTTTTTTTTTGCAGTTTTTGGCCGGGGCTGGGTTTGAACCCACCACCTCCGGCATATGGGGCCGGCGCCCTACTCCATTGAGCCAAGGCACTGCCCATAATGGTACAAAATTTGAGGCAAAAAGTGGACCACTTTACTGAGATGTATTTTTTGTGTATTAAACACACAAGCCACCTTTATGGAATGCATATCCTATCACCTACTAAAATCAAGTAATGAGAATTTAATTATATTAATAAAATATAGCATAAATCTGATTTTAATAATGTCTGTCATCCCCCAAATTAAAATGTGAAGATTCAGTCATACATTCTAAATAGGGAAAACTTTCTCCAAAGCCTTGGCCTGGAAGGAAATTGGAAAAATATCCAAATAAAAATTGAATTCTTATGTCCACATATGCAAATCATACCCTTACTCAGCCCAGATTTTTCTGGATTTCCATACTGAGTATTAGTGGATTCTCCTTGACCAGTTTCTCAGCCTGACTTTAACCTAATGGAAGTGTCTCTCTCTCTCTCTTTTTTTAACCTAGTAGAATGGTTGTATCTTAGAACTTATGGCTTAGAATTTATAAGTTGACACCTCTCAACATTTAGAAAATCCCAGCAAGGGAACCATTAGCATTTAAATAAAGTTGATTTACAAAGTTACTGCCATACAATCTGACCATTTTATTATATGAATAATTTTCCCTCCTGGCCTTTGCACACATGCAAGAAAGAACTCACTTCTTCAAAGAGAGTATAGTTCTGAACTCAGGGTCCCCAAGTCAAACTCTCTTCATTACCTACTTCAGGGCCATTCTCTATCCCCCCCCCCCACTTTCTACCCTTGAGCTTAGACAAGATTGGCAACTGTCATACCCCCAAAGTATTTGATTGTGATTGCTTGGGTGATAGGTCAGTATTTTATTTTCTTTACCCATAATCAGCTAAGGGGTAAGGATGTAACCTACTCCTGACCAGTGAAACTTATGTGCTCTGAGCTGGAGGATCAAAATACAGAAGTTCATTTGAAGCACATCTTTTGCTGTGACCTTCCTGTCTTCTCAGGACACTGCGGTGAGGATGTGATGTCTGGAACTGTGGCAGCTACTTTGTTACTAGGAGGTAATCAGGAAAAAGAAATCCAGGGTACCAAGAATGGCAGAGCCAAAGAATAGAAAGAACCAAAGTCCTCTGACACTTGTAAAGCCACAGAACCACCCCCAGAATTTCCTGCTATTAAATTTGTCTCCTGTTTGGTTGATTAAACCACTAAGAAAGGCCATACATGGTGGCCCGTGCCTGTAATCCCAGCACTCTGGGATACTGAGGTGAGTAGATTGCTTGAGCTCAGGAGTTTGAGACCAGCCTGAACAAGAGCAAGAGCAAGACCCCATCTCTACTAAAAACAGAAAAACTTGCCAGATGTAGTGGTGAGCACCTGTAGTCCCAGCTACTTGGTGGGGGGAAGGCTGAGGCAAGAGGATCATTTGAACCCAAGAGTTTGAGGTTACTGTGAACTATGATGACATGATAGCATTCTATCAAGGGCAACAAAGGGAGACTCTATCTAAAAAAAAACAAACAAACTAGAAAATATTCGTTTACTCACAGCAAACGCCATCCTTGCTGCAAGGGCTACTTGCCCATAGTGTGACTTTGGCCAAAGCATTCAACCATTCAGACTTTTCACCTATAGATCAGAAATAATGTTATCTTTCCTGAGCTGTCTTGGTAACTATTTCTTGAGGTTATATCCAGGGTGGCTACCAAGTCTGTTTGCAATTTTATTTTATTTTATTTTATTTATTTATTTTTGCAACAGAGCCTCAAGCTGTCCCCTTGGGTAGAATGCCATGGCATCACAGCTCATAGCAACCTCCAACTCCTGGGCTCAAGCGAGTCTCCTGACTCCGCCTCCCAAGTAGCTGGGACCACAGGTGCCCGCCACAACACCCGGCTATTCTTTTGGTTGCAGCTGTCATTGTTGTTTGGTGGGCCCGGGCTGGATTCGAACCCGCCACCTTAGGTGTATGTGGCTGGCGCCTTAGCCACTTGAGCCACAGGCCCCAAGCCCTGTCTGCAATTTTAAATTGCACATGAACTTTATGGCCACTCTCTGCTTTGAAAAAATACATACCTTGCACAATGCCAGGCATAGTAGAAAGAAGTCGTTACGAATGGAATCATCTGTAAATAATAGACCAGTGCACAGTGGGTGAACCCAGATAATTCATGTTCATTAATAGCCTAATATTAACACAAATAACAACCACTAATAATATGCATTAAGCACTTGCTATGTGTCTGACACAGTTCTAAGAGCTTTACATGTGTCACTGATTCAGTCCTTGCAACAGCTTCCTCATGTGTACACCACCCGCATAGAGAGCACAGAGGTGGTCGGCATCGACCTTCAATTAGCAAAGACCAGAAGGACGAAAGACAAGACTTAGACCCTGCAGGTTGCTTTAGATCCCACGTTCTATGCCTACACTTCAAAGGCTCTTGTGGCTGGTGCTTATTTTTCAGAAATACACCTGAATCAGACCAGCTTCACACGTAGAGACCTGGTCCACAGCTGACTGCCAATCCCAGTCCTTTCGTTTGCTCCAGTTGCAGCCTGGTTTCCCAAAGACAGAGCAAAGTCCAAAACCAGCAGCCCAGCAGAGGAAGCTTACTCACAATCCTATCTTGTTCGGCCACTCCAGCATTTTCATTCTGTTATGTCCTGCCATCTTTCCCACCATTCTCTTATCTCATATCTGGTCCATTCGTGTCAATACCACCTGCCTTGCCTCCTGGAGACTTTTGAGTTTTTAACTTCCCAAAGCCGATCTTAGTTTACAAAAAGAAAAAGAAATACTAGAAATCCTATCAGTATTTTAAGATATGGAAGGCGGGGGATATACTACTGTGATTTAGTTGCCAAATTCCAGGGTGTTCTGAGTGTTGATTTGTGGATGGGCCTCTCCCCGCATCAGCTGGCAATATAGAAACTAAGGGTTGTTCTTGATGGGGAAAATTTGGGTCATTGGCAAACCAATGGTTTATTCCGTAAGGAAGAAAGGAAAATGGTGCCTCCACGAGCATACTGTATCTTTAGAAATAATTAAGTCCCCTTTCCAAGCCCTTGACATTGAGAACACAGCTTTGAAGAAGCAGGGGGTCTTCTACCAGCAAAGACAAGTGCAGGGAGGCCTTTGTAAGTTCTTTCCTTAGCAGCCAGGAATAAAAAACTTGTATAAAAGGCTAGACAGTAAATATTTTAGGCTGGGTAGGTCGTTTATGGTCTACATCCTGTATTCCTCATCTTTTAAAACATTTGTTAAAACCCTTTCAAAATATAAAAACCGGCTCAGCGCCTGTGGCTCAAGCGGCTAAGGCGCCAGCCACATACACCTAAGGTGGCAGGTTCGAATCCCCAGCCTGGGCCCACCAAACAACGATGGCTGCAACCAAAAAATGGCCAGGCGTTGTGGCGGGCGCCTGTAGTCCCAGCTACTTGGGAGGCTGAGGCAGGAGACTCGCTTGAGCCCAGGAGTTGGAGGTTGCTGTGAGCTGTGATGCCATGGCACTCTACCCAGGGGGATAGCTTGAGGCTCTGTCTCAAAAAAAAAGAAAAGAAATATAAAAACCATTCTTAGCCCAGGTGCCACAGAGAACCGGGCATCCACCAGACTGGACATGGTAGCTTTGCCAAACCCCGAATGAGGAAACAGAGGACATTATTAAACCCTCTTCTGGACAACTCACTCTGTCTTGTCGCAGGGACCATTGCAAATGTAGAAGCTGTCCCAAATAGGACGGGCCCCTGCATGGCCAGGGGAGGGGCACAAAATAAGCAGAGCTGGGCTCAGGTGCAGGGCGGCCAGCCTTCCATCCACACCCCCGCTCACCCTCCCTGCTCCCCACAGACATTCAGTGAACACAGAGTTCACTGGGAGCTGGGCCAGGGGACGTACACAACTTGGCCGTTGTTTTGTTTTTACCAAGTTCATTTCTCTTCTGAATGCGTGAACTTCAGCTGAGTACTAATGACAAGTGACTGGTCTGGGGAGAGGTGAGGAAGGAGTTAATGAGGAAGGCCAGCCCTTTGAATGGAGTGGTGTCCCCCCCACCTGTGCTCCTTCCTGCAGAGAAGACAGTTTTTCCTCAGTTGCAGGGGAACTTGGGTGTGGACTGGAGGTGTCATGGCTACTCTCTCTAAGACTCAACTCTTAAGAAAATGATCATTCCTGATTTCTACACAGGCCAGGTATAATTCATCTTTGGGGTGGACCAAATTGGTGGGCTTCCTGGGAGGGGAGGGTAGAAGAGACGTCCTCCACGTGCCTGCACCTTGCCGCCCTTCCACCCTAATTTGGCAGCTGTTCAGAAATTGGCTGTTTAGGAGCACGTGACTCAACAGGAGTGTTTCTTCTGGAATAGGGGCCTGTGTAGAAATGGTCGTAGAGTCAAACCTATGGGTGCTATGCGGACCCCACTTTATACAATGTGTTTGGGGGGATTTTTTTTTTCATTTTCTTAATACCTGGCAAAATAATCCAGGTGGTGTGTGAATCACCAGTAGAGATTATAAAGTCGGAGGAAGTAGACTCAGCCTTACAAACAGTGGATCTCAGCGAAGGGGGTGCCGCTACGCCCGAACCCGGGGAAGTAAAACTCAGAAGAGAAGACAGCAAACCTCCAAGAACCTCGCTGATGGCGTTTCTCAGACAGATGGTAAGCCACTTACTTCTGGTATAAGAGTACTGGAAACCCAAGTCTGCTTCCGAGAGTAAAGGCCGCATAGCCCAGAGGCGGAGGGTAGGATAGTAACCTGCCATGACGGGGCTGGATAGGAATGGAATGTGAATGGTGCGGTTAGAAAACTACCTTTCTCAGGTGGCACCTGTGGCTCAAAAGGGTAGGCTGCCAGCCCCATATGCCAGAGGTGGTGGGTTCAAACCCAGCCCCAGTCAAAAAAAAAAACTACCTTTTCTGCTTTTGATTTAACCAAGGAGAAAGTCTCATTCTATTGCTAATGTTCTTTAATCCCCTTTTAACCCCTGCTAACTCCCTTTTAAATATAGAACGTGTTGGCCTTGGGTCACATGGGACTAGGGCCATATTGTTTACTTCTAATTGTTTTTATCTTCCAAGTTTGCTTCTATTGGTGGTCAATGCTTTTCTTATTACTGGAATGATATGACATTTCCTTTGACAATACAATTGTTTACATAAAGAATGTAAGATATTTTTGGCTGGGTGCGGTGACTGGAGGCCGATAAGGGAGGATGGCTTGAGGCCAGGAGTTTGAGACTAGCCTGGGCACAAGGTAAGACTTCATTTCTACAAAAAAAAAAAAAAAAAAAATAGAAAGGAAATTATCCAAAGGTGGTGATGAGTGCCTGTAGTACCAGCTACTCAGGAAGCAGAGGAAGAGGATCACTTGAGCCCAAGATTCTGAGCTTGATATGAGCCAGGATTACACCACTGCACTCCAGCCTAGGCGACAGAGCAAGACCTTGTCTCAAAAAAACAAACAAACAAACAAAAAAACGAGAGGGAAGAAAGAAAGAGAAAAACAATACAATTTACATATTGATGTGGCAAAAATTCTGAAAGTGACATTAATGACACAAATTTGTACACAGCTGGCTCGGCGCCTATAGCTCAACCGGCTAAGGCACCAGCCACGTACACCTAAGGTGGCGGGTTCGAATCCCCAGCCTGGACCCGCCAAACAACAATGACGGCTGTAACCAAAAAATAGCCGGGCATTGTGGCGGGTGCCTGTGGTCCCAGCTACTTGGGAGGCGGAGGCAGGAGACTCGCTAGAGCCCAGGAGTTAGAGGTTGCTGGGAGCTGTAATGCCACGGCACTCTACCGGGGGGACAGCTTGAGGCTCTGTCTCAAAAAAAAAAAAAATTTGTACACAGCTGATTTACAGATAATTCATATGAGGAAATGACAACCTCTTGGAGGCCGAAGTGGGCAGATCACTGCCTGAGTTAGAGGGAGACCCCATCTCTAAAAATAGCTGGGCATTAGGATGGGAGCCTGTAGTCCCAGCTACTGGGGAGGCTGAGGCTGGAGGATCACTTGAGCCCAAGTGTTTGAGGTTGCTGTGAGCTGTGAGCCACAGAACTGTACTCAGGGCAACAGAATGAGACTCTGTCTGAAAAAATACAAAAAAAAACAAGAAATGACAACATAACATTCTACTAGTGAATATATATAACTTAGCTGGTGAAATTTGCCATGTTTTTAATTTGTATAGAATAGAAAGAACATGAACAGACATCTTTTGGGTGTTTATAATCAAGTACATTAAACGTCCAAACAGCCATGAACTTAAGTAATAGAATGCCACAAAACCTGAATCAGTTGGAGGATAAAACCCAAAAACCCACGTAAAAGGTCATTGAGTTTAATTCTCTTTTGATGAAAAACAAGAATTTCATTATAGTGCGCTTTTATTTTTAGGAGTATTTAGGAGTTTAATCCTTAGAGAAAGCAACTCTCTAATTTCACCGGCTCAACCTATTAAGGAATTCTTTCTAGTCCCCAAAACAAAACAAATCCTTGCCAGTAGGAGTTGAGGCATAGTAGAAATAATTATGGCAGAAATAGTTGATTGGAATCATTTTCTTCTCTTGTTAGACTCTCGTGAAGTGAAAAGTTTAGAATAAATAGTGGGCCTGCCGCATGGCCTCTACCCTGTCCAGACTGCTGGTCATTTGATCTGTAGTTTGGTGCTGAAAATGGAGATGACGATTTGAGACTTTTTTTAAAACCAATTTTTACATGATGCCAGGAAAGAAAAGAACATTTTGCCTGTTTCTAGCAACTCATCTGACTCATGAATGGGATCCCTAACCAGGTCATCCTAATTTTGAAAGGGGGCAGCTTTTTCATCGCTGTATGGAATAAAGTAACAAATAGAACGACAGTCTTTTCCAAATAACCAAAATGATGCTGCTTCATTTAAAAGGGCAGGGGGAAAGGCTCGGCGCCTGTGACTCAAGTGGCTAAGGCGCCAGCCACATACACCTAAGGTGGCGGGTTCGAATCCAGCCCGGGCCTGCCAGACAACAATGATGCCTGCAACCCCCCCCAAAAAAATAGCCGTGGTTGTGGCGGGCACCTGTGGTCCCAGCTACTTGGGAGGC
>NW_003852418.1:14814110-14819544 GCF_000181295.1 Otolemur garnettii | reverse complement strand
GGTTGCTGTGAGCTGTAATGCCATGGCACTCTACCCAGGGGGACAGCTTGAGGCTCTGTCTCAAAAAAAAAAAAAAAAACAAAAGGTCCTTTGGAATTCATTCTTATAAGAAAACTTAATGACCTTTTACTACATGGGTTTTGGTTTTAGGCTTCCCACTGATTTAGGGATAGAGGGACCCAAGGAGACATTTTTCTAAGCAATCTTCAGTGAATTCAGAGTGTCAGGACTTCTCTGCCCATTTTCCTCATCACCTATTGCCTGTGAAAACAGCCATGTCTGGGAGCGCAAACATTATTCTTTCCTCTTAAAGTTTAAACTCTGCTCCCAAGATTGTTGGGTTTCCCCTAAAATCACAATTATTCTCTTCTTTTTTTCTGTTTTGCTCGCATTTAGAACTTTACATTTACATTATGATTAATGCAAATACACCAGAGACAGGTTTTTCAGCTGGCCAAAATCCCCACCACTCCCTATTGTCACACCCGGGCCAGCTCACTCCTTTATGTTGCTGGCCTTTCCCTGTGTATATTTGAACTTGCAACCTCTAATATGAGACTACCTCATTCTCTAGAACTACTTCTTTGAATGGCATTGTGTGGATTTATCACACCCAGATGGCCCATCGGTCGCCTGATGGATACTTGGCTTGTTTCCAACTTTTTGCATTTCATTCATTCACTTATTCATCAGACAATTATTGAGTGCCCACTGTATTCCAGGCACAGGGGATACAGCTGTGAGCATAAACAGATGTAGTCTCTGTCCTCATGGAGAATAAAAGCGAATGAGGAAAACAGACATTTATTTTTAACACTATCCCCTTATTTAGCACCAAGTGTCTTACACAGATCATTTCAATTGCTTTGCTAACCTGCATAAAGATAGCAATACAGGGGCGGTGCCTGTGGCGCAAAAGGGTAGGGCGCCGACCCCATATGCCAGAGGTGGCAAGTTCAAACCTAGCCCTGGCCCAAAAAAAAAAAAAAAAAAGATCCCAATACACCTACTTTTATGCATGCATTAAATTGGGTAGATTCCTGGAAGTGGACTCTAGAAATTATTTTTAGGAAACATTTTTGATAACATGTTCCCAGCTTCCAAACTAATTGAAAGTCTTTGCATTCATGCAAGGGGAGAAAAAAACCCTTCTTTAAGTTCTTGGAAATAGAAAAGGCATCTGGCCCATCTCTAAGGGTTTGCGGGGGTGGGAGGTAATTTTGGAGCAAATAAATATTTCAAAAGAAACTTAGATCCTGTTAGCAAAATAAGGGTTTGCTTAAACAATTGATTTAAGAGATGAGAAAACTTAATTGCAAAACGTCTGTTTTGTGTTCCCTGTCATCGTATGATTGACTTTCTACTCTCCAGCCCCTGCCTCTCTTAAATTTCTCTCAGGTAAGCTATCTTAGTGTCCCCTAGTAAATAACTCTCAGCTAGGCAGTTCTTTCATTAAAAAAATGCATTGCCCAATTAATTTCTAAAGTGATTTTTTCTTTTCAGAAACTAACCTTTCATAAAAATAATAGTAGAAAAAATATTATTTTTCAAATAACTATATTTCAGGGAAAGAAAAGCAGTCAGGTAAGCCTTGACATTGCATTCAACACAGGTGGGTATACCACTTTCCAAAAATCCTATGGGCTCCTACAGAATTTAAAAATAATGGCAAGGAATATCTAAGATACGTGTCATGGCCTAAATAGGAAAATTTCTTATACATCTTCATTCAGCTACCTGTCCAGAAACTGAATGTCTGAAGTGCTAGCATATTTTTATCTAGTGAGTGAGTAGAGAACTGCATTTGGATATCTACAAGCCAGGAAGGCAGATGAAACCAGAAAAGTAGTAGAAAGAAGATAAGCTTGTGGATTTATAATTTGTCAATATTAATAACCTCTTGCCCTTGCAAAGTGCGCTCCTCCTCCAAAGTATTTTCACATACATTATTTCATTCAATCCTTCTCATGTCTCTGTCTTTAGACTGTTACTTAATTTTATAAGAAAAGCTTTGTTGGGATGACATTCTCAGGCTTCACAGAAAAATACTGTGAGCCTTAATATGGGGTAAATTAAAGGCTCCAGTGAGGATAAAGCCATGAAATCGGAAGGCTTTGTTGATTACATTACATCTAATGTATTTTAAAAACCTATTGAATTTATTGTCTAGAAGGGAAAAAAGAGGATAGTCTTTAATGGTGATTCTAAAACACACAAAAAAGGCTGGGCATGATGGCTCATGCCTATAAATCCCAGCATTCTGGGAGGCTGAGAGACATGGATTGGCTGGAGGTCAGGTGCAAAAAGCAAGACCCTGTCTCTAAAAAATAGCCGGGAGTTGTGGCAGGCGCCTGTAGTCCCAGGGGCTGGGAGAAGAGGATCACTTGAGCCAGGAGTTGGAGGTTGCTGTGAGCTGTGATGTCACAGCACTCTATGTTGCCGAGGGCAACATAGTGAGATTCTGTCTCAATTAAAAAAAAGGAGCTGGGTGACCATAGCTCAGAAGTTAGAGCTCCAGCCCCGAGCACCAGGGGTAGCAGGTTCTAACCCAGCCTGGGCCTGCTTTACCAAAAAAAAAGCACAAAACAAGAGTCTCCCATGCCAAAGTTCTTATCTCAAATTCTCCCCATAGTATTAAAAAATGAGTACAACTTGTTCTTGCTTTGCATAAGCCTTTCTGTAGGTAGTTCCTGTCTCCATCAGTAACTTGCATCCTCTGCCCTTAAAGTGGCTCTGTAGCCGGACGGCACTTGTCAGTCATCGATAGTAACAGCAACATAGCGTCCATTAATTTACTGCGTGCTGACGACACGGCAGGCACTGTGCTAAGTAGCCTGCATGCACTGTCTCACTTATTAACACAGAACCTGTGGAACCAAAGCTCTCCCCGCCTCACCGCGGGGTTCAGTTTTAAGAATATTTAAGTGATTTTCCCACAGTGCCAGGGCTGGGAAAGGGCGGCACCAGAATTCCAGCTCAGGTTTTTGTGTACTTGTTATTTTTGTTGATTCTAAAGCTCACCTTTTTACTCATGTGTTAATGCTGGGGTTTGTGCTTCTGCAGCTGGTTTTCTTTGAAGGAACGGAGGGAAATAGAACCACCGTAAGCTCAGTTCTGATAATTCCCTTGGTACTGTTTTCTGTGGAGACGTCATTTGTATGTGCCGGGCTGTTACATTTACCTAACATGACAACCAGGCAGAAGAGAAGAAAGCTGACACTTGGCTTACGTAAAACGTGGTCAGAGGCTTTCTGAGTGCATTTGTCACTAAAATAATATTTATTTACTCACCTGAATAATCTTGTGTGACTAGTCTGACTCTATTTTAAGTGAGCACCTTGGAATAGCACAAAGCTCAGACTCATAACCTCTGCTGATCCTGGAAATTTCTAGTGGATCCAGGTCCTGGCATGTGTTGTAATGAGCTTGATCTTGTGGACAATATTGCTGATATCCTCACCCCCGTATTAGATTTTCATCCCAATTCTTTTTCTTTTTCTTTTTTATTTTTTTTAAATTTTCTTAAGACAGAATCTCACTTTGTTGTCCTTGGTAGAGTGCTATGGTGTCATAGCTCAGAGCAACCTCAAACTCTTGGGCTCAAGTGATCCTCTTGCCGCAGCCTCCCAAGTAGCTGGGACTACACGCGCCCACCACAATGCCCGGCTATTTTTTTTTTTTTTAAGACAGGGTCTCACTCTTGCTCAGGCTGCTCTCAAACTCCTGACCCAAGCAATTCCCCTGACTGCCTCCCAGAGTGCTAGGAGGCGTGATCAATTCTTTTTCTTTTAAATCTCAAGGTTGGGGCGGCGCCTGTGGCTCAATGAGTAGGGTACTAGCCCCACATACAGAGGGTGGCGGGTTCGTATCCAGCCCCAGGTAAACTGCAACAAAAAAATAGCCAGGTGTTGTGGTGGGCGCCTGTAGTCCCAGCTACTTGGGATGCTGAGGCAAGAGAATCGCCTAAGCCCAGGATTTGGAGGTTGCTCTGAGCTGTGATGCCACGGCACTCTATTGAGGGCAATAAAGTAAGACTCTGTCTCTAAGAATAATAATAATAAATAAATATATAAATAAATATCAAGGTTAGTTAAATTTTATTGCCATCAAAATACATGTACATTCCTTTCAAAGAGCTGACCAGCAAACACTTGTGTTAGAATTTGGAATATCTAAGTGATATATATTGGAGATGTTTCAATCATTCCTGGAATACCAAACTATAGGACAGCATGACACAATGAAAGAAATTAAATGTGACTTCATTAATATGCAAGACTTGGATGCCACAACTAGATTCCATCTCAAACCGAGGGCTGCAGCCCTGGGGTGCTTCGTGCCCCCGGGTTGCTTTACCATTGACTCTCCTGAGTGAAAATAAACTCCATGAAGAAAGTTGCTCCGCGTCACACTGGAAAATCTCTGAAATTATTTCATAATCTTTAGCCTGTTTTCAAAGTATTAGTCTCTGGAAGAATTTTAGTCTCTTGAAGCAAAAACTGTGCTATTGTTGAGAGCTGGAGGAAAATAAGCTTCTGTGATTATGGGCCTCTGAATACAAAGTCCACAGTGGATTATTCTGATTTGTCTCTGACAAAGGGAACTGGAAAGAGAAATAGAAAGAAAAAGAAAGCAAAGGGGAGAGATAGAGAGGGAGGGAAGGAAAGGAGAGGAGGAGGGAGGGAAGGAGGGATTATTATGCATAGTAACTGCATTGATAGACGTGATCTCAGGCTTAATAGGATCCTTTGTCTAAACTCCACGTACGGGCATTTCACATGCATGCAGCTTTATAGGTTTCAAAATAAACAACGGAGGAAAATGACCGGAAAGCTGAGAGTCTCCCTCCTTTTGTTGGAAGAGGTTTCATCTCTTTGCAACAGCCTCCCTGACAGCCTGAAGGTCTGTTGTCCCGATGAGATCCCGTTGCTGCCAGCACCACCTTCTGATTCAGTTCTGATTGTCCTCCCCGTGTTATCAAAGAAGTGGAAAGGGAGAAGGCAAACTGAAACCTTAAACCGGCAGAGCACCTAACCGATGCCAAGTTAAAACTGCTCAAGGGACGTTAAAAGCCTCTCTCTATTAAAGAGCCAAAAAAGAGAACTCCGTGCTTTAGAAGGTGGTGGAAGGGCCGTGCATGACTCCTGACATCCAGCTCGTTTTTTGCTTAGAAGGCCGTATTGTTCACCTGGTTTGGGGGCTCCGCATTCCCCAAAGGCCGACTACTGTGAGCGGGAAGCCATGTTCTAAGGGCAGCTTGGGAACGTGTTTGAGAAGGAAGGGCTCTTAGGACACATCCTGAATTCTGGAAGCCAAATGAAACCCCAAGGGATTCACACCTTCGGGTGTGATGGGAGGGCTGACAGAGCTGGTCTTGGGGAGGGGGGCAGTAAGCGAGATAGACAAGTTCTTTTTCTTTTTTTTTTTTTTTTTT
>NW_003852418.1:14803921-14813912 GCF_000181295.1 Otolemur garnettii | reverse complement strand
GGGCCCGGGCTGGGGATTCGAACCTGCCACCTTAGGTATATGTGGCTGGCGCCTTAGCTGCTTGAGCCACAGGCGCCGAGTCGACAAGTTCTTTTTCTAAACCTTCTCCAGCAAGACTGGCCTTTGTAGACCAACGTGGAAGACCCAGAGGAAGGAAGGTCACCTGTCACGATAAAGGATCTGAAATTCATCTGGAGTGAGACTCATGCTTGTTTGCCTTTGGGCTGAAAACCTTACTGAAATTCACAGTGATGTCTCTAAGAAAAGTTTGGGGAGCTTCCAGATACTGTGTCCTTTGTCCCTAACCAACAGAGAAGCAGGTATCAAGGCTCCACCCTCTGCCTAGCTCTGTAAATGCTGCTTTGGGGATAGAGAGGGACACAGCCACCCACATACTGCGTTAAACCACTGCAAGGCCTATTCAAGGCTTCTGAGTGGAGCGTAGCAGCAAACGATCTCCAAAGATGGGCGCAGCTGACCCCTGACGACGGGCATGTCCCACACGCATCCGTATTTGTGGCCGGGCAGCAAAGAGCCGTCTTGTCCAGGCTCTTAGCCTTTGCCTAATCTATCATGAAGTGACTCCCTAGTGAATGCTTAATAAACATTTCTTGACTGGTACCTTCTGCCCTCTAGGGGGCACTATGGGGAGGAGGCAGAGAATGAAATGAGGTCATTTACCTGCAATCAAATCTCGGTCCCCAAACCTGCTAGTTCCATGACCCAAGCTGATTATCTCCGAGCTTCCATTTTCTTGTCTGTGAAATAAAGAAAATAATTAGCCCTGGGTGGTGAGGTCCTGATGTAATGAGTAAATGAAACGTGACACAGTTATTGTTACCTCATTTAGCATACGCCTAGCATTTAGCAAGCCATCCACTAGAAGCTAGCCTTCATAAATAGCAATTTCTGTTACCTCTACTATATATCTCAGATAACAAAGACACGTGGCCTTTCTTGGTCAAACAGTACTTGAGCGCCTTCAGGGCCTTCAATGCTCTTAGCCCGTGGGTTATGGTGGGTTATGGGCTCTTGCTGTCAGCTAAGGGAAAGGCCCAGGCGGTAACCGTAGAATCTGGGGTCTTCCTCTTTGGTCTACATTGCTTAACCCTCACTCTCGACACTCTCTCCATAGCTGGAAAGAGGACAAGTTAGGCAACAACCAAAGATGCAGGGATTAGACCCGAGTCTGTGCTGCTGATAAGACCTGAGCCACCCACTACCAGATTTCATAGGCATTTTATCAACCATTGAGCACAGAGCATTCCTGAATGCACAGCTAAAACCACAGATTCCAGAATTGGTCTGAACTTGTCTGTGGCTTGTTAGCTCAGAGCAGTAATGCTCAAACTCACCCCAGAACCACCGGGAGGGCTTGTTAAAACAGAGTGTTGAGCCTCACTCCCTTCCCCATAGTTTTTGATTCGGTAGATCTAAAGCCAGTCTCCAGAATTGGCATCTCTAGCAGTTAACGGATGTTAGAAGCCACTGGTTCTGGAATCAAACTTTTAGAACCATGAGCCTGGGGCTATAGCATGGAAGACAACCCCCTCCAGCCCTGTCACTGATGTCATTGGCTATAGGAGGCTCTAAAGGATGGGAGATGGAAAGATGGAATGCTTAACTCCATCAGAGAATTCATAGCTCTACTGGGGGAAACACAGCAAAACACCCACCACCTAAATGTTGTTGGTGCAAAGCTACTAATGGGTTGAGTGTTTGTCCAATTGTGTATTCATTTAATATATTCAACCACCTCCTGGTTCCAGTGTTAGTATTTTCATTATTGTGTATTTATTTATCCCAGAACTACAGAGTCCCAGATTTAGAATTCTTCTTCTTGTTATTTTGGGAGCCCAACGCTTGACCGTAACCAGACTCTGGTTAAATACTGTGTGGCAATTGTGTAGCTCAGAAGCAGCATGTTTTCAGCTGGGCTTCCCTTGGGCTTGCTTCTGAATCCCAACTGTACATGACTGAGTCGTCCGTTTCACCCTGTCTCTGTGTGTGCACGGGTAGCTGAAAGGCCATTGTCTGTTTATTATTTTAGTCAGTGAAAGGGGATGGAGGGAGCACCCGCTCAGAAGAAATAAATGGGAAAGACTCCAGCTACCAAGTAAGTGACTTTGAACTCCATCTGGTGGTGGGGCTAGCCGGTGTGTTCTTTCTTCTTTCCGCCTTGTTTTCTATGCCATTCTCAGCCATTCCCAACACATTTAGTATCTCTGGATTAAGCACCTACTATGTGCCAAGCTGTGCAGACTAGAATTCCTCAGCTATTTTCCATAAAAGGTTTTTACACATGCTCTTCCCTGTTTTTATTTTCTTCTTTTGTTTTTTGAGACAGAGTCTCACTTTGTCACCCTCAGTAGAGTGTCGTAGCATCAGAGCTCACAACAACCTCAAACTCCTGAGCTCAAGCAATCATCTAGCCTCAGCCTCCCAAGTAGCTGGGACTACAGGCACCCACCACCATGCCCAGCCAGTTTTCAGAGATGGGGTCTCGCTCTTGTTCAAGCTGGTCTTGAACTCCTGAGCTCAAGGGATCCACCTGCCTCAGCCTCCCAGAGTACTTGGATTACAGGCGTGAGCCACGGTGCCTGGCTAGTCCCTGTTTTGCACATGGAAAATTCCTTCTGCCTCTTCACTTCTTGGCATAAATGTCACCTCCTCAGAGAGACCTTTGGGTGTCCACCCATCATCGCTACATCTTTTTCTTTTCTTACTGCATGGCACTTGTTACAAATTGTAAGAATTCATTTGACTCCCCTCCACCTGGAACATCAGTGGAGCAGGCTTTTCTCTTTTTATATCACATTGCATGAGGCCTGGCACCTAGTAGGAGCTGGGTCTTGAACAGATTAATTAAAAACATGGGGTTGCATCATTCACTTACATTATTTTCTCTCTTGCAAAGAAATGTAGCTATGACTTGTTTATAACAGTGTGTGTTCTGTTTTTAAAGTGGGATTATATGGAACACCCTGTTTTCTAACCTACACTCTTTGTTTTACTTTACTTTATAAATTTTTTTTTTTTTAGTATTGTATTTTATTTCATTCCCCTGAGCAGAGTTTCACTATGTTACCCAGACTGGACTCAAATTACTGGGCTCAAACAATCCTCCTTCCTCGGCCTCTCAAATTCCAGAGATTACCAGTGTGCACCACCATGCCCGGCTTACAAATTGAGAGTATATTCTAAAGGTCTTACCACAAAAATAAGTGAGGTGATGGTTATGTTAAACAGTTTGATTTAAACTGTTTAAACTATTTAAACAGTTTGTTAAATGGGGGTCTAGATAGCTAGACTCCCATCTCTGAAAACTGGCTGGGCATTGTGGTGGGCACCTGTAGACCCGGCTACTTGGGAGGCAGAGGCTAGATGATTGCTTGAGCCCAGGAATTTGAGGTTATTATGAGCTGTGATTTACCCATTCTTTTAACCTTAAACTTACACTTCCACGAAAACAGCATCAAATATTCTTCTGCTCATTTGGGAAATAAAAGGAGCTAACAATAGGAGTGGCAGGCTCAAACTATCAGCGTTCAGATCATGGCTCACCCATTTTTTAGCTGTGTGACTCTGGGAAATTGCCAATTTCTCAGCACCTCAGTTTTCTCATCTGTGTAATGGAGAAAGACAAGTGCCACCTTACAGGTTTGTCAGCTAAACTAAGACATGTGAAACACTGGACATTTCCATACAGAAGGCTCAATAAATGTTAGCTGTTGTATCAGTCAGCACAGCCGCCATAACAAAATGCCAGAGATGGTGGTATAAACAACAGAAATTTGTTTTCCCATAGTTTTGCCAGTTGGAAAAGACAAATCAAGGTGCCAGCAAGGTTTAGTTCCTGGGGAGGATTCTCTTCCTGGCTGTAGACAGCCACCATTGCTGTGTGTCCTCACATGGCAGAGAGAAAGAAATAGAGTCCCTTCTTAAAAGGACACTAATCCTATTAGATCAAGGCCCCACCCTCATGCCTTCACTTAACCTTACTTACCTTCCATTCTAAATATAATCATCTTTTTTTGTTTTTTTTAACCTAATTTTTATTAAATCATAACTGTGTACATTTATGGGGTACAATGTGATGATTTGATATACAATGTGGAATGCTTAAATCAAACTGTTTAACATAACCATCACCTTACTTTTGTGGTAAGACCTCTATAATATACTCGTAGTTGTTTTGAAATGTGCCCTTGCCTTGTGCACATGAGGTGAGATCCCACCAAATGCCCTCCCTCCACTCGCCCTCCCCCCTCCCAGCCCTTTTCCCCCCTCTCCCCTCCTTTCTTGGAGGTTAGGGCTTCAGTGAATTTGGGGTTGGAGAGACACACTTTGGTCCATGAATTTGGGGTTGGAGGGTTACACTTTAGTCCACAGCAGTTTTTATTTGTTATGGTCACTCTTATGCTGCTCATAGGAACTTACCATCTCATAATGTGGCTCATGTCACACATGCAAAGGGACAGCCATGATTGTCACAATACTTTGTATTTCTCTTTCCATAACAATTGGTTTATTGTTTTGTATTTAAACAGAGAATGCATGGCTTTTGACCACATTCAGTTTTTTTTTTAAGTTCTTACTATGCCTGGCCCCCATCTTCTAGATTACTTTGGAACACAAATTCCCACCGGTTACTACCTTGGGAATGTGACCAACTTACTCTATTCAAAAAGAAAACTTAAGTGTGATGGTACATTTTTGTCTGAAATGCTATGGCGAAACAGTTACGCCAACAATTTTGGAGTTTCTAAAATGGGCAAGGCGTCCATGAAAATTTGAGTGAGCTGAAAACTTCATTTTATTTACACTCACCAAGTAGTGCTTTGAGAATCCATTTCAGAATTCTATTTTCCAGGGCCTTGGATCCAGACTTAAGAGCACCAGTATGTCCTCACTGAGAGATGACAGATGCCTAGTTTAAGTTGGGGGTAAGGTAGGCACAGACATTCTCTGTTCCTTCCAGATCTGCCCTCCCAGGATCATAAAAGTCTCCATCAGTGTCTCTGGGAACAGCCAGGTCGGATGAAATGGGATGACTCTGTCCTGCCAGCATTTCTGGGTTCCAGGAGGACCTGTACTCAGGTGTCATTTACTGGTATTATACATTTTGAGACCCAATCAAACTCCAAGCAAAGGTTTTTAATCTTCTGTTTTTAATAACAAAGCAATTGTCACACCATTTAGATTCTTCGTGTACTCTAAAGATAGGAAGATGGCCAAGTGTTATCTTAACAAGTTAGTGTCTAAGCCATTAAAAAGAAAATTTAAGCCTAATTGGGATGTGGTTACCATATGGTAAGTGAACACTGAAAGCTCCTCTATTTAAAAAAAAACATTGTCTCATGACAGCTGTTTGATTGTGGGTACTTCCCGCTTTCCACCCCACAGTGACTTGGGAAGGAAACTATTTTGGAATCATTTGGAAGGTGACCTGCTGGCCGTTCCTTCAACACATTTAGATGGGGACCTGCTCTGTGTCAGTGCTCCCCAAGGTGCTAAGAGACAGAGGTGTGTTCTCTGAAGCTGCCCTTTCACTGCAGGGAGAAGAAATCTCGGAGATGACTGCAGATAGAAACAGTGCTCCATGAGAGAGGAGTCAGGGCATCCTTGGACCATGTGGCCAGGGACAACACCTCCAAGGTTTGAGCTGAGACTTGGTAGAGAAGGAGTGGCAGTTGTCCGAAGCCCTGCTTTGAGAATGAGCTTCTTCAAGGAATGAAGGAAGACTTGTGGCTGGAGCAGAATGAGGACAGAGAGAGGGACAGGGGGCAGGGCTGGGGTGGCACAAGGGGACCCTATGTGTTACATCTACCATTATTTGCTGGGTTCTGTGTCTGCAGCAGCCGGGCAGCCAGACCCCCACAGGCAGCCTTAGAAAGAACAAGGTGGCCAACTCATCCCAGTTTACCTGGAACTTCCCGATTTTTGTTTTGTTTTGTTTTGGGGACAGAGTCTTAGTATATCACCCTTGGCAGAGTGCTATGGCATCATAGCTCACAGCAACCTAAAAGTCTTGGGCTTACGTGATTCTCTTGCCTCAGCCTCCCAAGTAACTGGGACTACAGGTGCCTGCCACAATGCCCAGCTATTTTTTTTGTTATTGTTGTCATTTTTTTAGCAGGTCCTAGCCGGGTTCGAACCCACCAGTCCTGATGCATGTGGCCAACTCCCAAACCACTGAGCTACAGGTGCTGAGCCAACTTTCCTGGTTTTAAAACCATAGGCTCCATGCCCTGGACCCCTGGCTCTCAGACAAAGCAACATGACTGGTCACTCTACTTTTAGCCTTTCCCAAGGCCCAGTCACTGTACCAGATCGGCTTTCCATTCTTAATTAAATCCTCACAACACCACGAGATGTCATTTCCTTTATTACTCCCATACAGACTAGGACATTGAGAAGTCTTTCTTCCAGGTCACATAGCCAGGATGTGATGGAATTAGAATCCAACCAGGTCCCTCTAAGCCAGACACTGAGCTCCTAGCTACTCACTGTATCTTAAAATCTGCGTACACAACAAAAACCGTGAACAAGGCGTTTGATCTGGGGTCTCTGGTTTCTGGCTTTATCTGAAGAGCATCGTGGTGAGAGTTTCGGCCTCCTTCCCAGGGGAGCACCTGCTCTGGGCTGGACTGTGCTTGCACATCTGTGTCTTGTAATGTGCTGCAGCTGCGGCCGCTGGGCTCTGACAGACGTGTCCAAGATGTGCAGTGACAGAACAGCTTCTTGGGCCACAATGCACGTCTGACACTTTTTCCTTCAAGGACCTCTGCCCTCTGGAGAGCACCTGTGGGGACCCTCATCTGTCTGTTCTCTCGCTTCTTTCAAGGGGCGTCTCCGTTTGCTGGTGGGAAATGAGATTTCTCTTTGGCTTGCTGCCTTCTGCATCGAAGCTGCAGCCCTGTCATAGAACTTTTTACCTGAGGACAGGACATAGCTTTATGAATCAGGCTTATACGCATATATCCATGGGTCAGAGGTAGCCCACGAGGGTACTCCTGTTCCAGTTGTTTGCCATGATCACTGTTTTAAAACTTTTGACATCTGGCTCAGTGCCTGTAGCTCAGCAGCTACGGGCACCAGCCACATACACTGGAGCTGGTGGGTTTGAATCCAACCCAGGCCTGCCAAACAACAATAATAACTGCAACCAAAAAAAAAAAAAAAAAATAGCCAGGCATCTGTAGTCCCAGCTACTCGGGAGGCTGAGGCAAGAGAATCTCTTAGGCCCAAGAGTTGGAGATTGCTGTGAGCTGTGATGACACAGCACTCTACTGAGGGTGACAAAACTCTGTCTCAAAAAAAAAAAACAAAAAACTTTTGAAGTCAATATTTAAAAGTTGACATATTTTGCATTTAGAAAATTCAATTCCAAGGATCTTTTGAAAAAATCAGGTCTGACCACATAGGGGCTGCAAATATCTGTGTTGTCTCTCAGCGGGCTCTCAGTTGCTACTGCCCCTTTAGAAAGGGCATGTAACAGTCAGGCCACCACAGCCTCTGTCCCCCGAATTGTCTCCCCTGCATGAAAGTCAGCATTGCTCAAACTAGTATTTTTCTTACACTTGCTAATACTTCTTTGCACCCCTTTTCAGCAGGGGAAATAAGATGTCTGTATTATTCTTACCCCCAGCTTCTTTTTAATTTTTATGTTATCTTTCTGGACCCCATAGGCACTTCAAGTCAATTAAATGATGAGAAAAGGATTTCTACTTCATAATGGATTTATTTATTGATTGATTTGGTTCTCTGTAATTTACCCACCATTTTCTAGAATTTGGGGGTTTACAGCCTCATTGCTGCAGATGGTAAGAACCATGTGGGATTGCAAATCTTTAATTTGGGGATAGATATACATTCAAGACTAAAGATAAAGGCTTGGCGCCTATAGCTCAAGCGGCTAAGGCGCCAGCCACGTACACCTAAGGTGGTGGGTTCGAATCCCCAGCCCGGACCCGCCAAACAACAATGTCGGCTGCAACCAAAAAATAGCCGGGCGTTGTGGCGGGCGCCTGTGGTCCCAGCTACTTGGGAGGCGGAGGCAGGAGACTCACTTGAGCCCAGGAGTTGGAGGTTGCTGTGAGCTGTAATGCCACGGCACTCTACCCAGGGGGACAGCTTGAGGCTCTGTCTCAAAAAAAAAAAAAAAAGACTAAAGATAAAACAGTCATCTTCTCTTACCATGATTTCATGAAACAAGTGGACAGTTTCACACAAAAAACTAAGGAAGACAGAATCGTGAGGTAAACGAGTAGTCCCCAAGGAAAAAAGTGACATGGGTTTGCAAGTGGAAGGAACCCTCTCAAAGCTAGGTGCACGTGTCAAAGGGCTTCAGGAACAGCTGGATCCAGAAGCCACACACACTATCAGCCATGCCTGGTCTCTGTTTTTTTGTTTGTTTGTTTGTTTGTTGTTTTTTCTCTTTCTCTCTCTCTCCCCATCTCTCAGCTCTACTCTTGTCTGCATTAGCTTCCTTTCCAGGCGGATTTCCCCTGGAAATAGTGATGGCTCTGAAAATCCCAGTTTTACATCTGTATAGCTTCAAAGAGGACAGACGCTTTCTCTCTCGATTATTTTAGCAAAGCTCTGAGCTTAGCTCAGAGTCTACCTAGGTTTGCCTCCTTTGAACCAATCACAACAACTCAATCACATGAAGTGCTGTGATTGGCCAGGTCTGAGCCACGTGCTGCGTCCTGGGGCGGAGTTAGTTTGCCCCGACCAGTGGAATGGGAAGGGGAGGAAGGTGGTTCTCCTCCCAAGGAAACCCCAAGTTCTGGGACCAGAAGATGGGGGAAAGAATGCTTGCTGGAAAAGCATAAGATTAATTAATCGACTATTAGATAAATAAGTAAACGTCCCCTACCATGACCTTGAACCATAAGTGTTTATACATTTTTTTCCTTTCTTTTTCTTATTTTTTTTTTCTGTTTCACTCTGTGTTCAGGAAAACGTAGAAACCACCCAACATTAGAACATCTCTATTTTGACATATTTATTTCCCTGCTACTGAGAGTTCTCTTGAAGTCACTAAAAATGCATTTTGTCTGAAATTGCTGTAGACAGCGGACTCCGCAGAGAAGCCAGTCACCCCGCCAGAGCCAGAACCCACCGGAGTCGCGCCGAAGGGCAAAGAGGCCTCCTCCAAGGACAAGAAGTCGGGGGCCGAGGGGAGCAAGCGCAAGAACAGCAAGCCCGAGGCCAGAGAGTCGGCGCAGTGCCCGGGGCCGGCCGCGGGGGACGCCAACTCCAACTCCCTGCCGGACGGAGACAAGCCCCAGAAGAGGCCCGAGAAGCGGCGGCAGTCCCTGGGCGGCTTCTTTAAGGGCCTGGTAGGAGGATTTGGGGGCTGCTGCTTTCTGGTTTCACGGGACAGGGCTGTGGTTCCCACTTCCAAAGGGGATAGACTGGCCAGGGCAGGGCTGGACGTTCAGCAAATACTTCCTGAGGACCTACTGTGTGCCGCACGCTGTGCTAGGCTCAGAAAGCCAGGTAGACAGCCCCGGCCACTCAGGAGCCCACAGCTGGGTGCTGAGTGTGGGAAGAGCCAGAAGAGGAGGCTGAAGGTGAGGCCTGGCCTGGCCTTGGGTGTGAGAGGAGAGTGCGAAGGAGGCTTCTTGGAGTTTATTACGTCTTAGGTGGCACCTTGGCTTAGCCTGCAGAGAGGACGAGGGGAGGGCTATGGCAGCAGGAACAACAGGGGCAAAGGCGGGATGCCCAGAAGCAAGGATTTGGGGTTCAGTCCTGCGGGATTAGAGAAGGCAAGGACAGGGAGGTTGGCAGGAAAAAGATGATGAAGCCCAGAGGGTGCTAAGGAGTTTAAACGAGGGCGGCTTCTCCTGAGCTCCGCCCCGGGCGCTGGGTAAGAGAAATGATGGCTCAGCGCCTATAGCTCAACTGGCTAAGGCGCCAGCCACGTACACCTAAGGTGGTGGGTTCGAATCCCCAGCCCGGACCCGCCAAACAACAATGACGG
>NW_003852418.1:14796706-14803002 GCF_000181295.1 Otolemur garnettii | reverse complement strand
GAGCCGCTGGCTATTTTTTAGAGATGAGGTCTTGCTCTTGCTCAGGCTGGTCTTGAACTCCTAAGCTCAGGCAATCTACCTGCCTCAGCCTCCCAGAGTGCTAGGATTACAGGCATGAGACATTTATGGGTTATTTGTTTCTTATTTAATTCTTGTTTATTTCCTTCCCTAGACTGTTAGCTTTGGGAAAACAGTGACCGGGTCCGTTCATGGGCTGACAGTGCTGCCCCATCCCAGAACAGTGGCTGGAACATCATAGATTCAATTGCGTTATCTGTTGAATGGATGGGTGAAAGGGAGGACATTAGGTGGATGGATGGCAGATAGACGCAGTGAAATATCACTAGTAAATGTCAGATATATTTAGGATAATGTAAATCTTGGAAAACACAGAGAGTCTGAAGGGTCATTACTTAAATTATAAGCAAGGTGGTTAAGCATAAACTTGGAGGAGAAATATGCAAAGTCATACCCAGGACCGAGGGGAATGTGGGTTGAGCCAGGGATGGAGATGAGGATAACCCTGACTGCAGGGAACTGGGGTCAGCCTTCGTGCTACAGTAGAGGTGGGTAGAGAAGAGAAGCTGGCCGAAACCTATTTGATCACTGGCACCTGTCCTATCTCACAGACATCTGTAGCTATTGGTGACCCCTAATTCATCAAGGTAGGCGAGTGCAGTAGCTTTCCGGCCCCAGGTGTAGTCCACAGATCAGCGTCTCTGAGGGACTTGCCAGAAGTGCAGAATCTCAAAGTCAAGGTTAAAGCTTCACGTAACATGTCACATCTGCCTGTCTTCTCTACATCCCCGAGCCTGTGTGTAGAACCTGAATTTGAGAGAGCACTAAAAGCCAAGATTTGAGGCTGCTGGAAACGGGAAGGCCCAGCCAGGGACCCGATAGCTCTTTCCAGCTCCTCAGGAGGAAGGCTCTTTTTTAGTTTGAAGGAAGGGATGAAGGAAGGCAGGATTTATAAAGACTGGTCACCTGTAGTCAATGGAGTGATTTAGGTGGATGCCTTTCCTCCGTGCTCAGCTCCAGCTTGGTGGAGAGGCGTGCACACCTGACCACACTTTGCTCAGTTATTTCCAAACTGATGATGTGTTTGTCCTGCCCAAAGTTCTGCTGAAACTTCTGCCAGGCCACAGTGCTCTGGGTGGTACCAAGTCTGGAGAGAATAGTGGTCCCTGAAGCTTTGAGCTCAGAGCCCCAGGTCCCTTCTTTTTTTTTTTTTTTTTGGCTCTTGGTTTCTTTTTTCAGAGTCCCGTAGGGCGATCTCTACACATCTCCTCATCCATGGAATCCCTGGGCGGGGCAGAGGGGTACATCTAACCCAGTGGTCCTTAACCAGGGCTGGTTTTGTCCCACACGGGAGGTTTGGCAGGCATCTAGTCACAATTATTTGATTGTCACAACGGAGAGCAGATGCTATTGGGAGGTTGTGGGAAGAGGCCAGTGATGTCGCTAGATGTTTTACACACTCAGGACAACCTCCACAACAAAGACGTGTCCAGATGAAGAAGTAAATCAACAGTAAGAATGGTCCCGACGCACAGCACCCTTCACTGTGTCCATCAGTATCAAGGCACACCTGTTACCTGCAGACACCTGCGAGGCACTGAGATGGGACTCAGGGAGCTTACAGACAAATAAATAGATAATGCAATCCCTTCAGAGAGTGAGATGTTTGATGAGAAAATAAATCAGGGTGCTAGAGCTATATCTCATGGTGCCCTTGAACCTGTAAACTTCTGGGGCACACTGAAATTATGTTGATCAAAAAGCAAGAGTGAAAGAAAAGGAATATATTCACTGTGCTTTGAACTTCCTTTGAAAATAATTAATGATCTTTAAACGTATTCACAGCAGACCTAAGATCCTCTCAGGGCACACCCATTGAAAATCACTGAGCTAGGCTTGGTGCCTGTGGCTCAAGCGGCTAAGGCGCCAGCCACATACACCTAAGGTGGCGGGTTCGAATCCCCAGCCCAGGCCTGCCAAACAACAATGACGGCTGCAACCAAAAAATAGCCGGGCGTTGTGGCGGGCGCCTGTGGTCCCAGCTACTTGGGAGGCGGAGGCAGGAGACTCGCTTGAGCCCAGGAGTTGGAGGTTGCTGTGAGCTGTAATGCCACGGCACTCTACCCAGGGGGGACAGCTTGAGGCTCTGTCTCAAAAAAAGAAAAAAAATCACTGAGCTAGATGATAATTAGGGAGGGAAGTGCTAAAGTGAGGTTCAGTTGAGGGGGTTTCTACACCCCAGGTTCTGCTCTAAGTGCATGACAAGTATGCACTTGTTTATCTTGGGAACATCTCTCTGAGATGAGTTTGATCACTCCCACTTTAAAGATGAAGAAACCAAAACATAAAAGCCTGGCACCGTGGCTCACACCAGTAATCCCAGCACTCTGGGGGGCTGAGGCAGGTGGATTGCCTGAGCTCAGGAGTTGGAGACCAGCCTGAGCAAGAGCGAGACCCATCTCTAAAGCTAGCTGGGCATGGTGGCAGGTGCCTGTAGTCCCAGCTACTTGGGAGGCCGAGGCAAGAGAATTGCTTGAGCCCAAGAGTTTGAGGTTGCTGTGAGCTACAACCACCACGGCACTCTACCCTGGGTAACAGAGTAAGACTCTGTCTCAGAATAAAAAAAAAAAGAAAAGCAGCCAAAACCTAAAGAGTTAAATAATTTATTGGGGCCTTTACAAAGAGAGACTATGATATAATTCTGTCATCTACCACTCTGAATAAGATGTATGTATTTAGCACAACCCTGGCATGGAGGGAATGCAACATAAGTGCTGTTGATATTACAGACTCCCCCCCCCCCACAACAGGCTACAACCTCTCTCTGTTTTCCTACAGGGACCAAAGCGGATGTTGGACGCTCAAGTGCAAACGGACCCTGTATCCATCGGACCAGTTGGCAAATCCAAGTAAACAATCACCACAGTTCCCACCAAGTCCTCCTGCCACCAAGATCCTTCCTCCTTACCCCATCCCCTCCCCAAACCTATTCCGTGTATATATTCTTCTGATGCCATCACATGAATTCTGCGTACAAATTAAGCCCAGGCTGTTATATACTGAGGTGTATTATTTATGTCTTTGGTCCAGTCTTTTGGGGTAAATAACTGTAACAGTGATGGAGCAGGTTAACCAGTGAGGTCGGAAGAGTTGCCGATTACCAAGCAGGGAAGGGAAAGTGTGGAGAAATGGATTCGAGTTAAGTTATGAAAAACGTTAGCTACAAGTTGCCGAAGGAAGGCATCTGCTCGAAAGCGTTTAGCTTTGTAGGAAATAAGTGCTCATCCTGTAAGCTTGGAAAAAGGAGACGAAAATCCATGTGTTTAAGTTCACTTTTCAAAGAGGGAGAACCCAGGCTGTGTTGGGTGGTTGCCAATTTCCTGGAATGGAATGTGTGGGGTATGAAAAAAAGGAATGAGTAAGGGTTCTTTTTCAAATAAAGTCCTTGAAATGTCTTGATGAGAGGGAAGAGATTGACTGGAGAGGGCTTAAAATGATTTGGGAAAACAATTGCTCTTAAGGCTCCAGTGACAAAGGGCAAGGATTACAACTTAAAAAAAAAAAAAAAAGCAAACAAATGAAGTTGCAAGTTTATTTTACAACACACGGGGGCGCTAGGGTCTCCATTTTTATCCCGCATCCTGTATCCCTAACAAAGATTTTGTCTCTGCGATCTTACATTATTAATGTTTCTCAGATGGCTGAGGGCTCGCTTCATCTGTTCTGTCTGACACTTGCTTCAAATGCATCTGTAATTTCCTGAGGTTCTCAGGATGTGCTCTGATAAAACCCTCCCCGTAACCTCAGTTAATAAAAATTTACAGAAGATTATTCAAATACCTGAGTTTTTATTTTTAATACTTGTACAGAGGAATAAGCAGGACCGTGAGCCTAGTACAATGTAATCTAAAGTAACCTGTGCTTGACTGAAAGTCGCGGACACTGTATCTCTCTTTTTTTCTGGTTCAATAAAAAAGAAAATACATTTCCTTCTAAAGTATCTTTTAATTTTCAACTTTTAAAGCAGGTCTCTCCTACTCCATGTCTAGATGGCTTTACATTCCAGAATATAAAAGCCACACTTTTCCTCTGTAACCTTCTTTGGAAGATAATTTTCTCCCAAATCCTCCTGGATATCCTTGTACAGGGGCATGCATGCGCGCACACACACACACACACACACGTGTGCACCTGTGTATTTATACACACACGTGCACATATCTTAAAATGCTGGCTTAGGTCAGGTTGCCTGGAGCAGAGCCTGGGGCAGGGACAGACTAAGTGGGCTCCCTGGGAAAGGCAGTGAGAGAATAGAGGGCAAAGAAGGGCTTCAGCAAGGATTGCTCTCAGATGGAACATGAATTATACCTCACAGTGGCCCATTCTTGAGGCAAGGGGGCGGGCCTTTGAAGCCCTGTGAGTGCTGGGCTGTCCTGGGATCTGGTGGGAGGGGCAAACTGCTTCCACCGAGCTGAGAAGCTGCCACCCCTGAGCACCCGGAAGGTGACTGCATTGCAGGGCCCACCATAGAGAAACACATTCACGTTCAGATAGGTATTGACACGTGCAATTGCACACATGTGAACATACATACATACCCATCACATATGGGGACAGGGAAATGCATGCCCAGGCTCGTGTTCATACAAATAAACGCATGTAATTAATGCATTTGGGCACGCACTAATCTACACATGGAGTGGAAACCACCAGTGATCTATTCTCCTGGCATGGACCTAGAGCGGAGGGAAGAGTTTGCCTCTTAGGCAAGTTAAAGCCTGGCTTGGGCACGACAGGCACGCAGGAAGTGTGCTCAGGAACAAGTGACCTCTCTTAAAAACCCAGACTGAAGTGGGGAGAGGGCCCTTTGGACTGGCTGGATTCTGGGCTCCAAATAGAGACCAGCAGGTTCGCTGGTTAACTTCTTCACACATCCTGACTACACCTGGAGATTACCCGTGTCTGCGCTTTACCAGCTGAGAACCGTCTCCCCCACTAGAATGTTTAACTTGGCACACTGCAGGGCAAGTCCCTGTGGGGCAGGCCTTCCTGGGAGACGACTTTGCCTACACTGTTGCCATCATTAGAGCATGGGACGGTGACTCCAGGAAAGCAGGCAGCTGCTACTCCTTTGTCTCCAGACACCGTGGGGGGCTGCCTGCTCTGACCTTTGCTGAGCTCCTGGGCCGCAGTCCATTGAGGAAGGTGACAGTACCATTTGCAAGTTTCACCTCACTGGGCACAGGGCTTTTTGCCCAGATGAGAAGTGCCCGCAGGCAGGAGGGAGAGAAACCAGACCAAGGAACTGAGCCGCTGGGGCCAGAGTCACCACTGCTGATGGAGCCCTCCCCCTCCCCCAGCAAAACAGAAAAGGTTCTTTGCAGAAAAGCTCTTGGCAAATCAGGCCAACAGTTTTTATAACTGAAGCCCTGTGCTCCTGGGCCAAAAAAAAAAGAAAGAGAGAACAATCTTTTAATGACATTGCTTTTTTTTTAAGGCAAGAAAAGTCACAGTAAACTAAAAACTCGACTTCTTAAGGAAACTCTCATAGGTTGTAGCTTAAGAGGCAAGTAAACCCCTCCTTTTGTGTGTTGTGTGTGTTTGCTGTTGCTGTCGTTTTGAGTTGAGATCCCAGTCCTCATGCATTTAACAGTAAATAACTAATTTCCATTTTGCACTGAGCTAGTGAGTAAAAGAGCAGAAACTCACCCAGTGAGCGCAGGAAAGCCCTAAGGACCCAGATTCCCAGAAATGCCACCCAGAACAATGGAGAGAAAAGCAAAGCAAAACTCACACACAGCAAGACATCCTGAATGCCCTGAGAGAGAATTTAAAACCTGGGGGGGGGGTGCCTTTTAGGATTGTTATTATTATTTATTTACTTATTTACTTATTTATTTTAGGTGCTCAGGGAAGTGTGTCTTCTCCTAAGTCAAGAAGCAGCAGCCCTTCCACGATTGGAGGTTTTGAGCCGAAATGGCTACCACTGTGCACGGGCACATGGACACACGGACACACACACACACACACACGTGTGCGCACGGCTACACACGGACACACGCATGCACATACAGACACACGCACGCACGCATGGACCCATGCACGCATGCGCACACACATGCATCCCACAACACTGCCAGTTCCAGCTGCTGGTGACTTTTTGATGGATATCCGTAAACAAATTCATTCAAAAGAGCGGCTCGGCGCCTATAGCTCAACCGGCTAAGGCGCCAGCCACGTACACCTAAGGTGGCGGGTTCGAATCCCCAGCCCGGACC
>NW_003852418.1:14779223-14796471 GCF_000181295.1 Otolemur garnettii | reverse complement strand
TTCCCAGGAGCCCATGAGGTCGCTCTTGAATTCATCCTCTTGGGGGGAGGCAGGTACCAAAACAGATGCCCAAAGGGAAAGGAAAAGAAAAGAAAGTGATATCCTTGTGTTTTTATTGTATCCCCTTGCCAGTTGCTCTTTAAACAAATTATCTGGGATTTAAACACATTCTCTCTCTCTCTCTCTCTCTCTCTCACACACACACACACACACACACAGAGGCTGGATTGTCCTTGTTTGTTTGCAAACAGTCCAGAAGCACAGGATCCCATTAAATTAGATTCCAAGAGATGAAGCTCTGTGTTCCGCTGGCTCCTTCAAAGTCCCTCTAAGGGAGGACATTTCCAGCCCCTGGACCTGACAATGTCATTCTTATGGCTTACAAAAATAAAATCAGCTACACTAACCTACAGTCAAGGGAAAGAAAGAAAAGTGATTCCATGATTAACTTACCCAAGGTGCAGACACAGGGAAAACCAGGGGGTGAGCTTGGCAGCAACGTGAGATTACAGGGGTGGTATTAACATCCCCTGAATGTCCCTCTTTAAGCCTTTTAAAGAGGCAATTTTGCACGGCGAGTAGAATTAGTCCTCTCTCCGTGATCGAGATTTTGGTTCACTCTATCAGGGAAAAGAAAGTGGCCCCTGGCCCACTGGAAATTACAGGCTCCATTAGGAAGAAAAGAAATGACTTACTGAGCAGCAAATTCTCTAAATTTGTAATTCAGATCTTTAGTGCAGGCCTGAAAGCTGGTCAGGATCCAGCCCTTTGCATAAATTGGTTTTCTGGGAGTTTAACTCTTTAGGCTCTATTGTCCTTCTGTAGGAAGACACTCATGTACCACCTCTCCGTCCCGTGGCCCTTTAACTCGCTGTAGCGGAAGGAGCAATCCATACTTTCTCAGAAGGTTCATAATAACGCTTAGATTATCACACATTCAAGTTTATAAAATGCTTTCTGAATACAATATGTAATTTAAAGCTGGATGTCCCTAAATGAATGTAATAGCTGCTTTTGTTACATTTCACTGGGGATGGAGGCAGGTGGTAGAGAAGAACTGGCATGTACCTGTATGGATTTTTTGTGAATTTTTTTTGTTTTTTCAAAATGAGCACTTCTTGGCAAAATGGCCCCCAGCTGCCTTTCTGGGAAGGATCGCCGGGGAAGGGCCTCCTCCTCCACGTGATTGACAATCAGGGGAGCACGTGTCCGTCTAAATGTGGCCACTAGAGGGCGCTCCAGGACTTGGGGTTCTGCAATCTCCAGCCAAGGCCTTTCGCCCGATTGATTGCCTGACCGGGAAACTGGGCCAAAGCGGCAGGGGAGCGTGTTTGCTGAATAACTTGCAGAAAGTAGTCAGATTTGATAAGAAGACGTAGAACAAGAAGGCCACGCTGGGCGGGTCAGTTGCCTTCTATCCCTGCCTTCCAAACATCAATGAGGTTAGCTGGTTGGATTTTTTCCATTCTAATGCACTTCATCTTGGAAGAAGCTCAAGAAAGACTGTGATTGCAAAACATTAAGTTGGTGTCACTGCACAGCATTTGTGTGTCTTTCTTAGTGGTCCATCTCCAGGAAGCAGCCTTACCTCTCACCTGTCACTGTTCCTGACTAGAGAGAGGGCAGGTGACTTAGGCTCCAAGTTGCCTCACTCAACAAGGGGATTAGTGATGCCAGTGGTGGAGGGGCTGGGAGCCTGCAGTGAGCTGGAGTGGTGGCACTTCACAAGCACCTGGGAAGTGAGAGCTAGTCTGTTGCAGGGAACTTTTAGCACCAAGTAACAGAAAACCCCTGCTCAGATTGACTAATCACAGTAACAATAGGATGTTTACAATTTCGGGTAATAAGTGTCATGTAACAGCTTTGGCTTCTACTCTCTGAAACTCTGTTCTGGCTAACAATCATTATGAGGAAGTGTGTTGGTTCATGTAACAGGTGTTAAGTCACAACCTGACCCTGATTCTCCCACACGCTGCTCCGCCACATTGCGTGGAGATAGATTTTTTTTTTTTTTCAGTTTTTGGCCTGGGCTGGGTTTGAACCCGCCACCTCTGGCATATGTGGCCGGCACCCTACTCCTTTGAGCCACAGGCACCGCCCACGTTCCATGGATTTGACTTCATCCTAAATCTGGTGGTAAATGGTGGCTACAGTTCCAGGCAAAGGGGTCACTGGATTGTCATGATCAGTTTTGATGGCTCATTCTGGGACGTAGGTGTTGAGAAGGCAATACAATGACGCTGAAGGCAGCAAAGCCATTAATAACATCAGTGTTCTTATGGTTGGCCATTCCCCAAATCAAACATGTCCCTTCAATTCAGATTGATGGGATTTGCATAATGATGGCACCTGGCCTCCAAAGACGGGCTGTTAGACTGAGCTTATCAAGATAAGGACCTTCCGGCTTGGCGCCTGTGGCTCAAGTGGCTAAGGCGCCAGTCACATACACCTGAGCTGGCGGGTTCGAATTCAGCCCGGGCCGCCAAACAACAATGACTACTACAACCAAAATATAGCCGGGTGTTGTGGCGGATGCCAGTAGTCCCAGCTACTTCAGAGGCTGAGGCAAGAGAATCGCTTAAGCCCAGGAGTTGGAGGTTGCTGTGAGCTGTGATGCCACAGCACACTACCCAGGGTGACAGCTTGAGGCTCTATCTCAAAAAAACGAAAAAAATAAGGACCTTTCTGTCCGTCTCCTTCATCATTCCATCATCAGTGTCTAGCTCAATATGTGGACACAGGAGATATCTGATAAATAATTGGCACGGATGAATTATTGGAAGAATATTCTGTGGCCACCCATTAGAAGTGGGTTGCCTTATCCTCTAGCGTAGGCTTGTTTTAGCTCCAAATGTTTCATCATGCTAATCAGACATCCACCCTCCCCAGGTGACCAGTCCAAGCGTCTTTCCGGGATCAGACTCACCAGCATCACCTGAGAACATATTAGAAATGCAAGTTCTCTAATCCCCACTCGAGACCCAGCGGGTCAAAAACTCTTGGAGTAGAACCTGGTAGAATCTGTGTTCTAACAAGCCCTCCAGGTCTCCTGATGCAGGAGAAAGTTTGAAAACCACTGGGCTAGGTGGACCTTCCCCCTCACGGACCACCAGCTAAGCTTTTGGTCCAGAGACTGGCCCTAAAGCTGCACAGGATGGATAAGGAAAGCTAACCCTGAATCTCACGTGCACCCCATGACTTAACCTTACTACTGACCATTTGACAGGTGGGGAAACTAAGGCTCAGAGAGAGAAAGCAGCTTGGCCCAAGGACACACCTGGCAGGGCCCAGGTGGACACCCAACTGAAGCTCTGAAAAGCTGCTTTCATGTCTGCGGGAGAGCCAGGCGGGCAGAAGGGCAGTAAGACAGCGTGAGAGAAGGTAGAGCAGGATGTTGCGGGACTCGGAGGAAGGCCCTGCCGTAAGACCAGGGGAGGTTGGTTGGGCTTAGCTGGGCGGTGACAGTTTAGCTAAAGCACAAAGAATGGATACGGGGTGCTCAAAGGAGGTCCCAGCAGAAGAGGCAGTGCCCAGAATTGGAGTCGACAGAGAGAATGTCAAGAAGCGCAGCAGGAATGGGAGGAGGCCTTGGGGAGACCCCAGAAGAGCATGGGAGCTGGAGACACAGCCCAGAGCAGTCACTGAGGATGCAGGGGGTCAGGGAGAAGAGTCAATTGTAAGAAGTTTAGACACTGTACGGAGGGCAGCGGGGACCATGGAAGCGATGTGACTGGAGGCCAACATGGTCAAGTAGGCTCTGATGCAAACTTAACCCATCTGATGTCCACCGAGTGACCTCCCTTCCTGCTATTTGTTACTGAATGTCATCATTTCCTCCTTATGCTTCTTTAAAAGTTATAAGAAATACTTAGATACAACTTCGAAATGGCTTTGGCCCTTAACCAAAAGAATACTTAAATGTTTATTTCCAAAGGTCATAAATGTGGATGTGGAATTTGGTCTCATTGTCACCCAGATGATCCACACCCAGGGCCCAAGGCTGTGAGATCTTGACCAAGTCACTGTGCCTCTCAGAGCCTTAGATTATTCATAACTCTGTAGGATGGGAATGTCCAGGGCCTTCATCTCAGAGAGCCGCCGAGAAGGACAAAGGAGACTTAGAGGTTTACGTAAAGAGTCCAGCAGGTGCTAAGTGCTCGGGGAGGTGCAGATGACACTGGCCTGAGGTAGAATGGGCATCTTCTCCATCATGGGCGGAAAAGCCACGCAGTCTTTGGGACACCCTTAAACTTTGCCCCAGCCTCTCCTCAGCCACATAAGCAGGTGGCAGGTGGCTCATCCTTAAAAGAAAAAAAAAAGTTAAGAAAGAAGACGAAGAAAAATGTTCACTTTCCCTTCGGTTTATCCTATTCTAAAGAAAAGCAGAATTTCAGGAGAAGAGACTTGGGTCTGCCCTTGACTTTCCTTGGTGGAATGTACTTACAGTAGTAGTCAGGTTGCCATGGGAACAGATGCTGTGGGCACCGCCCCATGGCTCTTCAGCCCTGGCAGCGTCCCACCTCCCAGGCCCCTCAGCTTTGCTTTTGTTCATGGTGGCTTTCTCCAGGCCTGTGAGAGCCGCTCAGTCCACCTGCAGGGCCTTCTGGAACCACCCGAAGTTGTATGTCTGCAGGAACAGCCCCCAACCCACGAGGGAAGGCAGGTGGCACATGACTAGGGTGACCAGGTGTCCCGATTTTGGCGGGACAGTCCTGCTTTTCAACAATTTGTCTCGCGTCCTGCAGCGTTTTTAAAAAGTCCTGATTTTTGGAAAAAATGCGTGAACGGACTGGAGAACAAGAAGGTAATATACAGTTTTCGCCCGCCATATGGCTATTTCGCCAGAATATGAGTTTTATATTATTTTTGTTAATTTTATAATGTTAAACTGTAATAAATAATTGCTGAGAAGTAATTATCAAGAACTGCTTATCAAAGTTTGCGTTGTTGTCAGGCCCTGCCTGGCGCCGTGCTCCGCCCCTGCTCCGCCCCCCAGCCATGTTGTCCCGCCTTACAGATGTTAGAATCTGGTCACCCTATACATGACTGTCTCGGCTTCTCCACTTCAGTGGGACTTTCTCAGTGGAACAACCTAGAGGTGTCTTCCACGTGCTCCCCACGAGGGTCCCCCACAGGAGTGACACACTCATGCACACACACCCCTCGTTCCTGGGATCACTTCCCGAATAAATGTCCTGTGCAAGGTCTTGTCTCAAGGTCTGTGACTTAGGTACCGATGTCTGTGGCTCCCGTAAACTCCCCTCAGGAAAACCTAGTCTGGCCAAGTAACTTAATAGAGGAAATGGAATGTGGCCACTGGTGTGAAAGATGCTGGAAGACTTGAAAGGTAGAAATCGATTAGAAACAGACTAGAAATACAAGTGGCATTGGAGACAGCCACGGGGAAGGGGAGGTTGGGCTGGGGGAAGCTGGCACCTGTGGAGATGGCACACCTGAGGCTGCCTGAGGGCAGCTAGAACCGGAGGGGTCTCTAGGAAGCACTGCCTTTCTGTGCCTGCCTCGGCCTGAGCCTAACCAGAAGCCAGTTGGCAATGAAAGCCAGGCAGGGAAGCTTGGAAAGGGGTCCAAGGGCAAACAGCCAAATGCCCAGCACAGCCGGAGGCCCTGCTTTGAAGGGAAAGAAGGATCAGGAGCCACCTCGGTTAGGGTCTAAATCTAAATGAATGAACCTATATCTTACGGTCCTGGAACGCCCTGTCAGCTTCTTTATCTTCAGAACAGAGAGAGGTGGTGAAGAACACGGGCTCTGGGTCCAAACGGGCTTGGCTGTGATCCCAGGTCTGTTCCTTGAGGGCCAGGCAGCCTTGACCAAGTTGTCCCACTTCTTCAGGCCTCAGTTCCACATCTGGAAGAGGGAGCTGATGCCCCAGGGATTTAATGACATGACATTTTTTATGCAGACCAGTTAACACCATGCCAGGCACCTGATTCCGTCTAACAAACATTCATGTTTGTGGAAACACGTTGAGATTCGACTGTCTCTGAGCATCAAGTCCACCAGCCCGTTCAGATTCCTGCTAGAACTTAGTGCTTCTCTTTGCACGCAAACCCCCAACTTCAGTGTTGAGAATCTGCCTTTTGTCCACTTTCATCTCTACCTCATTGCCTTAAAAAACAAAAAAGAGAAAAAGAAAACTTTCCACTTTCACAAAGGTCCTGCCAGAACTGAGGGGAATGGCCTCTTTCCTCCCCTCTGGGTTCACAACCCTCACCCCGCAGCCCTCACCCCCTCCCTATCACTTCTGGCCAGTCGTTCACAAGTCGCTGAACAGTTTTGAGAATACAAAAACAGGAAATCATGCTCCAGTCCTAACACTAAAAAACTCATGTGCAAATCCTTCAGCGGACACATTTCTTCAGCTCTCAAAAACCAGGGCCTTGAAAAATCAGGTCCCATGGCCAAGATCTCTGGATTTGCTTAATCATTTCCTTTGCAAATTTATAACCTCTTTGACCACGGAGAAGAGATGGTGAGAAAGGGGGGGGGCGGGAGTTGAAAATATTTTAAGTCAACCACAAGACAGGACAGGAAATTCTGGACTGGGGGAGGGGCCCTCTCGCTTTAATCCCTCCCTGGCACAGCAGCCCGAGATCGCAATTCTGGAAAACTGTTGATTGTCCAAGAAATGGGCATTCTAGGATCTTTTTTTGTCCACACTGACCAGAGGAAAACATTGCAGGTTCTGAGACCCCCCCCCTCGCCATCTGATCCTTCATTTGATTCTTATAGCAAACATTTGCTGAGTTCCTGCCCACCCCCTAACCCCACCCCACCCCACACACACACTGAAAGCCAAATATGGCTCCCCACTTGGTCAGTGTCAGCTGGAAAACTGACCAGGCTAAGGAACCTTAAGTTAAGGAGGCCATGTACAGCGAGAATCTGAAGTGGGTGATAAAGCTCTTTTATTATTAAAGTCCCTGAAAGGCAGAAAGAACTAGCTTCCCCTGCCTCTCCTTCTCACACACTAAGTTTCTTTCTCTAGCAAATCAGAGCGATGTACTTAATTAATTTTTAAAGGTAGGTCCCTGTTATTAGTAGTGGTTTTTATTTGGGGTGCAACCAATTAATTTTGATTCAGCATATGGAATAGAAGGGAATAAAAGATTAGAACAGAACAGCTCACAATGTGTCACTGGTAACATGGGTAATATTGATTAGTGTAAGATTTGTTCTGATTTTATAAGCATGTGTGTATAGAGTCGAGATATATTCCTTATTACGATGTGTAAGAAGAAAACGTTAAAAGTCCCTGGTCTTTAGTATAAAGGCTGCAAGGATGGGACATGGATTCTCCTGGCATGGGTTTGAACTGCCACCTGCCACCTGCTAGCTGTGTGAAGTTGGACAGGTTGAGTAAGTTCTCTGGATGTCCGTTACAGCAGGGAAATACCGCATGACAAAGAAAAATATCAAATCCATATTGGAATTCAGTCTGATTTTCAGAGGGGCCGTCCTGTCCCCTACTCCTTTCCTTTGGCTGATCCTCCAGGATCGACTCCTAAGTAAACTAATCTTCTGTCTTAACTAGGGTGACCAGACGTCCCGATTTTGGCGGGACAGTCCTGCTTTTCAACAATGTGTCCCACGTCCCATGGCGTTTTTAAAAAGTCCCTCTTTTGGCTGGGCGCCTGTAGCTCAGCCGGCTGGGGCGCCAGCCACGTACACCTAGGGTGGCGGGTTTGAGTCCCCAGCCCGGACCCGCCAAAACAACAATGACGGCTGCAACCACCGGGCGTTGTGGCGGGCGCCTGTGGTCCCAGCTACTTGGGAGGCTGAGGCGGGGGACTCGCTTGAGCCCAGGAGTTGGAGGTTGCTGTGAGCTGTGATGCCATGGCACTCTACCCAGGGGGACAGCTTGAGGCTCTGTCTCAAGGAAGAAAAAAAAAAAAAAAAAAAAAAAAAATAGTCCCTCTTTTTGGAAAGAATGCACGAACGGGCTGGAGAATAAGAAGGGAATATACGGTTTTCAGCTGCCATGTGGCTATTTCGCCAGAATATGAGTTTTATATTATTTTTGTTAATTTTATAATGTTAAACTGTAATAAATAATTGCTGAGAAGTGATTATTGAGAACTGCTTATCAAAGTTTGCCTTGTTGTCAGGCCCTACCAGGCCTCCGCCCCCGCTCCGCCCCCCCCGCCCCCCCATGTTGTCCCGCCTTACAGATGTTAAAATCTGGTCACCCTAGTCTTAACCTCTCTTCCTCTGAAGTTCCCTCATTCCCTCAAGCTCCAGCTGTTATCTCCAGCATCAGCTGGATAAAACCAAAGCCAGGTAACATGTAAAACTTCTTTCCAGAAAAACACAGCTAAATGGCTAGTTGCCGGCTACCTCACCTGGGTGCAAAGCTAGAAAAAAAGGAAAAGTTGCAGGTGACCTAGAAGGGAGGTGCAATGTTCTCCTTCTAGTAAAAGAAACTGACAATTAACTTTTCAGCAGAACTGATAGATACCAGACGACCAAATCCTTTAAAAATGAAAGAAAGAGAGAGAGAGAAAGAAGGAATGAGGGAGGGAAGGAAGGGAAGGAGGGAGGAAAATAGGGAGGGGGAGAAGAAAGAAGAAGGAGGATAGAAAGAAAGAAAAAAACAAAAGAACAAAATTAATGAGTTGAAAGAAATAGTGGCCAACCTCTAATTCTACACCTAGTAAAAAATATCCATTCAGATTGAAGATAAAATAAGTAGGTTTTCAGACAAACAAAAACTAAGTTAATTATTGTCAGACCTTCACTAAAAGATACTAATAGAAGTCGCAACACCCAGCTATCTTTTTTAGAGACGAGGTCTTGCTCTGGCTCAGGCTAGTTTCAAACCTGTGAACTCAGGCAATCCACCTACCTCAGCCTCCCAAGTGCTGGGATTACAGGTGTGAGCCACCAGCAGAATGATTCTTTTAAAATGTGAATCAGATCACCTGACCACCCTTCCCATGGAGGTGGAGGCAGAGGAGTTTGCATGCCACAGAGCAGGCGTCCTCAAACTTCGACCCGCGGGCCACATGCGGCCTGCCTAGGACATTGATCCAGCCTGCCAGGTGTTTTTGCCGCCACTGCCTGTCCTGCTTAGCAGCCGACTCATCCCGGGGCCTGCAGTCCGGCCCTCCAACGGTCTGAGGGACAGTGAATTGGCCCCTTGTTTAAAAAGTTTGAGGACCCCTGCTACAGAGTCACCCGGCTCAGAGATGATGGAGTTTGTCAGAGGCACTGCCCTGGGAGTGACCAGATCCCGGGTCTGTTGGGAAGACAGGCAGGGCGGGATTGGCTGTTGGACTAGACGTGGGCAGGAGAGAGAGAAAGGAGCTGAGGTTGGTGGTGAAAGACTCAGTGCTCTGAAGTCCAGGGTGACTGTCTCGTGCCGTGACCTTAGCATTTTGGAAAGCTAGGGGTGTGTGCGTGTGACGCAGTCAGACGGTAGTCAAGGGTATTTGCATATGTGAGTCAACCCGGGAGTGAACCTGTGTCCAACTGAACGTGAAACGATGATTCAAACTTGGTTTCCAGAATATTCCCAGGGTGAAACCATTTCCTGTGCCTGTCACTGCCTTCTCAGTTTAAGGGTTAGCTTGTCTTGTGGACTGAGTTGGCGGCATCACCAGCTTCAATTCAGAATGGTGAGCACACAGGGAAAAGGTGTGGGGAAGCCCCGGGGAGCTGACAGGTGCCTCTGAGAAAATGAAGCATTCAACACTCTCTCCTGCCTTTTATCTGAGATAAAGGGGATCAATTGATTTATTTATCAACTGATTGAGTGTTGCCTCTGAGTCCAGGGCTGGGGGGAGCGGTAAACAAATCCGGCAGAGAACATTCTACTATAATGGGAGACTTCTACTCCAAAGGCCCAAAGAAAACTCCTCCAAAAACAATAAATTTACCCACAGTAGATGCAAGGGGTGATTAAGGAATGAAAAATCTCGGCAGATCTGATTAACTCTACAATGGGTTTTAAAAAGCTGTAAGGGGAATTTTTCCGCTACATACTATGTTTTGTAAAGCAGCAACCTCCAAATCGTATGCCATATTGGTTGGATAAATTTCTTCCTCTTGGTGCTGGGAAAACAGGGAGGGTGAGTCCCAACCACCTGCGTGAGAATAACTCTTCCTCCACGAGAGGAACTTCCCTAGGGATGCGGACGCTGCGGCTGCGCCTTGGTGCCCACGCCTTACAGCAGTGACCGGTGATGGTGAGCCTCTCAATCCAGGGCATGGTCTCCAGAGCCAGGGAGCCATGGACGTGAGCAGCCACTTGCCACCTGGTGACCACAGGCAAGTTCCTAATTGTCCCAGACAAGTTCAGTCCTGGGTCTACTTACTTGCCAAGTCCTGGAGCTTCGAGACATGATGCTCCACTGTCCAGGGAGGTTCTTCTCTGTATTGGTTAATGGCAAAGTTCACTGGAAGTGAAAAGAGGAAACAGGAAGGCCGTCACTTAGAGAGAGATGGCTTGGATGAGCCTGGTTGCTGAAGTGGTGGGGAGGAGCTCTTTTTAGGATTTATTTGAATAAAACATGACAGAATCATCTAATCCACATGAGATCTGATCGCATACTGTCAAAAGGGAGGGAGTAACGCTCATTCACTCATTGACTCCATTAGGAACCAGGCTGGGATTTGGAGGCTTTGCTTTTCAAAGGAAAATCTGCAGATTCAAAAGGGCGTCTTCTCCCCAAACTGTCCATGCTCATTTTATCACCTGAATGATGACCGTAGGGGAGAGTGAGAAGAGGACAAACTCAGACGATCTGAGCAGGAAAGGTTTGGTTCTCTGAGAATGAAAGGTTTGGTTCGGTGATTGTTACACACTCTACTATGTGGATTTGATTCCATTCAATCCTCAGAAGAACCCCAGGGGGTGGGAATTTCTCCATTCCCTTTTTCCACGTGAGAAAACGGAGGCACAAGGAAGTTGCAGAGTTTGCCAGGAGCCTCAGAGCTGTTAAGCCAAAGAGCAAGAGTGCCAGATGGGTGCGTTTAATCCCCAAGTTTACTGGCCTCCCCATCAGCCCACACAGGGGAAGGGAGGGGTCCTTGGCGGGCCACATTGCTTCTTCACAGTCACTCTCCGCCCCAGGGCCACATGTCTGTTGCCAGCTTGGTGGCTTCTGCTCATTGAGAGATCTGTGTTTTCTTTTAAAAACTTAAGAGCCCCTTGAGTTGGGAGAGGGGAAGAGTTGACTTTTGTCACCCAGGGCTGGAAAATTGGACTGCTCTAGCTCCTTTCAACTGTGCGAAGTCTGCTATTTGATATTTGGGCAAAAGGGGGGTAGGGGGCAGGGCTCCGGAAGGTGAAGCCCAGGCGGCTTGGGGCCCGCCTGCCTCCTTGCCAAACAGGAATCTTCCTGGCTGTCTTCCCTCATAAATGATTTTCAAACTACAGTTTTAAAAACGGTTCCTTTGGGGCAATTATCAAAACCATCACGTATTTGATCGAAAATTGTTGTGTCAACAGAAATGCATGAAAAATGAAATCACCAATTTCCCCATCACCCAGAGAGAACCACTGTTAAAACACCCTAAGTGCCTTCCTTAGTTTTTCTTATGCATAAATGCTATTTTGTAAGCATTCGACCACATACAAAGTTTTGAAGCGTGTATTTTTTTTTAATTAAGTACTGCGTTACCAACATGTCCCCACGTTTCAACATGTTTTAAAAACTTGGAAAACACTTTTTAAAAACTTGGAAAACATGATTTTTAACAGCTACCTAGTGGAATACCCCCTTTTACACTATTTACTGGTGGACATTCCTTGGTATCCTACTTAAAGCAACATTTTCCCCATATAAACGTTTAGCCTTTACACAGATGATTCAAACCCACCAATCACACCATTTCGGTTTCCCCCTGAACTTCCTTCTAGACTTTTGTCTATGGAAAGAGTTGGAAGGCAAATTATAGGAGTGATCCCAGCTCAGAAGCAAATTTCACCGCTCTCCTGTAGAAGCAGCACCCTCTAAGGAAACCCCAAATGCCCTTTGTGTGAGCTTTTGGGTCCCTTCAGTTAAAAGCAAACCAATAAAGATTACAGTGGGCTCGGCGCCTGTGGCTCCAGTGGCTAAGGCGCCAGCCACATACACCTAAGGTGGTGGGTTTGAATCCAGCCCGGGCCCGCCAAACAACAATGACAGCTGCAACCAAAAAATAGCCAGTTGTCGTGGTGGGCGCCTGTGGTCCCAGCTACTTGGGGGGCTGAGGCAGGAGACTCGCTTGAGCCCAGGAGTTGGAAGCTGTGAGCTGTGATATCACGGCACTCTACCCAGGGGGACAGCATGAGGCTCTGTCTCAAAAAAAAGATTACAATGACCGTTTTCCCTAACACCTCAAGAGCTCTGCAGTCTGTTCCTCTTTCTTCTCCTTTACCCTTCTGTATGTGGTAATCTAGTTTCCCCTCCCACCACTCTGCTGAAACAACACTTGCAAAATGCCATCGCTGTTGTTGCATGCTTTGAACTTGAACCTATTTTTATTTAGTAATTGTTTATGTGATACAGAAATGCATTTTCTCAGTTAAAATGTAACGGACAACTTGAAGGTAAAAGTCAATAAAAGTCAGTAAGTCTCTCCTCCTCTCCCCCCTTTTAAACACTTATTCTCAATCTTGGAGACTTTCCCCTTTAACATCTGGTGTTGTGAGTGTGATAGGCAGATGGGCGTTCTAGAATATTCTTCAGATCTAGTTTCTACTGGGTATAGGGATGGAGGGATAGAAAGGGAGAGAACATACTACGGATTGTTTGTTTCATTTGGAAGTTTTTCAGCAGATCTTCTTCGGGTCTCCACGGAACACACAGGCCGTGGTTTATTTACTTAGAACTCTACTGCTGGCCATTTGCGTTGTTTGTAGTGCTTCACCAGGAAAAGCAATCAGACAGCAAAAGGCACCTTTTTTCCTCGGTGCGCTCGTGTGAGAATTTCATTGCTTAGTGCAGACACAGAGAGTTGCTCTTGCAGCCCCCTGAGCGCACACTTTTTCCTTTAAACATTCACAGGCTCCACCCCACCCCCCAGCGTAGCCGCACAAATGTACGTGAACGGCCCATTTCAACCTTTGCGCTGTGGGCTCTGCAGGGGCCTGGTGAGGCAGGCTCCGCCCCCCTGGTTTCTTCTTCCTTTCTTTTCCCTTTCCCCCAGCCCTCCTTGCAATCAGTTCCTCGGCTTCATCTGTCCTGCAATGTGGCTGTTGCCTGGAATTCTTCTTGTCCTGCCAGGAGAGATCTTGTATATTCCTACAACTTGCTTGTATACTTCCTACAACCAGCTCCTTCCTGGTCACAGACACAAATACTCCCAAGCCAGGCAGGTAACAGAAACACCAGAGAGTCCAGATACCACCTCCCCATCCCCAAGCCCCAGCCCTGGTTCCAGCACCAGATTTTTTTTTTCTAAAAAAGGAGGTGAAGTCTCTGCGCCTGTGGCTCAAGCGGCTAAGGTGCCAGCCACATACACCTAAGGTGGCAGGTTCGAATCCCCAGCCTGGACCCGCCAAACAACAAGGATGGCTGCAACCAAAAAATAGTCAGGCGTTATGGCGGGCGCCTGTAGTCCCAGTTACTTGGGAGGCTGAGGCAGGAGACTCGCTTGAGCCCAGGAGTTGGAGGTTGCTGTGAGCGTGATGCCATGGCACTCTACCCAGGGGGATAGCTTGAGCCTCCGTCTCAAAAAAATAAATAAATAAATAAAATTAAAAAGGAGGTGAAAGTCTCGATTTGAATGCACTTGTTTCCATTTTTTTAAGAGCTGGAAATTAATTTAAGAGAAATTTTAATCCCCTAAGGAATTAATTTAAAAGAAATTTTTGAGTGATCAACAAAACACACCTGCCACGGTGCTGTAACTTCTGCCCAAACAAAATCACTCCCTCCCTCAAATTCATCTTTTTCTAACTCTCCAATCAGACACTCATCTTGTGGTCCCACCTGAGAAATTGTCCCAGAATTCAGCCCATCCTTGTGTCCTCACTGTCGTTGCCTTAATTGCAACTCTTGTCAAATCGTATCCTGACCGTGACCAGAACATTCTAACTGGCTGTCCCACCATCAGGTGATGCCAACCCCACCTGCCTTGTGCTCTCCATTCTAAGCATCCTTGCCACAGCTGGGGAGAGCCTTTGTCAGAAGAGAGAAGGTGGAAGAGGGAACATTTATGTCCTGCCCTGGTGTCAACTGTGGCCACCTTCTCTCAGCACTTGACCCAGCAGTATAAAATGTGATCCAACATTACCAAATCGGATTTCACATAATGGGATTTTTCTGGAAATACCTGGTTGGGCCTGGCTGGCAGTATGGAGTCATTAGTCTTCTGCAGAACCTATCCTCTGGAGCTGAGTGGGAACCATCACCTTGGAAATCAAGGTTTATGTCCTTTCTCCCTCCCTTCTTTCCCTGGCCACCCTCACGCACTGAGATTACTGCCTGACTCCGAAGAGTTTGCCACCCCTGAACTATAAGCCGAAATACAACCTGTATAAGCTCATTGAACCCTACACAACCCGCCGGTATGTCCCACTATATTCTCTACGCCCAGCCTTTCACCACTGATAATTTCTGTCTCACACAGAAATTGTTTCAGACTTGAACCTAACGACCACTCAAAAGCCAGGGGTGTTTGAGTTCCTAAGATCAAGGAAGACGTACTCCATTCAGAGAGGTCTTCCCTTTGGCTCAATAAATCTCTCTTCAAATCACTAATGAAGTTGAACAGTGCATTTCAGGTTTAAGAAACTACTGGTGAAGCTCTTTATTTAGTCCTCAGGAGTACACTGCTCAGCTCAGAGTTTAATAGAGGGTGACTGAACTGCTGACGGACAAAGAAACATCTAATTCATCTAAACGCCCAGGAGAAGGGTACTGAAGCTCGTCCAGTAAGAACGGCTCTCATTCTTGGAGAACTCACACATGCGCACACATCCCCTGAACTGTGTGCCTTGATAGACACATTGCATTATTATATACAGTCATTGTTTTGCTCCCTAGAAAATTCATTACAAATAAAAGTTGCTCATATAAATGATTGAGATAGGATTATTTTTGCAACACTTAATAAAAATTTTATTTTCTATTGTTTTGCTTTTTGAGACAGGGTCACCCAGGTTAGAGTGCTTTGTCACCATGATAGCTCAATGCAATCTCAAACTCCTCGGCTTAAGGAATCTTCCTGCCTCAGTCTCCCAAATAGCTGAGGCTATAGGCATGCACCACCATATCTGGCTGTTGTTGTTGTTTTGTGGAGATAGACTCTTGAACACCCAGCCTCAAGCAATCCTCCTCCCTCGATCTCCCAAAGTACTGAAATTGCAGACGTGAGCCACCTCACCCAGCAAAAATTTTAATTATTTATTTGTTTTGTATTAAGAGTCTTTGAAATGCCTACCCGTTAACGGAGTTTCCTTTCTTAGAGTTTCAACTTTAGTGGAGATGAAAACTACATTTCCCAGCCTCTTTTGCAACGGGGCGTGGCCATTTAACAGACCGCTGGCCAATGAGATGTCACTAGGGCAAAAAAAATGCTCCTTAAAGGTGAGCATGGTCCCCTGTGAGGTCCCTCTTGTCCTTCCTTCCTGTTACCTGAAATGCTATGTGACTATCAGAGAAAGACCAAAAATGTCTGGTCTTAAACAATCCACACCACATCAACACCAGCTGCTACCAACCTCTGGATTTTACACAGAATGGAAAAAGATAAATCTAATCTAAACTGTTACTCTTAGGATTTTCCATTACAGGCAGGTAAACTATATTCTTTCTATTCAAGGTAGCTTTGAACTGCTAAAGAAAAAGAACACATTTTCCACGTTGCGTAGCCCATTAAAAATCACAGTAAAGTTCTAGTTAAATGACAGCTTTGAATAACATCATTATATTTATAATATCTCAAAATTCTTAATGTGCTATCATACCATTTTCTGCCTTTTGGCCCCAATACAACCCAACATAAAATGTATCAACCACACACATAAAAACAGCGATGTGGAGACCTGAGCCATCTGCAAAATTTAAATTCAAAGTTTTATTTCCATTTGGGCTGAAAACAAGATGTTCCTTCCAGGCGTGGGAGGCCCTCAACCTGAATGTGCCTCCACTGGCATTCCGGAATTTTCTCTAATCTTCTTTCCTTAATACATTCAAGATAGCTCCACAAATCACCAACAGTTTATAATAGCCCTACTGTTTCTGGGCTAAATCAGGGATGCAGCACTGGCCAGTAGCTGTATCTATGGATTATCTGAATAATTGCTTCAATTCCCTGCTTGTTTCTGAGAGAGTGTAGGCCTGACCTCCAGGCATGGCTGAACATTACTCATAGCCAAACTGAGAGTTTCAACGCTCAATGTGACAATGCGTGCTATATCTGTTTGCTTGCTAGCAGATTATTCAAATACCATCCAGCTGAAGTCAAGTTGTCCCTGAGCCCGCTGAAGCTTTGCCCCCAAGGTCCCTGTAGAAGCCCGTTGAAGAGCTTCCTTGGCTATTCTGTAATCTCTTTTCTCAGTGAATATGTGATGATTGGATGTTTTCAGCCCAATTCTTTTCTCCTGCCTCATGTCCCCTGGAGATCCCGATGTCTCCTTATAAAAGCCATGTGGGTCTTATCTCTTCCCGTGCAGTTGCTAAAACCAGAAAGCAGCCTGGAAAACATTTCCCCAACTGTACTGTTTCTCATCGTTTCTTTCTGACACCTCCAGATAACTTGTCAGCCTATCATCTTCTGCTATTTGCTGCAGCCCCACCGAGTATTGGGGACTTAATGACATCACGCAGGAATTTATAATTAGAAACAAAAATACTTCTTTCAAAATCTGTAATGCCGAGAGGGAAAGAAATTGTCAAGAGTTGCTGGTGAAACCCCACAGAAAAGAGGCCTCTTTTGACCAGGCAGAAACTCTGCCAGCTTCCAAGATATCAGCAGCGAAGGGCTGAAAACAGCTTGCAAGTAGCCTTCCCTTCACCTGCTGAGCACATGGTCACACAGAAGAGCCAGCATCAGGCCTGGGGTTGACCTCAGACATTTTATAGGAAATGTCGCCATGCTCTGGACTCTCCCCAGGCCAGGATGCAGGTCTTAAAGTTCCTACAAATCTCTGAGGAGGGGTCTGAATTTCCACCTCCGGGGAGAGTGGGTGCAGAGACTCTTGATTATTGAATTTTTATTGATTCAACAACTTGTGGCTCGGCGCCTGTGGCTCAAGCGGCTAAGGCGCCAGCCACATACACCTAAGGTGGCGGGTTC
>NW_003852418.1:14774670-14779066 GCF_000181295.1 Otolemur garnettii | reverse complement strand
ATGCCATGGCACTTTACCCAGGGGAATAGCTTAAGGCTCTGTCTCAAAAAAAAAAAAAAAAACAACTTGCTAAGGAGGGCCTCTCCCATCAAGCCCCCATTCCTGGACACTTAACAGCTGTCAATGATCAGCTGGTCTTTTCCCGTGAATTATAAGACCAAAGCTGTATCATCCAGTACATTAGCCACTGGGCACACGGGGCCATTTAAATATAAATTTAGGGGTGGCACTTGTGGCTCAAAGGAGGAAGGCGCGGGCCCCATATACTGGAGGTGATCCGTTCAAACCCTGGCCCTGGCCAAAAACTGCAAAAATAAATAAATAGAAATAAATAAAATAATGTTTAAAAAATGTAAATTTAGGTGAGCCCAAATTAAATAGAGCCAAAAAATTCCATCTCCTCACGGTTGTATGAGCTGCATTTCAAGTGTTCAATTGCCACATGTGGGTGGTGTTACCACACAGGATGGAAAGGACACAGCACGTCCTTATCATCCTGAAAAGCTGTCTTTCAACACACCTGGATTAGATCGTTTGAGGGGACTGGAATCTCCTGGATTATTACACCTGCTGTCAGGGCACGGTCGCTAATAGCACAGTCTTTGCCAAGACTACCCTGAGACCCAGTCCTTCTGTTCGCATGAGGAAGCCCACAGGTCCCCAGTCTCCTTCCCTGACTTTCCCCCCCTCCGGATTCTCTCCGCACCTATCAATCCGACAATTTCAGAAACAAGGACAGAAAAAAAAAAAGGAGGCGAAGCGTTGCCTGTTCTCCGCCAGTGATTTCCGTGTGGGTGGGTTCCGTTTTGTATGTTTTTTGTTTTCCCTGTGGGCTAACGCAGCTGGGTCTGCCCCTCTGTGGGCAGGTGCCTCCCGCGCCCCGCGCTCCCCGGCTCGCCCGGCAGAGGGCGCCTGAGCCCGGCGCTCTCAGAAAAGGACCCTTAGACACAGTCACTCGGGATTTTTTTCTTCCTTGCAGTGATACTTTTTTTGTGAGCGGCAATCGAAGTGCCAGATAGTATAGGTCAGCGGAAGGACAAGCCGTCCACACCTGGAGGCCGGAGCGGCCGGGCCGCACGCGCAGCTCGCGCGAGGCCTCCGGGCGCCCGCGGCACCATTTTGCAGAACTAGGGGGAGCGGGGAGCTCAGCGGAGCGGGCGCGACCCGCTGGGCCCGGACTGGCTCGGGGGCCCGCAGGGCCGGCCCGGGGGAGACCAAGCCTCTGGCGGTGGCATTGCCCTTGGAGGGGGCTTTGCAAACAGCCTTGCAGCGCGCACTTCTGTCGGGCAACAAAATGGTGGTTGCTGGAAGGAAGGCGGTGGTACCAGGTACCAGAGATGGACTTGTACGCAGTTGGCTTGGGGTGTCCTCATGACACGGCACACCAAAGTCGATCTCTCCCTCTGTCTCGCTCCTCCCCTTCTCTCCTTTTCCCTCTCCTGCCCAGCTCTGTCCTCTCTCTCTTTCTCCCCTTCTCTTCCCCCCTCCCCCCTCCTTTCTTCTTGCTGCTTTCTGCCGTGATCTTCCGCTCCTCCCCCTTCAAGGGGCTCCCGTCCCAGCTGATTTGACTTGGCCCCGCCTTGCGAGTTCATTATTAAGCTTAGTTTTTTGTTTATTTTTGTGTATCTAAGTGATAAGGTGCTGGGGCCAGCTATGAGTTTGGGTTGTTTTGTTTGCCTGTTTTGGTGCACTGAGTATATCTGACACTAGAAAGCGCCCTTCTAAGTGGATGTTAAGCCCTCCCCACTTTCAGAACATGATGAGGGTACAAAGGTTTTAGTTACATGGATTGCTTTTGTACGGTATGAGTCCAAATTGTAAGTGTCCCCTCACCCAAATAGTGTGCATTGTACACCTTAGGCGTGAATGTACTTCCAGTTGCTTTGAGATTCCCAGAAAACTTACTGAAGGGGCTTCTACGTGGGAAAGACGCAGTGTTAGCCATTGCACCTTTTAGGAAGGGAAAGCGCATCACGCCTATTCTGCTGGGCTCCAGTGGCCGTGCAGCAGCGGGCAGTTTGTGTGACAGCTGGGCCGTCACTTTCCTTTTCTGTAACAATCACACCTTCCTTAAGGAATCATTAAGACAAGGCAAGGGGGCCTTAGCGGAGGCGCAGGCCGGCTTCAGTGAATGGCAGCTACTGCTATTTATTTCTCTGCTCAAGCTCCCTCCGTGCAGCCCAGAACTTAGCTTCTGCCCTGCCACACAAGGGCTTGATGGAGAAAGCTTTGTATCTGTGAACTTGGGAATTCTGCAAAAGGCATTTGGCCCCCTCTCACAGCTGACGTCCTCTGCAATTCTGTAAGCCATCACTTTGCCGTGTGGTCTCTCTGTGTATAAAATAAACGGAACGTTTTTTACCATCCCTGCTGAGACTGCTGATAAAACACAGCCAACACACCTTTATGGCGCCACTGTGAGGCACTAAGGGACAGAGAGAAACACACATCTAACACCACCCCCACCATGCAGGCCAGTCCCTGCCCAAGTATTAATAATGCCTCCTTTCACGCCTCCGAGTGTCCCCATAGGGTGATAAGTTATCAGGTTACCCTACAGAAAATGTGACACCAGCCTCAGAGAAGTTCAGAGTCAGGGTGAAAGTCAAGGGGCGAGGGGGTGGACCCCGGAGACCAGATAAACAGAGATGGCAGACAGGCACATAGATGGGTGGGTAGAGATAGTTAAGGTAGGTGATGGATAGATGCATCCATGTAGAGAGGCAGATGGATGGATAGGGAAGACAGAGGGTTGATAGATAAATATGCAAATCAATAAATAACATATGCATATGTATAGATCAGTAACTACAAATAGATGGGAGGTAGATAGATGATAGATTAATAGATATGGATGAAAGAAAGAAAGATAGATAGATAGCCAGGCAGCCTAGAGATTAAGAGAGGACAATCCTGCCTTTCAGATCTGGACAGCCAGGTGACCCCAGTGCCTGCCTCTGGGCACCGAGCTGATGGCAGGTCAGCTCCTTGACCATTTGGTACAGGATTTCCCAGTAGGCAACTAGTTACAGGTAAGGCAGAGCCAAGAAGGGGTTTTCCTCCTCAAGAATGACAACACCTCAAAAGAAAATAATTCAACCATGGTACGTAAAGTTGTGTGTCACTTTCAGAAATATAATTATATTTTATAGCACAATATATTTTTCTTGCAAACTTCATTTGACCCTGTTGTCTTTAAGGTACATGAAAACTTCACAGACGGCCTTGCAAATTATAAGGGCTCAACCTGCCCGTAACTATTAGATCTTGTTCTGTGTGAAGAAGCAGCGATGTGGTGGACCGGGGTGTAAGGTCTGGGGTAGGGAACAGATGTCATTTGGCAGGGGCAAAAAGCGATGGCCTTTATGGCTTCTGTCTAAGCTGAGGATGGGAGATGGGACACAGGGAGCACAGGAAGGGGCCTTGTGCGTGTGAGCCCCAAACCTCCCACTCATGTCCTGCTCAGATGTGCCCCAAGCAGGGAGGATGCGTCAGTGGCCGAAGGAGACACAGTTTGCGTTTTATAAACATCCACATCTCCCCTCTATCAACTTCCTAGAAGCCTTCATACATTTTATACAAGCTCCTAAAAAGTGACATCAGCCACCACCTGCGGTCTCCGAGGGACATTCCAGGATGTGCAGTCCAATCCGGAGGCAACATCCTGCGGTCACACTATTCTCTCCACTCCGTCTCACCATTAAGGAAGGAGCCGGAGCCTGGGGACACTAGTGATGTCCCTCAGTCAGCTGCCTGCAGAACCCGTTTGGGAACGCTCCTCCCTCTGCAAAGCTTTCCTCCCTCCATCCCTTACCTGAGATTTGTCTTACCTGCTTCTGGGAGATAGCTCCTCTTACCTCGCCTCCAAAATACATCTCAAACCTGCCTACTTCTCATTGCTGCTGCTGTCACCCTTGCGGAGCTGTAACCTGCAGGATTCAAACCCCAGCACCCCGGCACTACTTAGGCATGAGTTTGGATTCTAACTGTTCTTTGCCTAGGCTGCATTAGATGCTGGACTTATTTTTCAAATAAATAAATAAAAAGTAAACTAATGTCAGGTATATAGATCAAGGGGGACAAAGGGAAATATACCCACACAAATCTGATCAAGTGATTTTATGAAAAGGGTCGAAGTTAATTTCGTAGGAAAATGTTACTCTTTTCAACAGATGATGCTGGGAAAATAGGATTTCCTTCTCTATACAAAACTAATGAACCTTGATAGAGTAGTGTATGTTAAACAGTAATTTGAGATGGTCTTGGAGCTGACCTAAAAGTAAAAGGTAAATGCATAAAACTCTTTTTTTTTTTTGAGACAGAGCCTCAAGCTGTCCCCCTGGGTAGAGTGCTGTGGCATCCCAGCTCACAGCAACCTCCAACTCCTGGGGTCAAG
>NW_003852418.1:14770075-14773271 GCF_000181295.1 Otolemur garnettii | reverse complement strand
CGTGGCTGGCGCCTTAGCCAGTTGAGCTATAGGCGCCGAGCCAAGAAAAACTTTTTGATCTTCAAAAAAAACTTTTTGATCTTTCATTTTCTTTAAGAAAATGAAAAGGCAAACCACAAACTGTGGAGAAATATTTGCAAAGTATAAATATGACTGTATATGAAATATATGTGAAGAAGCCTTTCCAACTCAATTAAGATAATTTTTTAAGGCTGGGCACAGTGGCTCACGCTGGTAATCCTAGCACTCTAGGAGGCTGAGGTGGGTGGAGCTGGAGACAGACACCCCCACCCCACCCCACCCCCGTTCCTAAAAACAGTCGATGTTCTGGTGGGCACCATGACAGACACCTGTAGTCCCAGCTACTCAGGAGACTGAGACAAGAGAATGGCTTGAGCACAAGAGTTTGACGTTGCTGTGAGCTAGGATACCACACACTCTACTGAGGGTGACCAAATAAGACTCTGTCTCAAAAAATAAAGAAGATAATTTTTTATGGGTAAATTACTTGCATAGACACTTTTATCCAAAGTGTCAGATAAGCTTGGGTTCAGGTGCTCCATATCCTCGGTCATTAGGGAAAGGCACATTAAAACCCACCATGAGATATTGCCACACACCCGCTGGAACAGCTGAAATTTAAAAGACTGATAATACCAGCTGTTGGAACAGGGACAATTGAAACTTTCATGCAGGGCTGCCGGGAACGCAAAACGGTGCATCCCTTTGGGCCAACAGTTTGCTGTCTCTTCTAAAGTAAAACACACACTTAGCTGGCGATCCAGCAGCCCCACTCCTTAGGCGTTACCTAGGAGAAATAAAAACACGGGTCTACACAAGAACTCGTGCTCAAACATTAATCGCAGCTTTCTTCATAGCCAAGAATCAGAAAGAACCCAAATGTCCAGGGACGGGTGAATACATTGGAGTACATCCCCGTAGGAATATTGCTCCACGGGACAAAGGAAGAGTTAATGACCCACCGAGAACCACGGGGGACTCTGACAAATATTCTGTTCGGATAAAAAGTGTCCAATTCCGTTTAGATGAAATTCTAGAAAAGGCGAGATAGTAATGACAGAAATAAAACCAGATCTTGCCGAGGTTGTGGTAACTGATTGCTGTATAGATATTTGGCGGATTTTAAAACAAGACCTGGCTCTGGTGCAACATGTTGTGTGTGAATTATACCTCAATAAAACACATCCCCGGGGTTAGAGAATGCATTTCTGTCGAATGTGCTGTTTCTTTATTTTCCACCTCCGGAAAAGCCCAGTGGCTCAGCAGCTGCGGCCGATCCACGCTGACATTCTTGCTAAGCAGTTGGGTCACCGTAACCTCTTCTGGCATCACCAGACGACTCATAAGGATGACTAACATTCACGCCTCGACCCAATCACTTACCTCATCTGTGAAATGGGGTCATAATGGTGCCGCCTCTTGGGCCCCTTTGGGGGAGGGTGAGAGGAAGTAACAGAGAGAAAGCCTGATTAAGTTGTCTTAGGGAGGCTTGATAACTAGGAGAAAGTTCTCGGCTAATGACAGGGGGGGCATTGATTCAAGGGCCAGTCCGCGCTGAGCTCTCTAGAGATATTACTCCAGGTCATTCTCATGTGAGGAAGAGGCTGAGGAACAGAGTGGTGGTGGGACTTGGGGTCACACCCCTGGTAAGTGCTCAGGGTCGGGATCCAGGGCCTGACCGCCTGACAGCATCTCACAGGTGCTGGGGACCCTCCAGCCACTCTCTGCTTCCCCTTCTCTCCCGCTCTGGGTCTTGACTCACCAGGGAGTCATTTCCTGTATCCATCAGATCCTTCAAGGGCCCCTCTGCCCACTGAGTCCTCCACCCCCTCGATGACACACCTTCCTTTAGTGTCTTTCTAAAAGAGCATCTACCCTGTTCAGATGTGCTGCTGGCCAGAGGGGCCTTCCCTGGCTTCCCCCAGCTCCTTTCCTCACTCTATCGCTCCCCATAGCATTTACCTTCTCTTACATGTGTTATTAATATTTTGGCTAATAATGAACATCCACACACATAGGGTCCACCCCCATTTGTCCCCCCCCAACTCACACCCTATAAGCAGGGATTGAACCTGCTAGATTTATATGGGGAAAATTTTTTCCCACCATCATATTCCTGGTACCCAGATTGTTCACACAGAACTGTATAATCGCAACATTTTAGAAGAACCTTGCTAGGCCATCATCCAACACCTTCATTTTTATAGATGGGGAAATCCAGAGAGCGTAAGTGACCTCCCCACGCTCACACAGCCAATTGGGGCAACACCAAAGAGCTAGCACTGAATTCCCTTGGGTCCTTCTCAAGGAAGCGACGGTCACATCATATCACAGGGCACAACCTAATTGTGTTGTTAAATCTTAATTTTGCATTAATTTAATGTCATGTAGTTGGGCTGGCCACAAGGGGTCTGGGGGGGCATGTGGCCTAAGCCTCAAATCGACCATCTGATGTCATTTCCAAAAAGATTGAATGAATTCCCAGGGATGCATTTGCAGTTGGATAACTTTCCACGTATGTATCATCCACAGATGATACTGCCCCCAGGCTCATTTTAAGATAATATGTTTTATAAATCCTATATTCCATTGTGTATACAGCACAATGTCATTGCAATATTGCAAGAAACAGTAACGTGTGTGTGTGTGTGTGTGTGTTTTCAAGTTCTTTTGTTTAACATACACATTGAAAAAAATTCCATAATTTTTGGCAAATGATCTCTGGCATTTTTTCAGTTTTATTTCTTGAAATGTCAGAAGCTTCACGGAATAGGCGGGGCCTGGCCCATGCTTCTCCCAGGTTCTGTGCGATCCTGGGCCCCGTCCAGTTTAGTGTCCACATTCTTAGAGAAGGTAGATCCCCATCACACTTGCTCCCTGAGGGCACACAGCCCTCCGGATAGCTGGAAGAGCAAGCCGGTCTTCTTAGGCACAAGGGCTGACAGAGAGAGCTCGTTATGCAACTGACTTGCAAAATTTTCCTTTTGCGTCTGACAGCTCATCCCTGCTCTTGGTTGCATGCTGTTCCGTGGATGACTTGGCATAAAGCATTATCTCTACAAGAAAAACAAGTCATGGCTCGGCGCCTATAGCTCAACCGGCTAAGGCGCCAGCCACGTACACCTAAGGTGGCAGGTTCGAATCCCCAGCCCGGACCTGCCAAACAACAATGACG
>NW_003852418.1:14764129-14769886 GCF_000181295.1 Otolemur garnettii | reverse complement strand
AAAAACAAGTCATCATCTTGATGGCAAAATCACTACTCACTCAGTGGGTGGCCACAGCACATGGGTCTCTGGATATACCTGGGTGACGGACGTCCCACAGGCCAGCCCATCACATAGACCTTCAGGAAGGACAGATACTTGAGAGGGTGTGTTTATCATAAACTCAAAATGTGGGTGCCCAGCCATCACACAGGGGAAAAGAACTCAGAGCCAACTGGTGACTCAGGGTGAGTTTGCGCTTCTGTTGTGAAAACCGATTGTTAAAGAAATCTTTTGTGCTCGTCACAAAATATTGATATTGACATTTGAAAACACTGGCCATTCCCAAGCTATGCCACACATGACTGTGCAACTGCATTTTAAACAGTTTATACAAATTATCTGTGATGAAGGAGGCTGACCTTGAACACAGGTGAGCCTGAGCACACTTGATGGGTTTTCTCTCCTGCAAAGTTTGGTGATTAACCAAACTAAGTGTTGACTGACACCTTTGGAGCTCAGGTAAAAAGAAGGAGGGCGTAACAGCCAAGACTACTTTAGTGGAAAGGGACAACAATATAACTCAACCTGTTTTAAGAATAAAAAGGGATTTATCCCCTTACGTAATTGAAGCAGCCAAGTTGACCACTGACTCCAGGCACAGCTCAATGCGGGTGACAAATATTAAATGATAGCTGTATACATTAATGCAAACATGGGGTACAGTGTGGTGTTTTCACATACAATTTGAAATACTTTCATCAAGCTGGCCAATATAGACTTTACGTCATTTACTTAGTTATTGGGTTAAAACATTTATACTCTAGTTCTAGATAAGTTCACTTGTACCCTTGTTAGACAGACCATATAGGTGATCTTTCCAGTCATTCTTCATGTCTTGGCTCCCCCTTCCTGGGTGTCAGATTGCTTCCAGGTGGGCTCTTTCCTTGTGACTGTCAAAACCATCATCGGTAGCCTGCAGCCTAGGTGATCTTCATGGCTGATGACTCAAAAAGAAACACAGGTGCACACACACTCACATCACGTCTCAGGCAAGAATCTGCCGGGCTATACCTGGAGCACACACCCAACCCCAGCTGTTCACCAGGACCATACTGCCATGATTTTCCCCAGGTCTCTTTAGACACTCCCCTAAGAGCTACTTTGGTGTACAGAGGTAGCTACTTCCCTGAATAGGAGATACCATAGTTGGCTTGCATTTCGGTGTCTTACAACAGTTTAAGCAAAAATATGAATTTGTAAGCTGTGCTTACATCCTGAGGAGCAAGAGGGCTCTCCTTTCCCAAGACACCCCCTCCCAGCTCAAGCTCCCACTGGGACGAAACCTGCGGGAAATCAAAATGACCTCTACCCTCTGCTTCCTCTTCCTTTAGAAGGAAACTTCCCCTGCCAGGGGCCCTGGATCGTAATAAATCACAGCAGCAGACTTCAGGCCTTGAGACTATCTTAACACCAGTTAAATGACCAGCATCAACAGAATTTCTTGGCATTTAAAAAATACATATTTATGGCTTGGCGCCTGTGGCTCAAGCGGCTAAGGCGCCAGCCACATACACTTAAGGTGGCGGGTTCAAATCCCCAGCCCGGACCCGCCACACAACAATGATGGCTGCAACCAAAAAATAGCCGGGCGTTGTGGCGGGCACCTGTGGTCCCAGCTACTTGGGAGGCAGAGGCAGGAGACTCGCTTGAGCCCAGGAGTTGGAGGTTGCTGTGAGCGTGATGCCATGGCACTCTACTCAGGGGGATAGCTTGAGGCTCCGTCTCAAAAAAAAAAAAAAAAAGATTTCCTCCAAACAAAATCCCCACGTTTTTATATTCTGAGCTGGCACAGTCTAGACACCTGCCTTACTTCTAATTATGAACCTTCTGACCTAGCTCAAGGCATGGGCTTAAAAACTGCAGTGGAATTTGAACTCACAGACATTCGTCTGAGTCAGCTGCTCTGAACTCTGCCCTGGTGCGAGGATTTGAGTATTTCCTTCTCTCATTTCCTCAGGACCTGCTGGGGAGTGTTCAGAGGAAGGCTGTCACGAACATACCTGCAGTAAAGCTAATCAAGGGCTCGGGGAGCTCCTCTGTCTCCAGAATTAGATTCTCTTGATTGTAAAGAAATCAAATGGGATGAGGGGCAGGGAGGAGCCAGTAAGTCTGATATTACTATACCCACACGCTCAAATTTCTCTCCCCCAGGGCTCATGTTACCAACCAGGGTAACGATGACACTCACAATGGCCCTTTTAGCTACAGGACACAGAATGACTTTTTTCTAGCCTGCCAGTGAGAACTACCACCACGTATTGGTAAATATTTCCGTACAAAATTCACTTGGAAAGGATATGGTTTCAAGCCTGGACAAAGCACATACCCTCGTGCCCCAGTTCCAGTTATTTTAGGCAAGGAAAGGGAATTTCCATTGCTCCCTATCATCAGTTTTGAGCGCTCAGCTCTGAGTAACGACTTCCTTGTAATCTGTCAGGGCCCAAGTTATTTAACGGAGAAAAACAAGATCCCCTGATATTATGCATGAAATTCTTGGCCAAGCAAATCTCTGGAAGGTTACATCAGTTGGTTGAAGTCGGAGCAAAGATTTGACTTCATTCTGTGACGGGAATGCAAGATTGCTAAAGAACAGATAATAACAAGAAAGAAAGAAAGAAAGTGGGGGGAGGGAGGGAGGGAGGGAAAGAAAGAGAGAAAGAAAGGAAGGAGGGAAGGGAGAGAAAGAAAGAGAGAGAGAGAGAGGAAGGAAGGAAGGAAGGAAGGAAGGAAGGAAGGAAGGAAGGAAGGAAAAAAGAAAAGAAAAAATGCAAAAGACTGGATTCTAAAAAGAAAAAGTGAAATGGGTCAATGAAGTGTCCCAGGGAAAATACAAAACTAACAGTCTTTCAGGGTCTGTGTTGATAGTGAGAGCAGCTCTCAAGTGGAGCCAACTTTCCACTTGCCCACCCAAACCCATTATGGCACTTATCTGCAAGTTTACTGTAGTTGAATTTTATTTTAAAGAGCCAATTAGTGTGCATTAAATGAAGAGTAGGACGGGTAGAAATACATCTGGCAAAAATCCAAGCTAAAATGCCAACAATGAGAAACTTTCCCTAGACAACACCATTTCTCAAAAAAGCGGGAAAAAAACACTATCATAAAAAAGAAAATTAATAAAATAAAGTTACTATATATTGAAATTGAGCCTTAATTAGGTGACAGGCACCATACTAAATACTTTATAAGCATGAGCTCTAATCTTCACCAGAAAACCCACTAAAATAGAAAATATTGTTATTCTCATTTCACAGGGGCAGAAACTGAGGTTTGGAATGCTAAGCAATTGCCTTAGTTTACAAGTTCCCATGGCTAACGTGTCAGAGCCAGGATTCAACCCCAGTCCTATTAGACGCCAGAACTCAGGAAGATGCTCCTGGGACATGATTGCCACTTGTGCCAAGTCCAGTGTGTACAAAGGAAATGCCCCTGGGCCACAGAAAAAGAAGCCACTTCTTGTCCCTGCAAGAATGAGAACGTCACCTCCTTGAATCAAGGTCCGCACCATCCCTGGGTTCAGCCTCAAAGTTAAACAATTTATCTTTGGAGTGACAGGTGATGACTTAGTCACCCTGGCTCTGCCCTTCTCCTTTTTCCTGTAAACCAGCTGTGTTTCAGGGATGATTTAGAGCACAACCTCATAACACACAGGCTTTTATGTAACAAGCAATAATTTGGCACTGTAGGGAGCTGTCATCTCCTGGAGCTCTCCCTGCCTTCCAGGGAAGGCGTCTCTCACTCAGCAGAATGGGAGCCCATTCACCTGGGAGATGATTACCTCCTGGCCCTTAATGGGACCAGCCCACAGCCAGTGACCTTCTGCCCCAGGATGTGAAAGGCCAGCTTTGCTTTCAGTGCTATAATACTTGCTCCATATCTAAGCAACATGTAGCCCCGGGGCTTTGGCCGAAGCTGGACTCCACTTGAGAAAACATCTTCTGAGCTCCTTCTCCTACCCTCTCCCCCTGCCCTCGTTCCCTTCCCATGGCAGCCTTCCCTCGCTTAACCACTGCACCCAAATCCCCATCCCTACCCCTGCTTTAGATCCTGCAAGGTGCCACCCACCATGTGCCAGGGTGACGGGTGCTGGAGACACATGTACCTGAGACACAAAGGGTCCTCGGACTCGAGGAGCTCATGCCCGTGGGGGAAACAGTTACACAAACCCAAGGACGATGACAAGAACTATAAGATGTGCATTCTCTTTACATTTCTCTTATTTTCGTCCTTCTATGCACCCAGGCCAATGATAAACATTATTCTGGCATCATTCCGTTAGATTCTGTGAACAAACACAGGAGAGACACAGGCCATTATCCCCGTTTTACAGTTAAAAGAACTGGTGTTCACAAAGTGAATTAACGTGCCTGGCATTCCACGGCCTGTAAGTGTAGAGATGGGATTGAGACCCATTTCTCTTGCAACCTCTTCAGTCTTACATGATGAATTGCTTGAGATCAAGCCTCAGCAGACTATGTTCCCTGAGTGCTGCTTATTTGTGTAAATAAAGTTTTATTGACACATAGACACCCCCATTATCTACCAATGGTCTATGGTGGCTTTCAGTCCACAAAGACAGAGCTGAGTAGTTGGCACAGAGCCTGGCAAAGCCAAAAATATTTACTATCTGTCCCTTCACGGCTGCAGGAGTAGCCAGCCCCTTCTCTACCTGCTGAGTTTTCTGCTCTCCTTCAGCCTCAGAAAGAGAGAAAATAGGAATGTTCTTCCCTCCAAATGGAGGGTTCCCGCTCAACCACAGTCCACCCTGGCAGCCTGCTCACACTCTAAGGAAGGGAGAATCTTCTCCTATTCGATTCTCATGCACCACTCACTGGGAGACAAATTCCCATTATCTGATTGGCCAGCATCCCCCTGGCTGCTTCCCCTACTGACGCTTTAAAAGGAACTTTATCATTTCCTCAGCGTATTATTCTTATGGAGAACCTCAGTGAGGAAACAGGAAGAGTCCCCTTGAGATTTCAGTCTGGAATCCCCATTGTTCGAACATATTCCGTTACCTGTGAGCCACCCCCCCCCCCCAAGGTTTTTACTTAACGCATTTCAATGCTTGGAAATGGTGATCCCCTCCCGGGTCCGGGGTTTTCTGCTCTACAGCTTTCAGGCTTTGAGCACTTTTCATCTTTTCCCATAAATTAATCTCTTCTTAATTATGTTTTGTTGCCCCAGTCTTTGAACTGTATCCAATCTGTTTGCATAGCAGGATAATTACAAGACAGTGAATACCGTGGGACCGATGGGGAGGAAATACACCCAGTTCATCCTGAATCAAATGACCATTTGAGTTGAACCCAATATACTATTCTCTTTCTGAAGCTCTCTTCTGGTCATTAGAATTTTCTACATGTGTTATCCATAACTTGAGCTAGCTATGTATGTTATTTGGTACCATAAGTCTCTGGGCTTTTTTTTTTTTTTTTTTGAGACAGAGTCTGAAGCTGTTGTCCTGGGTAGCGTGCTGTGGCGTCATAGCTCACAGCAACTTCCACCTCTTGGGCTCAAGTCATCCTCTTGCCTCAGTTTTTCTATTTTTAGTAGAGATGGGGTTTCGCTTTTTGCTCAGGCTGGTCTCAAATTCCTGAGCTCAAGCAATCCACGCTCATTGGCCTCCCAGAGTGCTAGGATTATAGGTGTGAGCCACTGAGGCCAGCCTAAGTCTCTGATTTTTTTTTTTTTTTTTTTTTTTTGAGACAGAGC
>NW_003852418.1:14756331-14763049 GCF_000181295.1 Otolemur garnettii | reverse complement strand
AAAAAAAAAAAAAAAAAAAAAATGCATCTAAAAATCTGGTTTACAAATCCCTAACCCCTAGGTTTGGGGATATGGGATTGTGGGGCTATATTACTTTTGCAATCTGGGAAACAAAATGTGCAAATCATAATATTCCCCTACTCAACAGAACACAATAAATTAAAGAGGTATGTATTAAGTAAACATGGACCCAGAAAATTCTCTCCATGAAGTAAATTTGGTGGGGGGGGGAGGATAAGTTATGGGCAAGTGTCTTATTTTATAGGAAAAAGGATGAGGAAACAGAGGCTCAGAGGCTTCAGACCAAAAGTCTCACAGCTTCTGAACGCTGGTGTGAGTGGGTACAGGTCTGCAACCAGGAGGCCTCCGCCCTCACTGCCACACACAACGGCTTTCCTGTCTTGGTGACACACAGCACAGCACCTAGAGTGGAGTTGGTCCCCATCATGCTGGTTAGGTGAAGATGGATGAGCACCCTGCTGGCATAAGACTAATTTCTTAGAAAGCCCAGGTCATCCAAAGTCCATCTTCAAAAGGAAACAAGACAAGGTGGGAGCAGGCAGGGGCTAACGAACAGCCTGGGGCAGCCTGATAAGCGTTCAGTTGCAGGCATGCAAGTGCCACTGGCTGGACGGTTATGCCATCTGTACAATGCCTTGATCAGGCATGGGGGCGTGGACTCTGGACCCCGACCCCTGGGGTTCCAGTCCAGGCATGGCCTTTACGAGTTGCGAGTTAATTACAAGTTGTCTGCCTCAATATTCTCATCTGTAAAATGGGAGCAGTACTAAGATCATGCCCCTGCGAGGAGTTGATCAGAAAAAGTCCTTCCAAGAGCCTCTGGCCCAGGCTAAGCACCCTTTAAAAGCCTCCCCTCTTTACCCTCAGTACATCTTCCTGATCGTTAGCTAATCTGGTTGTCCTCAGCCCCTGTGAAGCAGCCGAGGTGCAGTGTTGCAGGATATCGAGGCTTTGTGTTCGCACAGTCTCCACTTCACATCCCAGCTCTTTCTTCCAGTCATGAGCTGTGCAAACCCATCTCCCCTCTCTATGGTAGATGCAACCTCAATAATAATACAACCTTATGGAAGCTTCATGAACACTGAGCAAACCAGTGGGTACAAGCACTCAGCTCCCTCATCTCTCAAAAACCATGGCCGTTTCTGTTAATAATCCCCGTCCCAAGGATGAAAAACAGGGAAGAACGGGTTAAGACTCAAGAACCCAAAGATGCAGAATCCTCGGTTCTTTCTGCAAGAATGTTGCGTGCTGATACAAGTTATGCCCACTGCCCCCATCCCACCCAGGGGAACAGGAGGACTTCAGGAGGGGTCTGGGGTCAAAGTAATGGGGTCTGGGGCCAAAAAGTATTACTTTTAATAATCATGTATTTGTTTTTGTAGTTCATGGCAAACGTCCCCTTTGCTATAGTGATATAAAGTTTCCTTTTTACATAAACATAATCAGGGGTAATTTAAAGGAAAGTATTTAAGTAATATTTTTTACTGATTTAAATGAAAGTATTAAGTAACACTGCAGAAGACAGCAACAGGGCAAAACCCCTGACGTTCATATGTACAGGGCTGCGTGTGAAAGACACCGCGGTGACCACATCTGGTGATTCACCCAGCCCAGCGGGATGGTCACGGGGCCTCTTCCCAGGCTGCAGGCAGTGACCGTCTGCGTGATTCAGCCCGAGCTCCTTAGAAGTGAAGCTTCCTTCCTCTGAGCACCCACTGACCTATCCCTTCATGGATTTATTAACCACAGACCAGAGCCAAGTGATCGACTGTCCTAGTCTTCAATTCCCAGTCCTTCCTAATTTCTTGCTCACTTTATGTCATTAATTGGTGTGTGTGTGAGTGTGTGAGAGAGAAGAGAGAGTATGTACCAGTGTGTGCATGAGAGAGAGAGATGCTTGTGCAAACGGCTGGCAACCTTTGCTTCTCCACGCATTGGCTTCAGTAATGGACACAGGGGAGTGGCCTGATAGCGACAGTGCCCCAAGTTCTGTGCATGGCGAGGGTGTCCAGCCAGACTGCCAGTCTGGGAAGATCAGTATAATACATCTATAATACACGTCAGTTTGTACAACTGAGGAGTAACTTGACCCATACAGAGGTGTCGTGGGCCCAAGTGGACACAGCTAATGTGGTGATTCTACAAGTTGAGCCCAGACAGCCAGAACTAAGAGGCCTAGGTCTTAACTATGACACCACATTGCACCCACTTTAAAAGATGTGAAGGAAGGAAAGAAAGGAGGGAAGGAGGAAGGGAAGGAAAGAGGAGGAAGGCACAGGTTTAAAGAGGCAACAGTAACCTAGTAGGATGATCTTTGAGTTCCCTAATAAAAGCTCCGTGTCTTGGGTTCTTCTACATGCCAAGTATTGGACAGAAATTATCATTCATCTTCACCTAAAATGTATGCTCGGAGGCAGCTTGACATGGCGACCTGGTAGAAAGGTTTGCTATTAAGTCAGTTGCCATCATGCCCAGCTCATTTTTTAAATTTTTTTGTTGCCCAGGCTGAAGAATCCGCCATTTAGAAGCCGAGCTAAGCTGAAGACAAGATCAGAAAAAACAAATAAATAAATAAATAAATGCTGAGCTCAGGGCTGGGTATGGTGGCTCACACCTGTAACCCCAGCACTTTTGGAGGCCAAGGCAGGAGGATTGCTTGAGGCCATGAGTTTGCAACCAGCCCAATCAAGAGCAAGACCCCGTCTCTACAAAATATAGAAAAATCAGCCAGATGCAGTGGTGCATGCCTGAAGTCCCAGCTACTCGGGGTGCTGAGGTAGGAGAATTACTTGAGCACAGGAATTTGAGGTTGCAATGAGGTAATGATGTCACTGTCCTCTACTCAGAGTACAGAGTAGAGGAAAACTCAGAGTTTTCCTTAGACTGTCTCTAAGGAAAAAAAAAAAGAAGCTATGCAAACTTGGGCTCATTGTTTACGCTTCCTGGACCTCAATTTCCCCATCTGTAATAGGGAGGATGGTACCTCCTCTGCCCAAGCTCATGTGTCCCCGAGTCTGCTTCAGGTCATGCTTTCAGTGTACAGTGGCTGTCATTGCTGCTGTGGCTGCTATCATCATCCAACGGCCTCAGAACCAAACTACCAATCCAGGTTCATTTAAAAGAGTGACAAGTTTGAAAGACAAAGTCACACTTAAAGATCAGACAGTGTAGTAAGCAGAACAGTGGCTCTCCAAAGATGTCCAGAACCTACAACTATGTCACCCTCCCTGACAAGTGGAATTAAGGTTGAAAACAGCATTAAGGTTACTCATCAGTTCACCTTAAAACAAGATCAGCCTGGGTTATCCAGGTGGTCCAAGGGAATCTTGAGGGCTCTTAAAAGTTGAAGGAGGTGGTGGAGGCACTGAGGGAAGTGCAATTATAGAAGAAAGGCCCAGAAGACCCAATGCTGCTGGCTTTGAAATGGAAGCGGCCACCAGCCAAGGGACACAGGTGGCATCTGAGGCTGGAAAAGGCAAGGAAATGGATTTTCCCTCAAAACTTCAGAAGAACAGCCCTGCAATACCTGGGTCTCAGCCCCATGAGACCTGTGTTAGACTCTGCCCTTCTGAACTGTAAGATGATACATTTGTGGCATTTTAAGCCACTAGCCACTAGATTATTTGTTATAGCAGCCACAGGAAGCTAATACAGCGAGACAAGATGGAAACCTTGGTCTCAGATGCATAAGGAGGTCAGAAGTCTTGGCAGCTTGTCCGTGGAAGCTGCTGGGGTCCACCGACCTCCTAAAAACAAAAGTGGAAACAGTCACTGCCTCTGCTTCTCCGCCTCCCTGATGCTGTTGAGAACCTGGCTGCTCTTAGAAAGTCCCCAGGAAGCTGCTGGAAGGAGGGGACTACTGACAAGTCAGGGGCAAATGAGTGATGGAGCCAAGGTGGGCCCCCACCTGTCCAGGAAGGAGCAGGTAGAGGAGTTTCCACCTGAGCAGAGGACGCTATGGGTTTTTTCTGCAAGGCCAGGAAATGGCCTTCTGAACTTGAACCTTCAGGGTTCATGGAGTGACTGCTGTTTTTTCCTTCCCAGGAGAGCCCCGGTTAAAACAGGAAATGCCATTCACAGCTGACAGACATCAGGGCACCAGGCCTTCTCCTTTTCCTTTGCAAATCTGACCGGCTTGACTAAGAGCAGAATGAGGGAGGGGCTAGAGACTGTCCCTCTGGGAAGGGACATTTTCTCACCTTTCAGGGACAGCTGTTCCTTTATCACTCTTTAAAAGGAAATATAATTGACATACAATAAAATGCACAGGTCTCAAGCATTTAGTTCTGCATTTTGACAATTATATAAACCCTTGTAATTAACGTCCACTCAAAACAAGCAATGGAATGTGTTCCTTAGCCCAGAAGCTTCCCTGGCGTCTTTCTAGGTAATACTGTTCACTACCAGTTGCCCCCCCAGAGGCGACGATGGCTCTGCTTTCTGTCACTATTCAGGGTGCCCCAAAGATCACCACAGGCATGAAAAATTAACAAACCCATATTATATTTTATATTGTTATGTTTTATATTTTTGGTATTTTTGGTGTTTATATATTGATCATAGAGAAATGTTTGGTGAATGTTCTGTAAAACTTTGTAATGAACATCTTGTAAGTCAAGGAACATGCAGCTGTCATTTCCCCTTTTTTTTTTTTTGAGACGGAGCCTCAAGGTATCCCCCCTGGGTAGAGTGCCATGGCATCACGCTCACAGCAACCTCCAACTCCTGGGCTCAAGCGAGTCTCCTGCCTCAGCCTCCCAAGTAGCTGGGACTACAGGCGCCCGCCACAACGCCTGGCCATTTTTTTGTTTCCGTCTTTGTTGTGTGGCGGGCCCGGGCTGGGGATTCGAACCCGCCACCTTAGGTGTATGTGGCTGGCGCCTTAGCGGCTTGAGCCACAGGCGCGGAGCCAGTTCCCCTTTTCTCTGTGGATGGATGGCAGCCTTTGCACAACCGGCAGCTTAGAGTTATCTACAGTCTCACGTGGATGAAGTTGCACAGCCCCAGCTCCTCTGGGACCATTTCCTTTCTATCTGCACCATTTTGAGGTCCATTCACGCTGCTGCCGGGAGGTCCATCCCACTGTATCACTGAACAGTTCCCCGCTGGAGGGATGCACCTCGTTTTTAAAACCCTGTTTCTGCTAGTCAAGCCATTCGTCCTGTTCTCAGTTTGTGGCTATCATGACTAAAGCTGCTACCCACATGGTGTAAGTCTTTGTGGGCACAGAGGTTTGCATTTCTTTTGGGTGATATACCTAGGAGTAGAATTTATTGGAAAGTGCTAAAGAGTTGTAACTCCTTCTGCAATGAACGCCCCTTCTGGGTCCTCTCCATTGTCACTGATACTGGCTATCTGGGGGTCAGGGGCATTTGCTACTCAAATGTGCATGAAATTGTATCTCATTGTGGTTTTAGATTGCACTTGTGAGTTTTTTGCCTATTTTTAAAATCTGTGTTAAACTTTTTATTATTATTTGTTATTCTTTGTATATTTTGAATCCTGGTTCTTGTGTATGTAGAGCAAAAGCCTTTCTCCCGTCTGGGGCTTGTCTACTCATTTTCTTAATAAATTTGACTTTGAGCAAATGAATTTGAACTGTGCAGGCCTATGTATACCTAAATTTGTGTCAGTCAAATGCAGATCAAAAATAGGGTGTATCCCCATGCAGGGAGGGCCTGTTTTCCCTGTACTCTCATTCTGCGGGGCGTACGTGAGTATGTGTGGATTTGGGGGTGCGTGTGGGATTCTGAAACCAGTCCCTCATGTGTACTAAGGCATGACTCATATCTTTGTACGATCAGAAATTTAAAATTGTCGTAGTGACCAACTTCTTCATTTTAGCTTATAATTAGTGCTTTTTGTGTCTGCCTAACCCACGATGGCAGCACTATTCTCTGTTTTCACCCACGGGTTCCAGCTTTTACATTTAGTTCTCTGATTCATCTCAAATTTGTTTTTGTGTGCAGAGTTAGTGTAAAAGAATGGACAGGAAAATACAGTGACTATTGGTTAATTACCTACCAGTGGCCAGCAGGGTGATTGCCCCTGAGTTCAGGGTCAAGGGTGGGGGTCAGCAAACCTTTTCTGTAAGGGGCCACATGGTGACTAGTTTAGGCTCTGCAGACCTCACGGTCCCTGTTGTAACTACTCAATTTTGCCTTCCTGGTGCCAAGGGCAATACCTAACCACAGGGGCATGGCTGTGTTTCAACAAGAGTATTTGTGAACCATGAACTTTGAATTTCATATAATTTTTACATTTCACAAAATAGTCTTTTCTTCTGATTTTTTCTAATCTGTTAAAGATATAAAAAACTGTGTTCAGCTTGCAGGCCATACAAAAACAAGCAGCAGCCGGATTTGACCTGCAGCCTCAGGCCATGGTTTGCCAACTCCTGGGCTGCCCAGCAAGGCAAACATTCACCAAACATAAGGTCAAGCTGTGATAACAGCATGGATGTAAAGAGCTGTGTTCTGTGGGCAAGAGAATCACAGGCAGCGGATAATCTACTTTGGATGAGATCAAAAGGAATTATAACTAAACCACAATGAGAAAAAACACTTCGTACCCATTAGGATGACAATTAGGAGAGGAAGGAGAAAGAGGGGAGGGAAGGAGGGAGGGAGAAGGGAAGGGAGGAGGGAAGGAGGGAAGGAAAGAAGGAAGGAAGGAAGGAGGGAGGGAGGGAAGGAAG
>NW_003852418.1:14754715-14755992 GCF_000181295.1 Otolemur garnettii | reverse complement strand
GGAAGGAGGGAGGGAGGGAAGGAAGGGAGGGAGGGAGGGAAGGAAGGAGGGAGGGAAGGAAGGAAGGAGGGAGGGAGGGAAGGAAGGAAGGAAGGAGGGAGGAAGGGAGGGAAGGAAGGAAGGGAACAAGGGAACAAATGTTGATGAGGATGTGGAGAAACTTCAACCTTCATCCATTGCTGATGAAAATGCAAAACATCGTGGCCACTGTGGAAAACAGTAAAAAGTTAGGCCTGGGCTACCATATGATCCAGCAATTCCACTCCTAGATACATACTCAAAGACTTGGAAGTATCAAATAGATACATTTGTACCAGTGCAGCATTTATTTATTTATTATTAAATAAATAATAAATAATATTTATTAATATTATCATTATTTTTTTTTTTTGAGACAGTCTCACTTTATCGCCCTCAGTAGAGTGCCATGGCATCACAGCTCACAGAAACCTCCAACTCCTGGGCTTAGGCGATTCTCTTGCCTCAGCCTCCTGAGTAGCTGGGACCACAGGCACCTGGCATAATGCCTGGCTATTTTTTTTTTTTTTTGGTTGTTGCAGTTTGTCCAAGGCTGGGTTTGAACCATTATACCCATTTTACAGAGGACAGAACTGAGGCACCGGGAGTTTTGATAAGTTGTTCAAAGTCACACAGCTAGTTAGGTGCAGAGCTGGAATTCAAACCAGAGCAGTCTGTGTGAACTGAACTATCCTTTTAGTTACTATGCTATGCTGCCTCTAAAGGAGGGATTCTCAATGCGGACTGAACACTAGAGCTTTGTAGGGAGGGCTAAAAAAATCTCCATGTCCAGTTGGGTACTGTGGGGAAGCAGGACAATGGAGTGGCCTGTATGAACCCAATAGCAACGGCCAGATCAAGGGGTCCAACGCAGTCTTCAGCGCCAACAATCCAGGATTATCTGAATCAACCAAGGCCTACCTGAGCGCTGTGGCTCACACCTGTAATCCCAGCACTTGGGAGGCTGAGGTGGGTGGATTGCCTGAGCTCACAGGTTCGAGACCAGCCTGAGCCAGAGCGAGACCTCCCCTCTAAAAAAAAAGCCAGGTGTTGTGGTGGGCACCTGTAGTCCCAGCTACTCAGGAGGCTGAGTCAAGAGGATCATTGAGTCTGAAGTTGCTGTGAGCTATGATGCCTTAGCACTCTACCAGGGGTGACCAAGTGAGACTTTGTCTCAAAGGAAAAAAAAATCAAAGAAAGAAAAGAAAAATAAAGGTTCCAAGGCTTTGGCTAAATTTTTTTTTTTTTTTTTTTTTTTT
>NW_003852418.1:14749195-14753292 GCF_000181295.1 Otolemur garnettii | reverse complement strand
AAAAAAAAAAAAAAAAAAGGATTCCCTTGTAAAAGAAAGTGGGATGTCTAAGAAAATTTCAACGGTGAAAACTACAACATATTTACTAAAATGCATGAGTTTTCTCGTTTTTAGAGCTGTTCCGGGACCATTCAGGAGCCACTCAAAGTCCACTGTGTGAAACAGCTGTAATTCCTGCCTGCTGCTTGAACATCTGGTTTTTCTCTTCCAGTGCATGAAAACTCTGGTAGGTAAGACACCACAGTTGTACTAGTGGTTGAGATACAGTACTTGGGAATAAAAGTAGCCTTTTTTACTAGAAATGTCCACTGATAAAGGCAACAGATACTGAATCTGGATACATCTCTGACACGGAATCGGAAATGATTAGATGACTCTACTTAAAGTTTTTGAAGTAGGAATTATGTTGATATTTTGAAATCCTTGGTCTCTAGATAAGCGTATTTTAATTTTTCCCCTCTGTATATTTTTTATTTACCTGGGGAAGGAGCTGTTAGGGTTGGGGGGAGGTTGGTTTGCTTCTCTTTAGCTACCAGAATAGCGTGCCTTGAGCCTCAGGCATCCTGTCCTGGTGGACACAGTCATATATGGCGGGTTCAAATCCAGCCCAGGTCTGCCAAACAACAATGACAACTACAACAACAACACACAAAAAAATGACCAGGCATTGTGGCAGGCCTCTGTAGTGCCAGCTGCTTGGGAAGCTAAGGCAAGAGAATTACTTAAGTCCAGGAGTTTGAGGTTGCTGTGAGCTGTGACACCACAGCACTCTCCCCAGGGCAACAGCTTGAGATTCTGCCTCAAAAAAAAAAAGAATAAGAATGTGACACGTCATTTGAATTCATTTTGATTCTACTTGGACTTCAGAGAGGAATCATTTCAAATGGACTCTGGTACTTTTTGAACCTGATAGCTAAAGATTCTAAAATGCAGGTTTTATACTATTAAGTTTTAATCAGTTGGTTTTATACTATTAAGTTTTAATCAGTTGGCTCGGCGCCTGTGGCTCAAGTGGCTAAGGGGCCAGCCACATACACCTAAGGTGGTGGGTTCGAATCCAGCCCAGGCCCGGGATTAAAGAATGTGCCTCGCTTTCCACAGCCAACAGGGTGTGAAGTGTATATTTAAACTCAGAGGAGCATCAGACTCCAAAATGTAGTCACGTTCTCCCAGCCCATCAGTCAGTTCAGCTCCTGGTGATACCAGAAAAGTGGTGCCCCAGCCAGCTCAGCTGAACAGGGCCTGGGGAACCTGCCACCTCTGTCTTGGTGGCAGCAGCCGGCAAAGGAACTGGCAGGCTGGAGCAAGCGGAGGAGCTTCCCTCCCCCACCAGAGGCTCCAGTAGAGCGGCACTAGAGGACCTGCCGGCTCTGGCTTGGCAGCAGCTGGCACAGAAACCGGCAGGCTGGAGCCAAAGGGAGAGCTTCCCTCTCCCACCCCAGGCTCCAGTAACAAAAAAGACCAGCGGATCAGGGGAAAACACTGGCGATTCCTCCAGTGCATCCCTGATTGGTCCATTTTCAATCCTGCTCCTGACTGGTCTATTTTATAGACCAATCAGCTAAGCTCTCAGCTCATTGGACAACTGCCCCTATATAAATCCCTGAGCAGAGCCCCTAGGGGTAGATCATCCCAGATTGTCAAGGAAGATAGAGCAGAAGAGCAAGACTTCAGCAGATTGTCACTGACCTTGGAAGAAGAAGGAGAGATATAACGCTTATACTCTGCTCTGCAAGTAAGTTTGGCTCTTTGTAAGAGCTGTAACGTGAGGAAGTTTGGCCCTTTGTTTTTGGTTTTTTTTTTTTTTGAGACCTCAAAAAAGCTGTCCTCCTGGGTAGAGTGCCCTGGCATTACAGCTCACAGCAACCTCCAACTCCTGGGCTCAAGCGAGTCTTCTGCCTCTGCCTCCCAAGTAGCTGGGACCACAGGCGCCTGCCACAACGCCCAGCTATATTTTTTTTTTTGGTTGCAGCCGTCATTGTTGTTTGTCGGGTCCAGGCTGGGTATTCGAACTCACCACCTTAGGTGTACGTGGCTGGCGCCTTAGCCGGTTGAGCTATAGGTGCCGAGCCAAGTTTGGCTCTTTGTAAGAGCTGTAACACTTTGCATCCTGTCCTGCAAGATTTGGCTCTTTATAAGAGCTGTGACACTTATATAAAACCTATCTTATCCTGTTCTGCAAGGTTTAGCTCTTTGTAAGAGCTGTAATAAAACCTGACTTACTGTCCATCCTGTGGTCCATTGATTCATTCATCGAATCCTTGAGACCAAGAGTCTGGAAATCCAAAGTCAAAAATCTGGTATCACTGGCACCAGGCCATTACTTTTTGTTTTTGAGACAGAGTCTCACTTTGTTGCCCTAGGTGCTGCAGGGTCACAGGTCACAGCAACCTCAAACTCTTGGGCTTAGGTGATCCTCTTGCCTCAGCCTCCCAAGTAGCTGGGACTCCAGGTACCTGTCATGATGCCTGGCTATTTTTAAGAGATGGAGTTTTTGCTCTTGCACAGGCTGGTCTTGAACTCAGACAATTCACCCACATTGGCCTCCCAGACTGTGTTTATAGGTGTGAGTCACCATGCCTGGCCTGCAAACTGGCCTTTACCTGTCACCAAGTTGATGCTAATAATGATCATTGTTACAGCTGGTTTTAAAAATGATTATAACTTGCTTCTCGGGGGTCTTTAAACTTTTCTATTTTAAGAGAAATTTCACAATCCTTTGACCAAATTTTCCACTTCTCAAAATTGGACATTTGGATGTCATGGCTCAAGCAATGGATATTTTTCTAGTCATAGGCTGTGAAGAAGTAATTGGTAGCTGGGTGGCACCTGTGGCTCAAAGGAGTAGGGCTCTGGCCCCATATGCTGGAGGTGGTGAGTTCAAACCCAGCCCTGGCCAAAAAGTGCAAAAACAAAAAAAGTAACTGGTAGCTGACCACAAGAGAGGGAACAAGACTGCAGAGTAGATTCTCATGTTGGGGGGGGGAGGGTGGGCAACACCCCCTCTATTCTTCCCCAGGCCCTGTGCTTGCCTCCCCAGTGGAGGGAACCCAGCCCCTGAAACTCCTGGCCTCTGTCTTCCCCTCCCCCACTCCACTTTGCAAGGGAAGGAATGATCCATCCAGTTGGTAGGTTTGGAAAGAAGAAAGGGCTCAAACCATCATCCACTCCTTGTATCCCTGGGTAGGAGGGTGTTGCCTGGGAGTTGTGTTCTCTGTTCCCGTGTTGGAGTTAGAAACATGGCCTGCTTCTGGGTCAATGGTGGGTAAAAAACTGGCCCACACATATTGAAGCTTAGCAGCCATAAAGGTGACATTTTGGCGTATTCTTACTTCTGAATTGGTTAAGGACGCAGGCAGGGAAGAAGGAACTATTTATCGAACTTCCTGAAAAAGCCCCAAACAGGGAAGGTGTGTTGGTGAGCAGTGATGTCTGGTGATGCAGCAGGGAAGGACCGTGAAGCCCTGGGATGTGTTTTTTTCTTTTCCTGCCTGGTATTTACCCACATGCACTTGCTAAACATCTGCTCCGTGGCTGGCACCTCACTGGGCACCTGCTAAATAAGAACAAGCCCTCAAAGGTGAGAGACAAGGGCAGAATCAAGAATGAAGGGAGTTTCGCTTCAGCTGCTCCCTGGAGGTGAGCACAAGGACCAGTGGGTACTGCTGGGATCGAGGAGCCCAGAGTCCATTGTGGGTCCCTGGATCACAGCACCTTTAGGGGATTATCTACCCCCACACCCCACTATGAGCCATCTCAGTGGAGTATCAGCCAAGGTACGCTGTCATCCCCTAGCCAATGGATGAGTTCACAGCCAAGGCAAATGATCAAACACCATCATCCAACCATTTTGCTTTTCTGCTGCACGTTGGAAGGATAAGGGTTGCCTTGAGCCACACGTTAAATACACAAACATGAGGGAAAGCTGCTTTCAAAAAAAAAAGTCCATGCGTACATACTTTTGGTGATATCCAGCACCCCAGATAAGTAAAAAAAGTCTTCAAAAATGAGCTTCTAGGCTTGGTGCCTGTGGCTCAAGCGGCTAAGGCGCCAGCCACATACACTTGAGCTGGCGGGTTCGAATCCAGCACAGACCC
>NW_003852418.1:14740583-14748979 GCF_000181295.1 Otolemur garnettii | reverse complement strand
AAAAAAAAAAGAGCTTCTAGCCCACGGTCCACAGGTTGGAGACTCCTGCTTTAGGTGCCAGGGTGGATGAACTTCAGAGAAATGCAGAAGAGACATGGAAAACACTACTGCAGCTCGCCTATTCCAGCAGAAGATTTTTCTTTTTTTTTTTTTTTCTTTTGAGAGAGAGAATCTCACTCTGTCGCCCTGGGTAGAATGCTGTGGGGTCATCCTAGCTCACACCAACCTCACATTCTTGTGCTCAAGTGATCCTCCTGCCTCAGCCTCCTGGGTAGCTGGGACTACAGGTTCCTGCCACAACACCTGGCTAGTTTTTTTTTAGTGTTAGTAGAAACAGGGTCTTGCTCTTGTTCAGGCTGGTCTAGAACACCTGAGCTCAAGCAATCCACCCTCAGCCTCCCAGAGTACTGAGATTACAGGTGTGAAGTACTGAACCCAGCCTAGAAAATTGTTAAGGTGTCTTCTTGCTCCCTGGACACCTGGGCTTGCTCTAGTTCATGTCTGTCTGCCTCTCTCTCTCTTTCCTCCACCGCTCTCTCCCTCTCTAGTCAGTATCCATCCAACTCATCTTCAGCATAAGATAGAGCTGGTTCCCTTTGCAAGAGAAAATACCAGTCCCACCTCTATACCGTGTTAGAACACTGGGTATCATGCCTTCATAGAACAGTGCCCTAAACTGAAGTTAAGGGAGGCCTGGTGGCTTGATGGTTAAGAGCTCAAGTTCTTGAGTCAGCCAGTCCTGGATGTAAAATCTGCCTCTGCTTCTTGTTAAGCACTGATTGATGAGGGACACATTAACTTCCCAAACCTCAGGTCCTCACCTCCAAATAGAAGATAATAATAGTCCCTGAGTCCCAGGATGGTCATGTGAGCCCAGTGAAGGGCTTAATAAACTACGCCTGTTATTTTACTTACTATTCTTCTAGATTTTTTTCTGAGAAGTGCAAAACAGGAATGTAAATTGTAAAAAAAGGCAGATGCTGGGTTGAAAGACACTAAAGGATGTTTATTTCGGGGAAGGGGGGCCCTCAACCAGCTGTTTTCCAGGAAATGGTCCACTTAACCCAGGGTGAGCTCTAAATTTTAATGACTAGCCAGTGTCGAAGGCCTGGAAAAGAGAAGAAAACAAACAAGGATGATGTCAAAATCCAACCGCACGCTGCATAAACTCTGTGGGCTCCGTGATCTAACCAGAATCCTGAGTTTGGAGATAATTCTCATCTCCATTTGGGGAAGAATCAAAACCCTCACCAATATTCCATTAGGGGCTAAAAAGTAGAGTTAAAGAGCAGTAAACATCAGAAGGAAATATCAAATGTTACCAGGATCTAGGAAAGGGTAAGATGTAAATGATTAATCCGTATGCAGGGCCTTGGGGCTTTTGTCTGTGAAGTTTCTTCTGCCTGAAATGTGCTTCCACTCCCCACCCTGGCTCCTCCTCCTACTGCGGGAAGCTTGTCATCTGGGCTCAGAGGTCCCCTCCTCCAACAGGCATCCCCAGGTCTCCCGTGGCGCTTCACCTCACGGCGTTCTGTACTTTTCCCTCCTGGGAGGGCTGAATCTGTGACGACAGCTTCTGGGACTGTTTTAGCGCGGATTCTCCAAGTAGACCCCGAGTGCCGGGTGGCTAGAAATCGATCTCTCTTCTTCTTTTTTTTTTTTTTGGTTGCAGCCATTATGGTTGTTTGGCAGGTCCGGGTTGAATTCGAAACCGCCACCTTAGGTGTATGTGGCTGGTGCTTTAGCCGCTTGAGCCACAGGCACCGAGCCAGAACTCGTTCTCTCTAATTCACGACTACAGATCTGCGTAGATCCATTCCAGATCCACCATCGAAAGTCTATATCTCTGTTGGTAAATGTCTTTCATCATTCATTCACTCGCTCACCAAGGTCTTACATCCTTTCAAGGCTGTTCAACAGTGAACACCATCATCAGTTCTCTCTGTTAGCAAAATATCTACGAGTGCTTGGAACCTGGCCGGTGCTGACCTGACCAGTGACAACACAGGAGCGACACCAGTGGGCAGGTGGAGCTTATACTGCAGTGGAAGGAGAGTGTCAACCAATAAAACCAGGGACATGTGACTGAGGAGTTGCGAGGACTTTGGAGAAAAGTACAGGGGAGAACCAGGAGGGCTGAGTGTTTGGGGGGGGGTGCAGTTTTAAAAGGGAGATACTGAGGAAGGCCTCCCCGAGCAGAGACCCTGACAGGTGAGGGAGTGTAGCATGGTGCATCTGCAAGAGATCATTCCAGAAAGAGAGGGCAGCAGGTTGGAAGGGGCCAAGGGGATATGCCCATGGATGGTGTGGCCAGAGTGGAGGGTGGAAGGAAGGACGCAGAGGGCAGGGACTGGGTGGCCATTGCTGAAGGGCCTCAGTTGGTCCTCCTGAGGTTGGCCCTCTGAGATGGGAGAGCAAGTCACTGGCCAGCTCTGGGAAGGGATGTGGCTTTTGAAATGATTTTCCAATAGCCCCACTCTAGACTGGTTGGGAAGAAGTTCAGGGGCATGAGGACAGTAGGGAGGCTCCTGCAAGATACTCCAGGGAACCCCGGGCTGCCTGGACCCTGGCAGGAGCAGGATGCTCAGTGAGTGTCAGGCTCCCTGAAGGCAAAGCCCCAGAGAGTCGATGGAACAAGTATGGGAGGTGAGGGGACAGGGTGCCCGGAAGGACTCAACATTCTGAGTCCCAGCTGCTAAATGAACAGAGGTGCCATGCGGGCTTAGGTGTGTGATGTGTGAAATGTTTTTGTTTCACCTGAATAAAGATTTTTTTTTTTAGCGACAGAGTCTTACTTTGTCACCCTCGGTAGAATGCTGTGGCATCACAGCTCACAGCAACCTCCAGCTTTTGAGCTTAGGCAATTCTCTTGCCTCAGCCTACCAAGTAGCTGGGACTACCCACCACAATGCCTGGCTATTTTGTTGTTGTTGTTGTTGTTGTTGTTGTTGTTGCAGTTTGGCTGGGGCCAGGTTCGAACCCTCCACCCTTGGTATATGGGGCCAGTGCCCTACTCACTGAGCCACAGGCGCCACCCTGAATAAAGATTTTGATGGGGAAGACATGGTCCTTGCTCTTCTGGGCACCTGTATTCTTGTAAGGGATAAATCTATAAACAATAAAACAAACACGTCAGAATAACAACAGGTGCTTTCATGGTGATGAGACTGTAAGTAATGGCAGCCACAGGTAACCAGGGGAGCTTTTTAGAGGAGGTGATGTGTGGAGACCCAGGAGAGAGGACAGCAAAACCAATTCCTTGAGGAAAGAATGAACTGAGACAGTTGGAAGGTCAGAAGAGGCCAACGTGACTGGAAAGAGAATGACCAAGAGGGAGGATGGGGGTGAGGGGACGTGGCCGTGGCTCTCCTTGTGTGACACTGAAGCCTTCTCCACAGCATGGATGTTTCTATAACTGTGATGAGAAGACCAGGCACAGTGGTCCACACCTGTAATCCCAGCAGTCTGGGAAGCTGAAGTGGATGGGCTGCTTGAGGTCAGGAGTTCAAGACCAGCCTGAGCAAGAACCAGACCCTGTCTCTACTACAAATAGAAAAACTAGCTGAGTGTGGTGGGCACTTGTAGTCCCAGCTACTTGGGACGCTGAGGCAAGAGGGCCACTTGTGCCCAAGAGTTTGAGAATGCTGTGAGTTGTGACGCCACGAAACTCTACCCAGGGTGACAGAGTGAGACTCTGTCTCAAAAAAAAAAAAATAAATAAATAAGTAATTAAAAAAATAAATGTGACAAAAAGCATTTGAAGGTTTTAAGGAGGGAGAATTATCACCTGATTTCTTCTTCAACGAAAGGTAACTTTGGGGACTGGATTAGCTTGGCAGGGAGAGGGGACTAGAGGAGAACCAGCCGTGAGTCTGGGGTGGCTGTCCAGCTGTCCAGCCAAAGCCGGACATGGGCTTGGAAAGGGCCAAGAAGATGGATAAAGCAGCGAGATGAGGGCTGTTATGTAAGGAGAGACGATGGGCCGTGTGAACTGGGAGAAAGGCTTCCAGAGAGAATGAAGGATGCGCTGGAGTGAGGAGGGGAGAACCGTGGGTGGCCTTGGGGCACCGAGGATTTGTGACATTAACGAGGAAGCAGGAACCAGGAGAACATTCTGGCACTTTTAAAACATTTAGGCAAATATGACGTGTCTACGGAATAGCACGCAAATCGGGAGTCTGGAGGCTGATGGGTGTCCCTGGAGTGACATCCCCCGAAGGTTCCTCTGCACGGCTTCCATCCGCACCCCGCTTCTATCCCACACCCCCTTCCATCCCGCTTCTATCCCGCACCCGCTTCCATCTTGTACCCCACTTCTATCCCGCACCCCCTTCCATTCCGCACCCCACGCACACTACCACCCTGTCCCCAGGCAATAGGTAACGTTTATTAGCATTTTGAAATCTGTGGTCAGAGGTGAGTGTGGAGCATTTGCCTGTGTATTTCTGAGAAAAATACCTCACTTATTTTCTTCCTCTTCGTTTGAATAGGGTTTTTGTTTTGTGTGTGACAATTGCCTGTCGTCTTCTCCTTCCTCCCGTGGGGAGGTGCTGGCGGGCAGCTCACCCTTCACCCCACCCACTTCTTCTTGCCTTGGGGTCACAGGGGCACCGAAGGCAGGAGCTGTGGATGCAACGTGCAGCTCCTCTCAGGAAGCAGGTCACCTCCTCCTGGCCCTTCCCTTCTCAGGTTTTTACTAGTCCACTCCCAACAGATGGCTCTTCTTAGGGAATCACCAGTTTTCCGCTTTTGCAATAGTCATTTCAATGTTTTGATGAAAATACAGCCACACTTAGTTCTGTCCTGAGAATTAATTTTTCCTCCGCCCCCCCTTCCTCCCTCCTTCCCTCCTTTTCCCTCCTTCTTACTGTTGCTGTGATTATTTCTTTTAGAAATAATTCCCCTTGCTCTCCGCCTCCATAAATCTCTGAATCCCAGCAAATGGAACAAGGCTGCTATTACAAGGGAACAAAATTCAGGCCAGTTACAGGTGGGAGATAAGCCCTCCCCTCCGCTGATGCGCTGAGTAGGAAAATGTGGGAACACCTTGGGAACAAAAGGTCCACCTCCTTTTTCATCTATTTTTACTTCTCCAGAGACCTCTATCCCCTGTTTTGTTTTTTTTTTTATTAGAGAACTGTTTTCCCCTCCTGGGCTGTGCACACATGTTTTCTATATAATAGTAAACAGTAATCTTTGCGTCTCCCACATCCTGGTATGCTCTAAACTCACAGACCACATTTTCAAACACACAAACCCCGGACCCAAACCTATATGGGCTGACTGTTGGCAAAATAAAACAGCCCTTAAAACGGCCTCGCTTCCATCTTTCTTCTAACAGCTTGATTGAGATACATTTACAAACCATAATATTCACCCTTTTTAAGTGTGCATTTTAATGTTTTTAATTTTTTTTTACTGACTTATGTATTGGGCTTTTTTCTTTAAATAGGGTCACTGGGTGAACATTTTAATACAATCTCCCCCCTCCACGATCCCCCCGCCCCCTTTGAAAAAGGTCAAAGACATGTAAACAGCAGAGAGCAGATTCGCTTTCACACTCCAAAAAAGTTTGTATTGATTGCATTGTGCCATTTACAACTTACTTCCTGTGTTCTGATTCCAACCTGTTCAAGTCTTTTAAGTCCGCTTCTCAGAGGCTGCGTTGCATGATTTGTGCACCACTGAGATGTTTCTTTTGTGTTAGAGTTTGGTTTTTTGTTTTTTGGGTTTTTTTGGTCCATTTGTTTGTTTGTTCGTGTTTATTTGGAGTCTTCATCTCCTTGCTGTATCTGCTGGACTAATTAGAGAAACTTGGAATGTACCTTCTTGGCCTGACTCGCTGTGCGGAAATATTTGGTATTCAGAGCTAAGCTTACAAGCTCGTAGCACTCCGGCGTTTGCAATTGGTAGAAAGGAAGAGAGTAAGAAATACAGATGAGGCACAAAGACCCAGAACCTCTTCCTAATATTAAACTCTGATTGATTGTATAGTTTGGTTTTAAACTCTCTGAGTCTCCATTTCTTTCTTTGAGGAATGGGATTTAAAATAATGACGTCTGGAGGACAGCTTAAGGATCCCGGGAAATAATTCATGTAAGCGCCCCCATCAGTATATTTTTTTAATGTGTAAGTATTTTACAGAATGGGAATCTTGAAGAGCTTCACTCACGGTGTGAGGATTCTGTTTTTGTCAAGGTGCACTAAGGAAACCATAGTTTTCCTGTTAGAAGACTGTGTGCTAGTTTAATTACTCACTCAACAAACAGGTCATACTTGAACCAGGCCCTCGGGATTGAAAGGAGCTCAGGCAGACAGAGGCAGGTGGAGAAGGGATGGATGATCAACATGGAGTTGGGCAAATCAACATCTGAGCACAAACCACGCAAGGGCTGTGGAAGAAACTCCTGAGGTGGGTGTGTGTTCCAAGCAATTTAAACGACTGTGTATTTTGTTGATAAACTTATGCCCATAGGCATAGGAAAATTTTCTGAACCAACTGTGAGAAATTGGTTACTCAAGGTTTTCTTTTTTGTGCTAGGAACTAAGAAAGTAGCTAGGAGAATTTCTTCTGCTTCTTATTTTATATCTTTCTATCAAATTTGAAGTTTCTAGTTATACATGCATGTTCTTTTTTTGTTTGTTTGTTTTTATAGTTTTTGGCCAGGGCTGGGTTTGAACCTGCCACCTCTGGCCTATGGGGCTGGCACCCTACTCCTTTGGGCCACAGGCACCACCCATAAATGCATGTTTTTATCATTTGTTTGTTTAAATGTCATAGACCTTCTCTGGCCAACAGGCTGAGAAACCATTTTTAGTTCCCTTACGTTAGGCTTTACCAAAAACAAAACCTGTTGTTCAGAATGAATAAATGATTAACTGTTTGAACTATTTAATGTGTGATGCTAAACTAACCAGACACTGAACGTAATATTGTTATACTTGGAAAGACAAAGGTCATTTACAACAGCGCAAGAATTCACAGACCCACACCAAACTGTTACCAGTTTGCCCTTTCCCACAAAGTTTGCCCTGACAACAACACTTTCATTTTTTTTTTTTTTTTGAGACAGAGCCTCAAGCTATCCCCCTAGGTAGAGTGCTCTGGCATCACAGCTCACGGCAGCCTCCAACTCCTGGGCTCAAGCGAGTCTCCTGCCTCAGCCTCCCAAGTAGCTGGGACCACAGGCGCCTGCCACAGCGCCCGGCTATTTTTTGGTTGCAGCCGTCATTGTTGTTTGGCGGGCCCGGGCTGGATTCGAACCCGCCACCTTAGGTGTATGTGGCTGGCGCCTTAGCCACTTGAGCCACAGGTGCCAAGCCAGCACTTTCATTTGACAAATATTTATTAAGCACCTACAGTGTACCAGGAATCATTCTGGACACTGGTGAATAAAGCAAAGCCTTCAGGGAGTCACGGCCCAGATTCTAGTTGGAAGAGATAGATAATAAGTAAAGCAAATACGTCGTCTATTATGTACATATATCTTTCTGTTTATAGGGCTTGGATGATGTGGTTCTGGGTACTGCTTTTACTTTTTAGGTAAATAAAATAGTTCATGTGAACTCTACATGCTAAAGGAACAAAGCTCTATCTTATAAATAAAAAACAGTAAGCTTATAGCCGTATTTATTCATAGTCATTACAGTAATTGTTACTCTCTTAAAAGTACCTTATATACATATATATGAATAAAATTGCAGGGCATACCTGTTTTTATCCTTTGCAAATTAAATAAATGCTACTTCACGGTTATAAGGGAAAATACTCTGAGACAGACAGATAAAAAAGGACTCTGAAATGGGTTGTTTTTGGCCTACTCTAAGACATTCACCACTATTTAAAAAAAAAACCTTAGTTCAATTAGCTGACCTTCCAAACCTTCCCTCTGCGTCCCTTGGAATGTGTTTCCAAGGAAGGGCTGGCTATCAAGTTCTCTCTCCTGCCTTTGATTCCTTCCCTTTCCCTCTCTCACGTGTTCAGTTCTTAACTCTATACTTTCTGATTAAAATAATGATTTTGTAGGGCCAGGTGCTGTGGCTCACATTTGTAATCCGAGCAGTCTGGGAGGCCTACATGGGTAGATTACTTGACCTCAGGAGTTTGAGACCAGCACAAAACTGTTAGCACTGAACTTTAGTAGTGGATCTCTACTAAAAATAAAGAAAAAAATAGCCGGGCATCGTGGGGGTGGGGGTGGGGCACCTGTAGTCCCAGCTACTAGGGAGGCTGAGGCAGGAGGATTGCTGGAGCCCAGGAGTTTGAGGTTGCTGTGAGCCGTGATGCCACAGCACTCTACTCAAGGTGACAGAGCAAGATTGTGTCTCAAAAATAAATTAATTAGGCTCGGCCCTTGTGGCTCAAACAGCTAAGGCGCCAGCCACATACACCTAGG
>NW_003852418.1:14736918-14740420 GCF_000181295.1 Otolemur garnettii | reverse complement strand
CTGTGAGCTGTGATGCCACAGCACTCTACCCAGGGAGATAGCTTGAGGCTCTGTCTCAAAAAATGAATAAATAAATAAATCACATTAAATGAGGGCCAGGCACAGGGGCTCACGCCTATAATCCTAGCACTCTGGGAAGGCTGAGGCAGGTAGATGGACTGAACTCACGAGTTGGAGACCAGCCTGAGCCAGAGACCTCATGTCTAAAAAGCTGGCGATTATGGTGTGTGCCTGTAGTCCCAGCTACTCAGGAGGCTGAGGCAAAAGAATCACTTGAACCCAAGAGTTTGAGGTTGCTGTGAGCTATGACGCCACAGCACTTTACCGAGGGTGACAAAGTGAGACTCTGTTTCAAAAAGTAACTATTTTGTAACCAGGCATTTTCACTATGACTGGCTAAGGACTAAGTTAATCTCTTCCTTCTTCATAAAGGAGTCTCTGGGTAGATTGTGCCAGGGCACTGTTTCTCACACCCATCTCCCTTCCAAGGGGACATTTGTCAAATGTGACAGTTTTGACATTTTTGATGGTCATGACTGTGGAGGGAACAGCTACTGGCATCAGTGGGGTGGGGCCAGGGACGCCGGTGGGCATTCTGCCAAGCACAGACAGCACCCAGCAGCAAAGAATGAGCCAGTCCAAAATATCTCCAGTCCTGAGGGTGACAATCTCGGATCCAGAGGAATTGGGGAAGGTGGTGACATGGAGGAGTGGAGGGCGTTGTCTGCTTGTGATGTGAAGAGACGGCCCACAAATTGGTCTTTGCCAGTGGTGATTCTCTTCTACTGACGGATCTTGATTCCTCCCCCAGAAGACCTGGGTGTGCGACTTAGATAACTTCCTGACGGATCACAGCCCAGTGGGAGGACTGAAAATGGGAAGACAGTTCTGCAGCTGTAAGACTTGAGGTCCTTGGTTTACTTATCTCGGTACATTCAACTGCAAATGGTGTTCAGCAGCAAACCAAACTATTTTTTCCTAAGTCTTTTGTTTCTGAATCAATGAGAGCAAAGAATGCCCATGCTCCATTCAAGCCGTTTTCATAATTCTGGAGAAAAAGAGGAAGCAACAGTTGGGCCATTTAAACTACACAGTGATAAAAAGGCCTCCTTATTAACCTTGTAAACATTCTATGAAAGTACAAGGGGAACCTTTATAAAGAATGGCCGAGTGTCCTTTTTATAGACGAGCCCTTTGTACTTTGAAATGTTCATACGTCCGTAAAATAGAAGTGAACAGAATAGCCTAGAATAATGCCATTTCCAGGTCTTCTAGGAATGGTTCTGTTAGAACATTATTTTTTGGTGTTTTTAACAGGCAGAAGATTAAGTTACTCAAGATCAGTCCCACTTAAAAAACCACTTTCCACCCATGTTTGACAAACCATCAGAGAAGATTCAGAAGAGGGCTAATTGGGCACTGAGCGTTTGAAGCATTCGGATGATAACCCGGGTTTCTTCTTAAAAACACCAACAGCACAGCCTGGCAGGAAGCAGGGATTACACAAGAGAATTGATTGAAACCTGCCCTCCAAACTGGAAGAGAAACTTTCAGTGAGAATGCGTGAAGTTTGAAATCACTGCCTGTTACATGACTCTTCCTTCAAATGGCCTCTGGCCTGATTAAAGGAAGCGTCTCCTCTTACCCCAGTTTGGAGCTGCCAGAGAAATTCACCAAAAAAAAAAAAAAAAAGTGCTTTAGTAAGAATGAACCACCCTTCGGAGGAAAGGCGTCACCCTTCGCCTGATTCTTTTTATCTCTCCGTTCAGTCTTTCCATTCTATCTTTCCATTCTATTGACAACGTTTTGCAATCCCCTCCAGCGTTCCAAGGCCAGTGAAGCCACAGCCTCTGATAAGATTGTGACGCCAAAGGCATTCACTGCTAAACCATATTTTTAATGCTTTCCCTCACCAATTTCCATTTTCTCTTTCATAGGTCAGCTTTGGCAGGAGTCAGCCAATAAAGTTATGAAAAGAACCTCCCCGGGGAGATTTCATGAAGAAGATGTTTTTCACTTAAATCCTTAGGCCTCACCTCACAGATGCAAAGGGCAGAAAATTAGGAACTTTTAACAGTAATGATAATCGATCACTGAAGGAGCTCAGCCAGCCTTGAGTTGTTTTTTCCTAAGGGAGAAAAAAAAAAAAAAATACAGGCACTCTTCCCAGAAGAACCTAGAGAGAGAGGAAAACAAAAAATACCCTCTCTCCTAAAATCCCAGAAAGTTTGCTGCCAGCCATTCAGTGCATACCTGACGAAAAGGGAAAAAAAAAAATGTTGCCTAACTGGTTTGGCTCTTTCATCAGGCCACTACCGAGAGAAGTAAACAGAATCTTATCCTTTCAGTGGAGTCTGACTTGGGCATTATTTGCAAGTAAATATTTATTGATCTGAACACTATTCCATTGCTACCACCGCTGTCTTTGGAGCAGATTGACGAAAACATTGTTCTGGATTAAGCTGTCTCCATAGCAACAGCCCAGAAGAGTGTGCACCCTCCACCTCCCTCTGTGGCCACAGGGAGGGGTCAGGGGGTTATTTGGTGACACTCTGCCTCTGGTCCCGCGGTAGCCGAATTGAGGAACGTTCTTCCTTTGCCCTCTGGGTTCCAGTCTATGAGGTTTCATGCCGATCTCTTTGCCCATCTCAATAACTTACACACACACACAGGCATTTTTTTTCTCCCTCTCTCTTCATTCAGGAAGTGGAGAGCTGAGCCCTGAGATTCTTTCTGCTCCGATGATATAAACAAATCGCAGAGGAAGTCAAGTCAAACTTTCCCTTGCTTCTTTTGTTCTCCCAACTAGCAATTCAGAAAACAGAGCCAATTTTTTTTGGATGCCTTTTAAGGATTGCTCTTAACTGGAAAGGCAGAAACCTTCTTGCTCCCCCCCCCCCGTATTTGTAAAAACAAAGATTCTCTTAACATCATTTTTCAAACAAAGTAGAACTGCCCCAGAAGTTAAAAAAAAAAAAAAGAACGCTGGCTTTTGAGATGTTTCAAACCAAATTGCTCGTTTTTTTCATTATAGGATTACCTAATTGTCGTTCTTTCCTTCGGAAATCTTCAGGCTAAAATACAAACAGGAGAACAATATGCTTGGATAAAGGCTAAACCTGAAAAGAAGCTTCAGGCCCTCAAAGACACAGCCAAGGAGAGCTAACAGGATTCAGTACAGGTGCCAGTGGAAGGCCTGCCCCAGACGGAAGGGAGACATCGTATCTGTCTAATCTGCAGATACTGCTTTAAACATCGTATATAATTAAGTCCTTCCCATCGTGGAAGCTATGTGAAGCTTTATCATAAGCTTCATAAGATTTCATCTCTAGGCTCGGCGCCTATAGCTCAACCGGCTAAGGCGCCAGCCACGTACACCTAAGGTGTCGGGTTCGAATCCCCAGCCCGGACCCGCCAAACAACGATGATGGCTGCAACCAAAAAATAGCCGGGCGTTGTGGCGGGCGCCTGTGGTCCCAGCTACTTGGGAGGCGGAGGCAGG
>NW_003852418.1:14722888-14733521 GCF_000181295.1 Otolemur garnettii | reverse complement strand
TGGAGAGACGTATCTCACTGGGTTATAGATGGAGAGACGTATCTCACTGGGTTATAGATGGAGAGACGTATCTCACTGGGTTATAGATGGAGAGATGTATCTCACTGGGTTATAGATATAGAGACATATCTTACTTGGTTAGAGATATAGAGACGTATCTCACTTGGTTAGAGATATAGAGATGTATCTCACTTGGCCAGAGATATAAAGATGTGCCTCACTTGGTTATAGAGAGACATAGCTCATTTGGTTATAGAGAGAGAGAGACGTATCTCACTTATTAACCCAATGTGTGGTTCATGTTGGGTACTTGATAAAAGGGAGTTATGATTATTAAAATTCATGACATTATGTGAGTTCTTGCACGTCAGGAAAAATTATAATGGCAGTAATAAAATTTGAAGCTTATGATATTTACAGTTATTTGTGTCAGAACATCTTTGCTCAGTCACAAATGTCTCTCCCTCTTCATCTATAAATGCATATCCGCTGTAGATACTTCTAGACTAATAGGTATATAAAATCCCTTGTGCAAGTTGTAATTGACTGTGTAATGACTGAATAAACAGTGGATGAAGGGATAATCTTCAGTTCTGGAAGCCAGCTTTAATTCATGCTTTATTTTATATTCATTAAACTGTTTATTTACTTGTCTACATTCTCTGTTGATTACTTTCGGGGGTATGCTTTTCCCTTGAGCAATGACCAGGCTGAGGAAATGATTCTATTTACATTGCAAAGGAGACAGAGACAAACGGAAATCCAGAGGCAGCAACTTGCATGGATGAATCCAAAATATGGGATCCTCAGTGTCACAGGCCACATGCACCTCCACACCCTTGAACCTGGGATCCTCAGTGTCACAGGCCACATGCACCTTCACGCCCTGGAACTGGTTTTGGAGCTTTAATGTAGAAACACGTAATACCTATAATGCTCCTGAATTTCTGTAAAGCAAATAGAGGCTTCATGCCTTGATGCAGTTGCCATATAGTTACAGAATTCAACAATCGCTTTCCACAACTGTGTGCTGGGCGCTGGGACACAAAGATGGACAATGCTGGCTAGTCCCCTGTGTAAACTAAGCACATACTTCAAGGACCAGGAAAGTTATTTTTAATTTTGTTGTGCTGATATGTTTTTGTTCCCTTGCTTTTTCTTTTCACTTTGTGGCCTTCAGTAGAGTTCTGTGCTTTCACAGCTCACATCAACCTCAAACTCTTGGGCTCAAGCAATTCTCTTGCCTCAGCCTCCCCAGTAGCTGGGACTACAGGTGCCTGCCACAATGCCTAACTATTTTTTTGTTTGGCAGGCCCGGGCTGGATTTGAACCCGCCAGCCCTGGTGCATGTGGCCAGCGCCCTACCCACTGAGCTAAGGTGTCACCTTTTTTTGCTCCTTTGTATTTTGTTTTTGAGGCAGTGCCTCACTCTGTTGCCCAGGCTAGAGTGATCATCATAGCTCCCTGAAACCTCAAACTCCTGGGCTCGAGTGATCCTCCTGCCTGGCCTCCCGAGTAGCTGGGACTACAGGCGCCCTCCACCACCTCTGGCTAATTTTTCTACTTTTAGTAGAAACGGGGTCCTGAGCTCAAGAGATCCTCCCACCTCAGCCTTCCAGAGGTAATCCTGTTTGGATTACAGGCGTGAGCCACCAGCTCAGCTTGAAAGTAATCCTTTAGATTAGAACAAGGGGTTTGGGATGGATTTAATTGTCTGCAACAGTCTGCAAAATTGTGCTCAGATGTATCATTTTCTGGGCCGAAAGTCCTGACAGACGTCAAATTTTCACAAATAATAGGGTGGTAATGAGCCAGTAGAGCAGAGGGGTTGAGATGGATGTGTTGACTCTCCTGGTGTATGATCTTGAACCACCTACTTAACCTTCTGAAGCTTGAGTTTTTCACGGAGAATAGAGCAATGATACTAATCACAGCGACTTCCTAAGGCTGTTGCTAAGGATTAAATACAATAATGTGTGTGCCACCTCAGGCTCCCTGGAGGGACGTGTTCTATCCACTGGGCACAAGTTGGTACAGCAGGTGGCAGCAGGTGCCTGGCTGCTCCAGGCTCCACGTGTGCCCGGAATGCCGCCCGCTCCCAGTGCGCAAGTCTCCAGCTTCTTTGCAGAAGCTGTGTCACTCAACTGGTCGCTTCTGGAAGCCTTTCATTTTTGTCTTCCCCCATCTCTTTCCATCTCTGTCAACATACGGGCCAGATGCATGCATGTGTATCTGGGACAGTCTCGATCATTCGCCATCCCAGTCTTCCCAGCTTCATCAGCATGATCTGATTTGCCTCTTTGGTTTCTACTCAGCCTCGTTCAGTCACTGTTTCCAAACATTTAGACTTGGAAAACATGCCAGATCAGCCCTTTTCTACAGATTTGGGGAGCCAAGCTTCACTGAGCCCTGAACTAAATTCTTTTTAGGAATGACTGACATTTTGTTTTTGCAACAGTTGCCCCTTTACAGGTGAGAAAGCTGAGGTTCAGAGACACATTAAGTCACCAGAGTCACACAAGGGTGAGAGGTGGCCGGCTCAGGCTGCAGATCCTCGGCAGACTGGCTCAAAAACTCAGGGTGCCAGCCACGACGACATGCCACCTCTTAATCTTAGCCCAACTCTTAATTTTAACGTATCACTTCTCTCCAAGTGGGGAGGAGAGCAGAAAATGGAGTTGTTTAAAGAGGGAGGAGGAACGGTTGTGCTTTTTATCAGTTCATTTTTCCAGCCACAAGAGGGTGGCCCTGGTGCGGAGTCACGTATAGACTTTTTTTTTTTTAGAAGCACGTCTAATAACAGATGGAGATTTGTACTCAGCCATTTGTTCCATGGCTTTTAGTAAGGGATTTCTGTTAGTACTCAATTACTACATTATAAAATGATTCCCCGGAGGGAGAATCTTCCCCACAGAGAGAGGTCTGCATGGCAAAAAGCTCACTCTCTTAGACCTGGCCGACTGTGCCCAAATTCTTTCAACAACTTTGAGGAACGACTTTCCACATAATTTTCTTCCGTTTGGTTTGCATTGTGTTAACCTCGACAAGCTTCCTGTATCCTTGTAGAATTAAGTGAATATTCCTTCGATTTCTTTCCATACTTGAAGAAAAAATATTTTCCTTCTGTAATGATCTATAAAGTCTCTTTTCTCTTCTGGGTAAGGTGACTGGGCATATGCCCTCTCTAAGGCACTATATACAAATTACTTCGGATCCTCACGTAGCTTCTGGTTAATGGACCAAGACCCAGTTTCCAGGTACATAAAAGAGGCTCAGAGAAGTGAAGCGATTTGCTGGAGAAACATAACAGGGTCCTGACAGAAGAATTCAGGCCTGCCTTCCGCTGGTGCCTGTTTCTTTCACTGACACCATTTTTCCACGTGGCTAATACATCAGTCTAGACCAGTGGTTCTCAACCTGTGTGTCACGACCCCTTTGTAACCATGAAAATACGTCCTGCGTATCAGATATTTACTTTACGATTCATACCAGCAGCAAAATTACAGTTATGAAGTAGCAATGGAAATGATTTTATGGGCTCGGCGCCTGTGGCTCAAGCGGCTAAGGCGCCAGCCATATGCACCTAAGGTGGCGGGTTCGAATCCCCAGCCCAGGCCCGTCAAACAACAATGATGGCTGCAACCCAAAAATGGCCAGGCGTTGTGGCGGGCACCTGTAGTCCCAGCTACTTGGGAGGCTGAGGCAGGAGACTCGCTTGAGCCCAGGAGTTGAAGGTTGCTGTGAGAGTGATGCCATGGCACTCTACCCAGGGGGATAGCTTGAGGCTCCGTCTCCAAAAAAAAAGAAAAGAAAATGATTTTATGGTTGGGGGTCACCACAACATGAGGAACTGTATTAAAGGGTCGGGGCAATAGGAGGCATCAGGAAGGTTGAGAACCACTGGTCTACACTATCTCTTTCAGGCATCTTTAAAACTTATACCAGAAGCCTAGATTCCACATTTAGAACCTAGCAAAATGCCAAAAAACAAAATCAACCCAAAAAAGCACAACAGCAGCAAACCCCTTTACCTGACCTTTTCAGTTAGTCACTTTTAAGTCTCTTAAAGCTGGCAGGCAGACTTCTGGTTTCAAGTTCAGTGTGCAGGAATCTTACGAGTCACTGCTCCATCCTAACAAAAAGTAGAAGTCTACCCAAACGGAAAAATTGATAGTTCTTTTGGATTCCTTAGAAGAAGTGTGGTCGTGGGCCAACTTCCCATGTAATGGGAATGACTCGCAAAGTTGTAGAGACCAACAGGAAAATGGAGAATCCCTACTCAGCAGAGCAGACTGCCCGTGATCAGTGCGGATGTGTTTGAGAACTAAAAACCTCAGGGGCCCAAACGTGGCGGCTCACACCTGTGACCCCAGTTACTTTGAGAAGATCATTTGAGGACAGGAGTTCAAGATGATACCCAGTCTGGGCAACATAGTAAGGCCTCAACCTGACCCAAAATAAGAAAAATTAGCCAAACATGGTGGCGTGTCCCTGTAGCCCAGGCTGCTCCAAAGGCTGAGGCAGGAGGCCCACCTGATCCCAGTAGTCCAAGGCTGAAGTGAGCTGTGAGCACACCATGGCACACCAACCTGGATGACAGAGTGAGAACCTCAGGACAAAGAACTCCAGGGGCCTGTGAACGACTTATCAAGAGAATGAAAAGACGAACCACGGACTGGTAGTTCCAATTTTAAAATGAGCCAAAACCAGACATCTCCCCAGTGAAGATGCACAGATCAGAACTGAACAGATGACAAGCTGCTGCACAGCCTGTGCCATCGGGGTCAGGCCAATTATACAATGATTGGATACCATGACCCACTGATTAAAAAGTTCCAAACCCAGAACTCCGACAATGCCAAGGGGAGCGATAAGAACGCGCAGTTATTGCTGGGGGGAATGCAGAATGGTACAGCCACTTTGGAAGACAGTTGGGCCAGTTCTTACAAAACTAAACATACCCGATACCATATGATCCAGCAATTGTACGCCTTGGTATTTACCCAGAAAGCCAAAAACTTATGTCTGTACAAAAACTTGGACACAAATGTTTACAGCAGCTTTATTTCAATACCCCAAACTTGGAAATAACCAAGATGTCCTTCAATAGGTGAATTGATAAACAAATGGTAGCGTATTCAAACAATAGGCTATTGATTATTCAGAACTAAAAATAAATGGGTTGCCAAGCTGCGAAAAGACATGGAGGAAACTTGGGAAAAATTGATTCCATTTTTGTATCACTAAGCAAAGAAAGCCAGACTGAAAAAGTTACATGCTGGGTGATTCCAAATACATAGCACTCCGGCAAAACTATGGAAATGGTTTATAAAAAGATCAGCAGTTTCCACGGGTTGGGTGGAAAGGGAGGGGTGGTTAGGCCAAGCAGAGATTTTTAGTATAGTGAAACTTGATGTGTGAATCATAGTGGTGGTCACATTTGTTCAAACCTGTAGAAATACAACACCAAGAGTGAGCTCTAATGTCAGCTGCTAACCCTGGGTGATAATGGAGTGTCTATGTGGGTTCATTCACCGTAACCAAGATATGACTCTGGCGTCAGATTCTGACAGTGAGGTTATGTGGGTGGTGGATGGGGTGTATACAGAACTCTCTACTTTCTGCTCAATTTTTCTTTTTTTTTTTTTGAGACAGCCTCAAGCTGTCACCCTGGGTAGAGTGCTGCCATATCACAGCTCACAGCAACCTCCAATTCCTGGGCTTAAGCTATTCTCTTGCCTCAGCCTCCCAAGTAGTTAGCACTACAGGCGCCCGTCACAACGCCTGGCTATTTTTTAGTTGTAGTTGTCACTTTTGTTTGGCAAGCCCAGACTGGATATGAACCCTCTAACTCCGGTGAACGTGGCTGGCACCTTAGCCCCTTGAGCTATAGGCGCCGAGCCTTTCTGCTCAATTTTGCTGTAAGTAATCTTAAAAGAAACTGGCAGGCACCCAAATAACCACGCCCTTTACTGACACATGCACATACACACAAACAGAATACAGGCATACCTTGGAGATGTTGTGGGTTCAGTTCCAGATGACAGTAAAGTGAATATTGCAATAAAGTGAGTCACACAAAGTTCTTAGTTTCCCAGTGCACACAAAAGTTATTTTTACACTATCTTGTAGTCTATTACGTGTACCATACCATTATGTCTAAAAAAAAGTACAGATCTTAATTTAAAAATACTTTATTGCTAAAAATTGCTGATGATCATTTGAGCCTTCAGTGAGTCATAATCTTTTTGCTGGTGGAGGGTCTCGCCTTGCTCTTGAGGGCTGCTGACTGGTCTGAGTGGTGGCTGCTGAAGGTGGGGAGGGCTGTGGCAGTTTCTTAAAATAAGACAAAGTGAAATTTGCCACACAATTTGACTCTTCCCTTTTAGGAAACTTCTCTCTGCAGCATGAGAGGCTGTTTGATAGCATTTTACATAAACAACAGTAGAACTTCTTTCAAAATTGTAGTCAATCCTCTTAAAACGTAACCCCACCAAAGCAGTCTGGCTCAACTTTTATATAACAAAGTTGTGAGTTATTTTCCAGTTGCCATGAACCCCCTGGTTAAAGGTCAGATAACCTGACTATGCCCAAATGAACCAAACTGCAACTGTAAGTGGAACCTAAGTGCTCTGGCCAGTCTGAGGAGTGGGACTAAATTAAGAAGCACACACCACATAGCAGGATCTAAGATCCAATCAGATCAAGCCCTGGTATCACTCCATTATAGTATCCAATGAGAACACACCTCATTACCCTATGCCTATAAAACCCAACTCAGCACCCACCCACCCCCCACTTAGGGAGACAGATTTGAGCATTTCCTGTTTCTTTCCCAGTTAACTTGCAATAAGGATTTTCTTTTCTCAGAGGCAGGTGCCATGATATTTGCATCTATGTGCATGGCACAGTGTACCTGTTGATTGCTCAGCATCAAAACTCTGCTCATTGTTTTACCCACTAAGTGTAATATTCTAAATCCTTTGTTGTTATTTCAGCAATTTATGATTTTATCAAGAGGAGCATCTTCAGGCTCCACTTATAATTCTACTTCTCTTGCTATTTCCGCTATATTTGCAGTTATTTCCTCCACTGAAGTCTTGAAACTCTCAAAATTATCCATGAGGATTGGAATCAAATTTTCCCAAACTCCTGTTAATGTTGATATTGTGGTGTCTTTCCATGAATCAAGAATGTATTTAACGGCATCTGTTGGGGGGCCTAACAGCCCCACACAAACAGTTTCCCTTCCTCTCCTCCTATGACAAAAACACAAGGGATCTAGCTGGTCCCCCCCTCTTCAAAATTCATGCCAAAAGATCCTAACTTTGGGGGAAATTGTGGAATTTGCCCATCCCCTAAGGTCCCATATAAAAGGGGTCTATAACTGCCTCCTGGGTGCAGGCACCATCTTTGCACTGCCCAGGCGGGTCACCCTCCCCTTTCAATAAACTTGGGCTGAACATCTCTGTGGCCTCCCCTCTGGGTACCACCACTGACACCTTTCAGCATCTAGAATAGTGAATCCCCTTCAGAAGGTTTTCAATTTACTTTGCCCGTATTTACCAAAGAATCACTATAGAATCACTCTCTATAGCAGCTATAAGATGTTTTAGATAATAAGTATTTTTTTAGATAATAAGTGTTTAAAGTCAAAATTCCTCATTGATCCATAGGCTACAGAATAGGTGCTGGGTTAGTAGGCGTGAAAACAACTTTGGGAGGCTGGGCTTGGTGGCTCACACGTGTAATCCTAGGACTCTGGGAGGCCAAGGCAGGAAGATTCCTTGAGCTCAGGAGTTTGAGACCAGCCTGAACAAGAGCGAGATCCCAGCTTTTAAAAAAAAAAAGTAGCTGGGCGTTGTGGCATGCACCTGTAGTGCTACTCGGGAAACAGAGGCAAGAGAATCTCCAGAGCTCAAGAGTTTGAGGTTGCTGTGAGCTATGACACCATGGCATTCTACTAAGGGCTGCAAGGTGAGACTCTTTCTCAAAAAAATAAATAAAATAAAATATTTGAAAAAAAATAACTTTGGTCTCCTCATATATCCCCATGAGAGGTCTTGTGTGATTAGGAACATTGTCAACAAGCAGTAATATTTTTTTTTTTGAGACGGAGCTTCAAGCTATCCCCCTGAGTAGAGTGCCATGGCATCACAGCTCACAGCAACCTCCAACTCCTGGGTCAAGCAAGTCTCCTGCCTCAGCCTCCCAAGTAGCTGGGACTACAGGCGCCCGCCACAACGCCTGGCCTTTTTTTTTTTTTTTGGTTGCAGCCATCATTGTTGTTTGGCGGGCCTGGGCTGGGGATTCGAACCCGCCACCTTAGGTGTATGTGGCTGGCGCCTTAGCTGCTTGAGCCACAGGCGCCGAGCCAGCAGTAATATTTTGAAAGAAATCTTTCCCCCCCCTTAAGCAGTAGCTTCAACTGTGGGCACAAAATACTCAATAAACCATGCTGGCAACAGATGTGCAGTCATGCAGGCTTTGTGGATCCATCTCTAGCGCACAGGCAGAATAGATTTAGCATAATTCTTAAGGGCATTAGGATTTCAAAATGGTAAATGAGCATTGCCTTCAACTTAAAGTCACCAGTGGGATTAGCCCTTAAAAAGAGAGCCAGTCTGTCCCTTGAAGCCTTGAAGCCCAGCCTTGACTTCTCTTGCTGTGAAAGTCCTAGGTGACATCATCTTCTACTCTAGGATGATTTTATCTACATCGAAAATCTGTCATTTGCAGATTTTTCCAGCCACCTTCACCAATCATCTGAGCTGGATCTTCTGGACAACTTGCTACAGCTTCAGTATCAGCCCTTGCTGCTTGACCTTGTACTACTATGTTAGAGAACAAGCTCCTTTCCTTCAGTCTGGTGCACCAGCCCCTGCGGGCCTCAGACTTCTCTTGAGAGCTCCCTCCACTCTCTCAGCCTTCACAGAATTTGAACCGAGGGAAGGTTTTGCTCTGGATTAGGTTGTAGCCTAAGAGAGCTTTGTGGCCGGTTTGATCTTCTATCCAGACCACTAAAACTTTCTCCCTATCAGCAGTAAGGCGGTTTCACTTTCTCATCATTCATGTTTACCAGAGCAACGCTTTTAATTTCCTTCAAGAACTTTCCTTTGCATTCACAACTTGGCTAACCGTTTGACACGCGAGGCCTAGCTTTAGGCCTCTCCGCGTTTGATGTGGCTTCCTCACCAAGCTTATTCATTTTTAGCTTATTCATTCATTTATTTATGTATTTATTATTTTTTGAGACAGAGTCTCACTTTGTCACCCTGGCTACAGTGCTATCACATCATAGCTCACAGCAACCTCAAACTCTTGAGCTCCAGCAATCCTCTTGCCTCAGCCTCCCGCATCGCCGCAGGGACTACAGGCCCCACCACAACGCACCACTATTTTTCTTTTTTTTTAAAGAGACAGGGTCTCACTCTGACTCAGGCTGTTCTTGAACCTGTGAGCTCAGGCAATCCACCTGCCTCAGCCTCCCAGAGTGCTGGGATTACAGGCGTGAGCCACCATGCCTGGCTTAGCTTTTTCTTTTTATTTATTTATTTATTTATTTGCAATTTTTGGCCGCGGCTAGGTTTGAACCAGCCACCTCCAGCATATGGGGCCAGCACCCTACTCGTTTAAGCCACAGGCACGGCCCCTGGTTTAGCTTTTGATTTAAACAGAGAGCCATGTGACTCTCTCTTTCACTTAAACACTTAGAGGCCATCCTAGCACTATTAATTAGCCTAATTTTAATATTGTTGTGTCTTGGGGAATAGGGAGGCCCAAGGGGAGGAGGAAAGTCAAGGGACCAGTCAGTGGATCAGTCAGGACACACACGACCTTCACAGATTAAGGTTGCTGTTACAAATCACCATGAATTAATAATGAAAATGGTTGAATATTGATATAATTACCAAATGGGACAAAGTGAGCCCATTCTGTTGGGAAAAAATGGTGCCAACAGACTTACCACAAGGTTGTCACAAACCTTTAATTTGTAAAAAAAAAAAAAGAAAAGAAAACAGCATCCACAAAGCTCAATGCAGTAAAACAAGGTATGCCGCAGATATGCAGATAAAACTTGAATTATAAGCTCTTCTCATGGCTAAAGAATTTCTTTCTTTTTTTTTAAAGAGAGTCTCACTTTATTGCCCTCGGTAGGGTGCTGTAGCGTCACAGCTCACAGCAACCTCCAACTCCTTGCCTTAAGTGATTCTCTTGCCTCAGCCTCCGAGTAGCTGGGGTGACAGGCACCCGCCACAATGACCAGCTATTTTTGGTTGCAGTTTGACCAAGGCTGGGTTTGAACTGCTACCTTCGGTATATGGGGCCAGCACCCTGCCCACTGAGCCACAGGTGCCTCCCGATTAAAGAATTTTTTAAACAGATTTATTAAAATATAGTCACATACATTGTGAATAAGTTGACTATGGAAGTCACCCTTTAAGAGTAGATAATTCGGCTCGGGGCCTGTGGTTCAAGCGGCTAAGGCGCCAGCCACATACACCTAAGGTGGTGGGTTTGAATCCCCAGCCTGGGCCCGCCAAACAACAATAATGGCTGCAACCAAAAAATGGCCAGGCATTGTGCAGGCGCCTGTGGTCCCAGCTACTTGGGAGGCGGAGGCAGGAGACTC
>NW_003852418.1:14720419-14722805 GCF_000181295.1 Otolemur garnettii | reverse complement strand
CAAAAAAAAAAAAAAAAAGAGTAGATAATTTAAGGCTATGTTAACCAGTTTGATGAAAATATTTCAAATTGTATATGAAAACACCACACTATACCCCAGAATTGCAATAATGTACATAGTTATCATTTAATAAAAAAAAAAAAAAGAGTAGATAATTCAACTCAACGCATGTGGCTCAAGTGGCTAAGGCTCTAGCCACATACACCTGAGCTGGCAGGTTCGAATCCAGCCCAGGCCCACCAAAGAACAATGATGGCTGCGGCTAAAAAATAGCCAGGTGTTGTGGCAGGCACCTGTAGTCCCAGCTACTTGGGAGGAGGAAGCAGGAGACTCACTTGAGCCCAGGAGTTGGGAGGTTGCTGTGAGCTGTGATGTCACAGCACTCTACCCAGGGCAACAGCATGAGGCTCTGTCTCAAAAAAAAAAAAAAAAGAGTAGATAATTCAATGGTTTTAGTATATTCACAGATGTGTACAACCAACACATTTAGAACATTTTATTACCTCAAAAAAACCCTCTAACCTTTAGCTACCCTCCCTGCCCCCCACCCCCTTTGACCAACCGGTCCTAAACAAGCACTTTCTGTTTCTATGGATTTCCCTGTTCTGACTTCCACATGAAAGGAGTCATATGGTCTGTAGCATTTTGTAACAGCTTCTTTTAAGTAACATATTTTTGTTGTTATTTTGCTTTGTTTTGCTTTGAGGCAGTCTCAAGCTGTTGCCCTGGGTAGAGTGCCATGGCATCACAGCTCACAGAAACCTCAAACTCCTGAGCCCAAGTGATTCTCTTGCCTCAGCTCCCAAGTAGCTAGGACTACAAGCACCTGCCACAGTTGTCATTGTTGTTTAGCTGGCCTGGGAAGGGTTCCAACTCGCCATAGTCGGTGTAGGTGGCCAGTGCTGTAACCACTGAGCTACGGCTGCCGCCTTACATGATATATTTTAAAGGTTCATTCATTCATATGGTTGTGTGTATCAGTGCTTCATTTCTTGTTATGACTGAATACTATTCCATGGTAAGGATAGACCATATTTTTGTTTATCCATCAATCCATTGTCAGACATTTTCATTGTTTCCACCTTTTTAGTTATCATGAATGGTGTTACTTTAAACTTTTGGATATGGGTTTTTGTGAGCTCGTTGAAGACACCAACCCTTTGAGAAAATGATTCATTGTATTAGCAGTCTAGATAGAAGGCTAAGAAAATATATCCAGGCTAAGAAAATATACCCACACACATACTGTTTTTCTTCAGACATATTTTCAAGACCATTGTCTTTTAAAAAGAAGTGATGAGTAAGTTAACTCAGGGCACAGTAGTTAACAAAGGTTTTAGCTGATCAGGTGTGGATAGAGAACAGAGATGTCCACGTCTGCTCCATGAAGTACCACCAGTCAGATATGGGAACTTTGAATTGATGGCACTTCAATATTCCAAAATTTTATGGAAAAACACATATGTGACTAATATGAAATCCTTTTCCTTTGTGATGGGTTCTATAGCAGGTGAAGGGAAAATGTTTGCAATGATTAGCTGGAGTTGGACATGCAGGCTTCACCATTCATTCAGTATTGAATCATCAGCCAAGGTGGGGATGTGCTCCGCCCTCCAGGGCTCGGCCTCCTCATCTGTAAATAGAGATGATAATACTAATAACAGGTCCCAGCAAGGTGAGGTGGTGATTGTCTGTAATCTTAGCACACTGGGACGCAAAAGAGGGAGGGTCCCTTGAGCTCAGGAGTTCAGCCTGAGCAAGAGCAAGACCCCATCTCTACTAAAAATAGAAAAACTAGCCGGGCATTATGGTGGGTGCCTCTAGTCCCAGCTACTCAGGAAGCTGAGGCAAGAGGATTGCTTGAGTCCAAGAGTTTTAGGTTGCTTGCTGTGAGTTATGATGCCACAGCACTCTACCCAGGGTGACAGAGTCAGACTGTCTCAAAAAAAAAATAATAGTAGTAAGAGCTCCTGGATTGCAGAGCTGTTTAGTGAGCCAACGTACACACTCCTTGGTTAAAATTGGCTATTGGTATGGAGGGAATGAGGGATGTTTCATGAATCAGATCATGTGCGGGGTTAATTAGGTTATAAAAACCTAAAACCTTAGGAAGCACAGTGCCAGGGCAGACTGTGAAGGTCCTTAAACTCCCTACTTTCTGGTTTTCTATTTTGTTTACCGGAAGCTACCCCTTCTGAGGAGAGAGGGGAAGGGAGGGGAAGAGAGACCAAGACAGAACATTTGTGAAATAGTCAAAAAATTTAAAAAATAAAACAAGTTGGCTCGGCGCCTGTGGCTCAAGTGGCTAAGGCGCCAGCCACATACACCTAAGGTGGTGGGTTCAAATCCAGCCCTAACAAATGCAAACAATGTAACCCAACTATAC
>NW_003852418.1:14703604-14719600 GCF_000181295.1 Otolemur garnettii | reverse complement strand
GCCCCATATACAGGAGGTGGTGGGTTCAAACCCAGCCCCCGCCAAAAAGTGCAAAAAAAAGAATGAAGGGGAAGGAAAGAAGAGAAGGAAGGAACAAGGGAAGAAGGAAGGAAAAAGGAAAGAAAAAAATAAAGGAAGGGAGTTTTTTAGATGTTGACATGAAGTTCTCTGGAAAAGTTTGCCATGAAGTCATATAAGTTAGAGTAAGGATCAAAGGTCAGCTTTTACAGCTTCTAATGCTTATAAAATGTGTGTGTGTGTGTGTGTGTGTGTTATATAGGCAGAGCACTGTAATAGCCAAAGGTGGTGCCTCTTAAGTGAAATGGACCTCAGTTCAAATCCCAGTTCCCCTTACTTAACTATCTTTCTGTTCTAAGCCTCAGTTTCCTCATCTATAAAATGGGGATAGTATGTAATAGCATCTACGTTGTAGGAACTCCAGGACAGCCATATGTAAAGCTGTTTTTTCCTTCAAAATATGTATTTATTTATTTATTCATTTATTTGTTTATTATTATTGTGTCATGTCAATTTGCAGGTACAAAGGATTAGGTTTGCTCTTGTTAGGTAGAGTCCTTCTTATCATTGTGTCATACGTAAAGCTTTTTTTTTTTTTGACACAGAGCCTCAAGCTTTCGATCTGTCCCCCTGGGTAGAGTGCTGTGGCATCACAGCTCACAGCAACCTCCAACTCCTGGGCTCCAGCAAGTCTCCTGCCTCCGCCTCCCAAGTAGCTGGGACTACAGGTGCCTGCCACAAAGCCTGACTATTTTTTGGTTGCAGCCATCATTATTGTTTGGCAGGCCCAGGCTGGATTGAAACCCGCCAGCTCAGTTGTACGTGGCTGGTGCCTTAGCCACTTGAGCCATAGGCGCCAAGCCTCCTCCTTCTTCTTTTTTTTAAGAGATAGAGTCTCACTTTATCGCCCTCAGTAGAGTGCTGCAGCATCACAGCTCATAGCAACCTCCAACTCGTGGGCTTAGGAGAGTCTCCTGCCTCAGCCTCCCAAGCAGCTGGGTCTATACAGGTGCCCGCCACAACACCTGGCTATTTTTTTTTTTTTTTTGGTTGCAGCCATCATTGTTGTTTGGTGGGCCCAGGCTGCTGGATTTGAATTCACCACCTTAGGTGTATGTGGCTGGCGCCTTAGCCACTTGAGCCACAGGTGCCGAGCCACGTAAAGCTCTTAATCTAAATTTCTCTCACGTAATAAGCTCTCAGGTAATGTTGCTATTATTATATCATTTATTGCATAATTTTTATTACCAATGGATGTAAATTACCAGATTTGGTGAGGCAGAAAGAAAAAGTGAGGGAGAAAGTAGGTAGGGGTGAGTCCAGGGGACACAGAGTTAAAAAGAAAGGACCTTTCTTGCTGCAGATTTGGGGTCCTGCAGCAGGCATTTAACTCACTGGTGGTAATGTTGGGAGAAAAGGGAAGGATTATGCCACCCCCTGGGCAAACCCAGAATGGTCTCTCAGATTGCCACGCCTCTCTGTGGAGCTGGGGAACAGCACAGAGGGTAACTCTGCTCAAGAAAGGGAGGAAGGAGGAAAAGGAGCTGCCGGCCGGGGAGTCAGGACCTTGCTAAGAATTAGTCTGGCCAGAGGATAAGGGGGTTTGGGGGGATGGGGCTATATTAGTCAAAGGGTGCAAAGTTCAAGTTAGACGGGAGAAATACACGTCTAAGATGTCTAGTACGGCAGGGTGGCTATAGTTTATAGTAATACAATGTATAATTCAAAATTTCTAACACAGTCGATTTTAAATTGGTCTGCACCACCCAAAAAGCGTGTGAAGTGATGAAAATTCATGTGCTGGATTTAAGCACTCCGTTAACGCCCGCGTACATCAGGACATCCCACTGTACCCCATAGATACACACACTTGTTATTATTTGTCTCTTGAAAAGAAAATTTGAAAGTGATCTTAATTTAAAAAGAAAGAAACTGCAAACACTTCAGTCTGGAAAAATGAAGTCTGGCCAAGGGATGGGATAAAACTAGGACCGGTCCCACTCATGAAAGCCCCTGTCGTTTTTGATTTGCGGCTTTGTTTTTACACAGAGCACACTTTAGCCAGCTCTTAGGCTGCGCCTAGGACTTGCTGTGTTTGTAGTGTGGAAATGGTTGCATGTCAGCGGGGTCGTCTGGTTCCTCCTGATGCACTTTCCCCTGGGCCCCAGAGGCCTTTGGGTCTTGCCTTATTTTTAGTTCCTCAAACTGCCAGAATCGCTCCTCGCCCTTCCTTCCCCCTCACACCCTGCATCTGGCCAGCTCCACTCACCACCAGGTTTCACCTGTGACGGCCCTTCCTCTAGGAAGTATCACTTGACCCTTTGGTGCCCAGGCTGCTGGACCTCTTTGAGTCTTCTAATATTAATATTCATGATGACATCAGCCATCACTTAGGACTTACCATGTACCAATGCCAAATATTTTTCTAATATAGTAGAACCTACACACACCACCTCCTGAAGTTGACCTAACTTTCTTTCTTTTTTTTTTTGAGACAGAGTCTCACTCTGCTGCCCTGGGTAGAGTGCTGTGGCCTCCTAGCTCACAGCAACCTCAAACTCTTGGACTTAAGCGATTCTCTTGCCTTAGCCTCCCAAGAAGCTGGGACTATGCCACAATGCCAGGCTAGATTTTTAGAGATGGGGTCTCAGTCTTGCTCAGGCTGGTCTCAAACTTCTGAGCACAGGCAATCCACCTGTCTCGGCCTCCCAGAGTGCTAGGATTATAGGTGTGAGCCACTGCACCCAGCCTTAGTTTTTTCTAATTTTAGCAGAGACAGCGTCTTGCTCTTGCTCAGACTGATCTTGAACTCCTGACCTCAAGCAATCTATCTGCCTCACCTCCCAGAGTACTAGGATTACAGGAGTGAGCCACCACATCCAGCCTAGTTGACCTAATTTTCTTTTCTTTCTATTTTTTTTTTTTTGAGACAGAGCCTCAAGCTGTCCCCCTGGGTAGAGTGCCGTGACATCATGGCTTACAGCAACCTCCAACTCCTGGGTTCAAGCGAATCTCCTGCCTCTGCCTCCCAAGTAGCTGGAACCACAGGTGCCCGCCACAACGCCTGGCTTTTTTTTTTTTTTTGGTTGTAGCCATCATTGTTGTTTGGCAGGCCCGGGCTGGATTCGAACCTGCCACCTTAGGTGTATATGGCCACTTGAGCCACAGGCTCTGAGCCTGACCTAATTTTCATAAACCAGACATGCACCACATGTACATCTCAGTACAGTAGGCCTAGTTCCTTGTGTTGACCACCTCTGTATATGGAATGGTCTGTTACAGTCCCTTGGGGGATCAACTTACAGAGCTTCTCCTGTGTGTGCATGTGTATAAGATATACACATCTCTGAACCACAGCTGGCAAGGAGTCAAGGCCATTCCCTTGACAGCAGGAGTAAGGTGTAACGGAGACACAAACCATATATAAGTTAATCCTCACAACACCACCATGACATACATAATACTATTATTATCCCCATTTTACAGATGAACAACTAAGCCATAGAGATTTTCTGGGACTGGCTCACACCCTTAGAGCCAGTAGGTGGCAGTGCCAGGACTTAAACTCCCTCTGCCTGTTCCCCAGAGCTGAGCCCACACCACCAGGCTCTCCTGATCCTCCCTGCATTGCAGTTCACTTGTCTTTCTCCCCTTTAGACTGAGGGCAGGACCAGGATCTGTGTTGCCCCAGGTATATCTGCAATGCCGACTTCTTTGGCACAAAGAAGGTCCCAGACGCTTTTATTTATTTATTTATTTATTTTACCTGGACTTGATGAATGGAAGGAGGTATTGGCAAAATATCAAGGGATAGGTGATCTTTATAAAACATGTTTTGAACCACTGCTGATGAAGCAGCTTGTGAATTGATTAAAGGCAGAAAGCTGAGAGCTAAGAGGGTAAACATGGGCGAGAATGCAACTCTAAAGAATCCATTCGGAGGGGTGAGTGGGCAGAGAGAGTCGCCAAAGGATATGGTATTTAGCTTTTCCCAGAAAAATGAGTTTGATGGCAAAATAAATGATACAGTGACATTTCTTGCATTTCGATATCCTTCAAGTAATAGAGAAGTGGGAAATGTCAGGAAAAAAGAGGACTATCGAGGCATTGCAGCCTGCTGGAAGACATCTTCCACAAAGACCTTTGGCTAAATAGTTGTGGCCCTTATACTTTTAACGTTGACTTGCTATGGCGTTGACTACTCACTGAGTCCTCACTATGCATGCATCACTGCTCTAATGAAGAAAACAAAGTTGCTGACCAGCTGGAGCTTGCTTATGTCCTAGGCTGTAGTGCTATGTGGCCCAAGATGGCAGCCACAGCCTTGAGTGACCAGTGAGCACTTGAAATGGGACTTATGAGAATTGAGAAGTGAGGCTGGGTGCACTGGCTCACACCTGTAATCCTAGCTCTCTGGGAGGCCGAGGAGGGTGGATTGTTTGAGCTCAGGAGTTCGAGATCAGCCTGAGCAAGAGTGATACCCCCTTCTCTACTAAAAATGAGAAACTGAGGCAAGACGATCACTTGAGCCCAAGAGGTTGAGGTTGCTGTGAGCTATGATGCCACAGACCTCTACCAAGGGTGACAAAGTAAGACTCTGTCTCAAAAAAACAAAGGAAGGAAGGAAGGAATTGGGAAGTGCTGGCCTTGTGCACTGGCTCACACCTATAAATCCCAGTATTCTGAGAGGCTGAGGTAGGGAGGATGGCTTGAGCACAGGAGTATGAGACCAGACTGGGCAACACAGTGAGACCCCATCTTTAAAAAATATATAAAAATTAGGTTCAGCACCTGTAACTCAGTGGTTTTAGTGCCAACCACATACACCAGGGCTGGTGAGTTCAAACCTGGCCAGGGCCTGCTGAACAACAATGACAACTACATCAAAAAAAAAAAAAAATAGCTGGGTGTTGTGACAAGCACCTGTAATCCCAGCTACTTGAGAGGATGAGGCAAGAGAATTGCTTAAGCCCAAGAGTTTGAGGTTTCTGTGAGCTGTGATGCCACGCCACTCTACTGAAGGCGACATAGTGAGACTCTGTCTCAAAAAAAAATAGAAATTAGCTGAGTGTGGTGGTGTACACCTATAGTCTAAGCTACTCAGAAGGCTGAAGTAGGAGGATCCATTGAGTTCAAGGTTGCAGTGAGCTGTGATGATGCCACTGCACTCTAGCCCAGGCAACAGAGTAAGACTCTGTCTCAAAAAAAGAGAATTGAAATGTGCTTAGAGTATAAAATACATACTGGATTTCAAAAACTTAGTCCAAATAATGAACATAAAACATCTTGTTAACGGTTATTTAATACTGATTGTATATGTAAATAATATTATGGGAATAATGGGTTTCAGAAAATGGGAATAATGGGTTTAATAATGGGTTTATTACTACTGTAATAAATTTCACCTATTCCTTTTTACATCTTTAATATGGTTTCTAAGAAGTTTTAAATTTCGTAGGTGGCTGGCATTATATTTCTATTAGGTAGGGGTTTTCTAGAGGTTTTTAAGCTAGTGAATACATACATTGATTAATATAATACTTTGTTATGATTTTTTTTTTTTTGAAACAGAGTCTTAACTCACAGCTTGGCATCACAGCAACCCCAGATTCTTGGGCCCAAGGAATCCTCTTGTCTCAGCCTCCCAAGTAACTGAGACTACAGGCACCCAACACAATGGCTAGTTTTTCTATTTTTAGAAGAGATGGTGTCTCACTCCTGCTTAGTCTGGTCTTGAACTCCTGAGCTCAGGCAATCTACCCGCCTCGGCCTCATGCCTAGGCTTACCGGTATGAGCCACCGTGCCCAGCCATGATGGATGTTTTGAAGAAAATGAGCAGTCAGTGGAACCAGATGGAAGGTGTTCATGGCAGCATTTCATAGAAGTTTTCACAAAAGACCTTTCTGAAGAGGTCATGTCTGATCACCAAAGATGCAAACAAATCTTAATTTCAAAAAAAAATTGTCAGCTAAAATACTCAATGGACAGTCATTGGGAAATAGTCTCTTCCTCCTTATACCATAGCCTGCCATACTCAGAACAGTGATTTTTCTCTTGTGAACAGTTAGCACATGCTCAGAGAACACCCTTATTAGTCACAAGTATTAATGATTTCGCAAATAGATTTTCCCTTCCCTGTAGCTATTTGCAGCCACATTGTCCATTTTCATTTAATTCTCACAAAACAAAATCCATGTGTGACGATGAAGGAGGAAAGAAAAAAAAAAAAACACTAAACAGCCAACCAGAGCGTCGTGTCTCTGAAGGATGTAGCTCAATTCCAAACAATAACCGCGTTTCCTGTATCTAAGGAATCGTGCAAAGTAGTAGAAATTGTATACACAGTGGGCAGAGGTGCTTTTAAAATCTCCCACATAATGAGTATTGCTGTTATTGGAATAGGGTAATTTGAGCAAGTCTCAAAAGCACAGTATAAAAACTTAAGCCCAGATTAGAGAGTTCTGCCCAGAGAAAATGAAAGTAACAGAAATGGAAGCAGTGAACTGTTGAAACTCTAAAATGCCATTGAACTTGGATCATGAAGAAGCCCTCCGAATGTCAGGTGCACACAATCAGAGAGAGCTGTTGATGATGGCTTCCATCACCCACGGGTGCGACGTGGTCATTGCATTTTAATTAAGCTTGGCAAGGGACTCAGCATTTGTTTGGTATTAAAACAATGAGATTTTGTACATGACTCAAGGACTGCATTTAGTAGACTCAAACCCCATAAAACAGATGATTTCAGTGTTTTTATATCCATTTTACATCCACGAGATGATGACTGTGCCATTATGTGCCATTGACACCAAACCCCACACACCAAAACCTCAATATGGACCAGATAACCTGAACTGTGGGAATCTGGACTGTTCCTATCGCGTAGGAAAGATTTCTCCTATATTTGATTTATTCCCAGCTCTTGATTTTACATGAATCAAAGACATAGATGTCTTCCTCAATCTCCCCTCACTCCCCAAAAGAAAAAGAAAGAAAAGCTAAAGAATAGTTCCTTTATTTTGTAAAATTATTTCCAGTTTTTCCTGGTGACTTAAAAATAGATGTGTGGCCAGTGGCTTACTGTTCAGCTCCTGAGACTATGACTTACACATATGAGTCATTATTTAGAGAGACCTTGTCTAAGGGACTCCAGGGAAAGAATTTTGATCTAGTCAATCAGATGTTACGCTTTTAAAAATGAGGTGTGGCCAGAGTTCTCAGATATCTTGGAAGAAAAAAAATGATGTGGGTTATTATTTCTATGTGTTGGCACTTTAAAACTTAGAGCAGTTGGAATAATGAATTCCACTGACTGTGTGTGGACAGCGTTGTGAGTTTGAGGATGCGTTGGAGGAACACGGAAGCGTGATGTATTTCACCTCTTTAACCACTCACTATTTGTGTGTCTTCAAAAGTTGACAGACACGAGATCAAGTTCTCCAATCAAAGCAACAGTACCAGTAAAGGAAACCCCTGGAGATCCAGAAACAAACATTCAAACAAGAAGTTCTCACTAAAAGTTCATTAGAGAGGAAATAGGTCCTTACAACAAAACAAAACAGAAACTCTGTTGGAGGCTTTAAGAGGATATTATTAATGTGCTTAGCTACAAAGCTATTCATCATCTTCCTTGCTTCCTTCATTCCCAGCTGTAGAAATATGCCAAGGGGGAAAATAATCTCTCCTAGTCCTATGAAGTATGGGAAGAGTGCTATTTTGACTCCAAAGCCCAGGCCCTGGACGGCTGGGAGTGGGTGGAGAGGGGGATGTGTGCCCTCCCTAACAACCACACAAAGACTTTTGCGAGTATCCGTTCCCAGACTCTAAACATTCAGAGACTCCTCGCCAAGCACATAATAAAAATTTCCCCTCTCTCCCTCTATGGTTTCCTGTAGTTTGTACTATTCAGATGTAAATCATGATGAATATCGGTGTGAACTCCTGCACTTAAAGAACGCTGAATTTATCCGGAAGTATCCAAAGTTTCCTCCCCAGAAGGGAGCATCTTTGAGGAGTCTTGACTGGCTGAGAGATGTAGGCGTTCTCGGTTCAGCAGTTTTTAAAATCGAAACAAGAATGTGAAAAAAAAACGATCTGGTGATAGTGGTCCCAGTAAGCGATGTGTTCCCCCCACCCCCCACCCCCAAAGCCTCTTTCTGCAAACAGAAAGGAACAAACTCAGCCTTCTGAGCTGGAAACTCCACAGAGGCTCTTGCATAATAAATCGCAAATCTGAGTCAAACCATGTTTACTCCAAAAGGTGACACTCCAAAATTTTCCTACAACTGGATTAGATCAAAAAGCAGATTTTCTCTCCCTCACTTGGAAAGTAAACCCTGCTCTAAGTCTCTTTTAAGGGATGAATCATTAAGTCCCTGCCTCTGACACTGGATTAGATCATTTGTTTGTTTCTGGGATATATTCTATCCTACCACTGGCTCCACAATTTGTTCAAACATTCTCTGGCAATTTCTGATTTGTTCAGACAAAGACCAGAAGCTTAAATCCCACTGAATTAACCGGTTGGGTTATTACCAAGGAACAGAGCCAGAAGGCTGAGAACATAACATACCATGTACTCTTGGGACATAACGTCTGCCTTCATAGGGACGGATCATTCCTAGGACTCTCACCCACCAGTTAGCGCCATGAACTGCAAATGTTTCTCTTGCTATTCCTTTCCTTTCCTTTTTTTTTTTTTTTTTCCATTTTTTGTTTTTTAAACGGCAGAAACAGAAGACATTGGTAATAAATCAAATGAGCAATTCTTGCCTCTTAAAACATGCTAGGATATAAAAATAACTTTTCTCTTTGTTATAGCATTGGTGTCTCTACTTTTAACAACAAACCAAAAGAAAAGAAAAGAAAAAAAGACAGGGAAGGGAAGGAGGAAGGAATGAAGGGAAGAGAAGGAAGGAGAGGAAGGAGGGGAAGGAAGGAAAGAAGGAAGGGAAGGAAGAAAGGAAGGGAGCGGGGGAGGGTTGATTCTGATTCAAGAAAAATAAGAAATTACCAAAGTAGCTTTCATGTTCAAGTAATTGAAAAGTACACGTAAGGCTCGGCGCCTGTAACTCAAGCAGTCACAGACACCAGAGCTGGCGGGTTCAAATCCAGCCCAGCCCTCCAAACAGCAGTGACAACTACAACCAAAAAATAGCCAGGCATCGTGGCAGGTGCCTGTAGTCCCAGCTACTTGGGAGGAGGAGGCAAGAGAACCGCTTAAGCCCAAGAGTTGGAGGTTGCTATGAGCTGTGATGCCACAGTACTCTACCCAGGGAGGCAGCTTGAGGCTCTGTCTCAAAAAAAGAAAAGAAAAGTACACTTAAGTAATACCTCCAGTTTGCCTGGCATTTCAAAGTTTCATATACATTATTAATTGGCTCTCTGTCATTAATCATTGTTTATATAGGAGGAAACCAAGGATTAAGGGATTAAATAATTTTAAGATGAACACAACTGGCACAGGATTGAGCCAAAATAGAACTTGGTCTTCCAGTGCGCTGTGGTTTGAATGTTTGTCCCCTCCAAAACTGGCTTCAGCACTTAACCTCCAATGTGACAGTATCAAGAGGGGGGATTTTTAAGAGGTAATTGGGTCGTGAGCTCCCTGCCCACATGAATGGATTACTAATCCTTTCACGGTTAAGTGGATTCACAGGTTAATAGATTCATGGGTTATCCTGCGGGAGGAACTGGTGGCTTTATAGACAAGGAAGAGAGACGGAGCTGGCTCACTGAGGCCCCTTGCCACAAGGTGCCCTGTGCAGCCTCGGAACTCTGCCAAGAGTTCCCACAGCAAGAAGGCTCTCCCAGGTCCTCATCCTGCAACTCCCCAACTTCCAGAACTGTAAGAAATACGTTGTGTTTTTTACCTATTACCCAGTTTCAGGAGTCTTGTTATAATCAATAGAGAACAGAGGAAAACCCATCTTAGTTTACAATCCTCATCTGGACACCATGCAGCCTTCTTCTATTCTGGTTCTGCTATGAACGTATATATTAGTTTCACATCTTCAAGGTTTGTTCCCAGTTTTTATGAACCCTCTCCCAAAATTATTTTTGAGGAATTAAAGCACTAAATTGTACCCACAGCAATGGTTCACAGTACAGTGACAAGTCCCAACTGTAAATCCACCCTCTTCTATTCTGCTCAGAAGATGCATTGATGTGGGTGTGGGCCCTGTTTTTCCTGGCTGGTATCTTTGCCCGCGGGAAGCTACTCTCATTCCATAAAAGTGGTTCTTCGTGGTGGCAGGTTTGCTCACCAGGGGATATTTGGCAACATTTAAAGACTTTTTTGGTTGTCAAACCTAGCAGGAAAAAGGAGAGATAATACTGGCACCTCGTGGACGGAGACCAGGTAGAGGCGGGACTGCTAAACAACGCACGGCACAGCCCCACAGCAGAAAATTGTGCAGCCCACAATGTCAGGCTGCCGAGGATGAAAAACCCCATTCCAGGGGAATCCTGTTCATGGCACATGACACCGTGGACTTGCCTCTTTCCTGACCCCACACCCAGAATGGGCACAGGACCCAGCCCTGGCCAACTGGGATCCTCTTTGTTTTGAACTCAAATGTGAAGGCCAACATAAAATTTGATCCTGCCAGGCTGAAAACAAAGATATAAGAAGCAAGAACAAAGAGAAAGGCCAGGTGCAGTGGCTCACGCCTGTAATTGCACTCTGGTAGGCCAAGGTACGTGGATTGCTTGAGCTCAGAGGTTCAAGACCAGCCTGAGCAAGATCGAGACACCTCCCCCCATCTCTATTAAAAATAGAAAAAATTAGCTGGGTGCTGTGGTGGGTGCCTATGGTCCCAGCTGCTCAGGAGGATGAGGCAAGAGGATTGCTGGAGCCCAGGAGTTTGAGGTTACTGTGAGTTATGATGCCATGGCATTCTATCCAGAGCAACAGATAGAATTGAATTACAACCTTGGAATGGTCTCTCTGTCTTCACTCTCTTTAACTAGATACAAGGTCAGCACGTTCTGGAAGGTTTTTGCTTCTGGCCTTCTGTCTCCATTCCCTCCTTCTCAGTCAGGTCTTTGAACAGCATGATCTGCTTCCCTATTGAATCCTAGTAGATTCTCTGAGAATCCAGTTTCATCTCCTTCCTGGGCATCCATCTCTACATGCCTATCCTTCTGATCACCAGGCTTACACTTCATCATACTGAGCGGTTAACACCTGCTATGGGGGATGGATTGTGTCCCCCAAAGTTCATGTGTTGCAAACTTCATCCCCAGTGCAATAGTATTAAACTCTCTCCAGAGAGAGCTCTGAAGACTTTGAATCAGACTCTACCTCTTAGGCTTTGGAGCTAAGTGAGCCTATAAATTCTGTTTCCATAGGAGATTAAGTTGACTTCCATGATTTCCAAGCAAGAGTCTAGGCTGATAAAGAAGTTGGTGAATGTTATTATTGTATATAAAAAAACACCTTGCAGATAGCTAACTAATACTTTTAAAAGCATATCATTCATCAATGACAGTACTGTAGCTACTATTAGTAACAGATAACAGTCAGCCCATTGATCAATTGTAAACTGTCTTTCATGTATTTTTAAAATAAGAGATTACCAAAATCACCAATTTATTGTTTTTGTTCAGTTAAACAGAGAAGGGACAAGTTTCAAAAACTCAGTAATTGAAATAATTTGAGGAGTTTCAGGTGCTAATTCAATCCCAATATCAGATCCCAAATGCCAAGGCAATCAATTGATAGGGAATACTACATCCCATAGGAGATTTGTCTGAGTCTTTGACCTATCCTGAACTTTTGAATTTCGGGAATCTATAAGGGACCTTTCCAGACAACATTTTGAGGGATCTCCACTGAAATGGTCAAGAGGCCTCCCAAACTCAAGGTGTCTAGGGAGGGACATCTAGGAGGAGCAGGACAAATTCTCTGAGATGTGGAGATGGAAATGAGAGGTCAGGGAGACCGAGGCAGAGAGTTCAGGTGGACAAGGGCAGAGAGAGAGATTTCCAGAGCCCTGGGAAGGGTGCATTGGAGGTCTTCAGCTGAATATTGGCCAGCACACACCAGCAGAATCCTCTCAAGGCTGTGCAAAGAACTAGACCTGGTTTGGGTTTTTTTTTTCCCAGTTATTTGTTTTCCAGTTGTTTAACTGACTACCCCCAAAACATGTGGCTTTAAAAATCAATAGATTTCTCATGATTCTGTGGGTTGCCTGGGCATTTCCACTTCACAGGTATCGACTCAGTCATAGTTTGCTGGAATAACATGCCGGATTATAGCAAACAGTACTGGTGCCCACACAGCAGCCTAGATAACAGAATACCACAGATGAGAGGATTTATAAGGAAAAGCAGTTTATTTGGCTCACAGTTCTGGAGGATGGAAGTCCAAGATCGAGGGGCCAAATCCAGCCAGGGTCTTCTTGCTGTGTCATCCTTGGTAGAAGGCAAACAGGCAACAAAACGTGAGCAAGCAAGAGGGGGCCGAACTCACTTTTATAACTAATCCACTCCCAAGATACTGGCACATTCCAGTTGTGAGGGTACATCCCTCATGACCTAATCACCTATCTTTAGGCCCCACCTCCCAACACTGCTGCACTGGGGATGAAGTCTCCAACACATGAGCTTTGTGGGACACATTCCATCCCCCATAGCAGGCGTTAACCACTCTGTGATGAAGTGTGAGCCTAGTGGTCAGAGGGGATAGGTGTGCAGAGACGATTGCCCAGGCAGGGAGCCCAGGGCACCCTCTGAAAGGAGATGAAACTGGATTCCCAGAGAGTCTACTAGGATTCAACAGGGAAGCAGGTCATACTATTCAAAGACCTGACTGACAAGGAGGGAATGGGGAGAGAAGGCCAGAAGGGAAAACTTTCCAGAACGTGCTGACCTTGTATTTAAAGAGAGTGAAGGCAATGAGGCCATTCTCAGGCTGTAATTCACGGCTCAAGGTGATCTGTGCTGTGTCCCAGAAAGACCCAGCAGGCCCCAGGAGAGAACAAACCCAGTGCCCCAAACAGAACATACAATACCCGGCATACTTGGCACTTTTTAAGTATATGAATATAAACGTGTGTTCAACATGTATGTCCAAATGTTAACAGTACTGTACACTATAAAGTGGATGGCTTTTATTTCTGTCTTTCAAAATTTAATTATCTACTTTTTGATCCTTAAAATAGTAAACAATTTTTCATGGGATTGGGAAAAAACTTTTTTAAACTATTTTTAGTGTAATTGGAGCAAGAATAGTACTTTGTTAAAGGGTATGATAGGCCTCCTAAAAAGACAGCCCCCTCCCCATGGTATCATAGAGCTGTTTTGTTGCCAAGGGTTTGAAGGGACCCCCTGGTAACACATAGTAACTGTGACTTGTCATACCAGGCTGGGGGGGGGGCTCACTTCCATTCTACTGATTAAGTTTATTATATCATTTGAATCAAGAATTCCAGGATTAGGAATCTGTGGATATTACTCCAATTACTGATTAACTGATGCCCAGAGATGGTCCAGGTTGTGGAGCCAATGGTTACAAGTGTCCATCACTGTAACACGAAGTCCTGTTGACCGCGACGCGGCCTTTCTCTCCTCCTTTCTTTCTTTCCTCTCCTTGTGGTCTTCCCGGTTCATCACAGCATCTTGTCTCCATCTCCGTCCGTCTTGTCTCCATCTCCGTTGGAGGGTGTCTGCGCACGCGTCCGTGGGTGTGCTCCCAAAGCCTTGGGGCGGGGGCTCCCTGGCTGTCCTCACATTTCATTAGGATTTAGGAAGTCAATAAAGTAGCAGTTCCAGAAGCGGGTGAGAAAGGGTTTGATTGCCTGTCCTGTCTCTGCAGCGTGAACTTGGGCAAGTCACTAGCCTCTGAGTCTCACGGTCTCCATCTGTCAGTGAAGGTGCCACGCCCACAGCCTCCTTCCAGATCTATAACCCCTTAAGGTGCCACGCCCACAGCCTCCTTCCAGATCTATAACCCCTTAACGTGGCGCTCAGCTCGCAGAAGTGTCACCTATTACCATTATTTTTTATTCCCAAAGAGGGGAGAAAGAAGACTCTAAGGAAAAAATGTGATAATAAGTTGAAAGTGAAAGAGTTTATTATATCATTTGAATCAAGAATTCCAGGATTAGGAATCTGTGGATATTACTCCAATAAGGCGAATATTCAACAATACCACCAGGAGGCCCACGCTGGTGGTTAAATAAAACTCAGGGAGGTTTCCCCACTCGTTTGGGTTTCTGGAACATTCCACCCACGCTCCCTTGGCCGCTCTCAGAACTCAGCTGTGGTCCGGCAACTACGGGGTTAACGTGGTTTCCTCCTCCCTGCCCCCCACCGAGGACGCAGGGAGGGGGCGGGGGGGGGGGCAGCCTGAGGGCTTCTGATTGGTCAGAACCCGGCCCCACCAAAATACTCGGAAGCTGCCCCCGCCCCCAGCCCCTTCCTAGCACCCAGCGCTGCGTTTATTTATTTGCGTGGTTTTGTTGATTCTTTAATGGCACGAATATAGGCGCAACCTAAATGATTAACAGGAGACTAGTTAAATAAATTATGACGTGTCCCTCCTACTGAATATCATGCAGCCTTATAAAAAAAGAATGAGTCAGCACTAACACAGAGACGTTAAAGGCAGCCGCGACATTTCCGTTCGGCAACAAAGGCGAGTCACGAAAGCGAATTTATTGCATAATCCCATTTGTGCGAAATAAATTGAACAGACATTTATGGTTGAATATACCTATATAAAACACGGCTTGTAGAGAGACTAAACATGAACAAAGACTATACACGTGTGTGTCTTTACACAAAAATATAAATCGTTTGTGTATGGGACATTCCTGTCCACATTAGAAGCAGTGGGATGTTGTTATTTCTGGGACACAGAGCTGGAACGCAGGTGATGGCTGTTCAGAACAGCTCCTGAGTCTCACTTCATACTTCTGTCTCGGTGAAATGGTTTGGCCACGAGGAGGTCCTATTACAGAGCTGTTGTAGATTTGTGATAGATTCTGAAGAGACTGCGGGACATTCTGGTCATTGGAAGGGAACAGCTTGCAGGAGTGGCCACACCGGAGCCCAGGCGGCGGCACTCCCGAGCCTAGGACCCTGAGCGCCGGTAAGGAGCGTGGCAAGGACAGGGTTAATGCCCCGTCCCGGGCTGCCCGCTGCCTCCACCGCAATCCTGTAATTAGGCTAATGAAGCAGGTTCACCGAGTAGGATGGAAATGTAATTGGCTGCACCACCTGAGCTCTGCAAGGTAGAGCCGGGAAGGCAGCGGCTTCTGGAGGGGAGGAGGAGGCGGAGGGAGACAGGCGCTAATTGTGGGGGCTTACCTGACACTATTCTCTTTCCAGGCTTCAGAGACGCCTTGGAGCAAAGTGCAGTCAAGGATCGCAACCGTGGGCAGAACGTCAGCACAGAAAAGGAGAGAAAAGCCAGTGGGAGCTTGCCATTCCCTGAATTTTTTCAAAGGTGGGTTTCTCCGTTCATTGGGTACATAGTGGATTTCTGTTCAATGAATAAATGTTTGGGGGTTCTTTCAGGGCAAGACGCTCTCTGACAAGCTCTGGGGATGGAGGAGTGGGCCTTCCTGGAGCCGCAGGCTGGTGGAAATGAGTCTTGAACAGTTGAACTGGTTCCTCACCAGTTTGCAATAATACCTGACATTTACTGAGCGCTTACCAGGTGGTGCCAGGCACTGAACTAAAGTTTTTCCTACATTGATTCATTCAATCCACCCCTCCCAATGAGACCTATGCTACCATATTTCACTAGGTTTAGGATGCTTTTTGTCTTTTAACTAAGGTTGCCAAAACTAGTGAGTAAGATACAGATCTCCAATTAAATTTGAAGTTGAGGCTTGGCACCTGTGGCTCAAGTGGCTAAGGCACCAGCCACATACATCTAAGGTGGAAGGTTCGAATCCTGCCTGCCCCCCCCCCAAACAACAATGAGGGCTGCAACCAAAAAATAGCGGGTGCCTGTGGTCCCAGCT
>NW_003852418.1:14699866-14702330 GCF_000181295.1 Otolemur garnettii | reverse complement strand
CGGGCTGGGGATTCGAACCCGCCACCTTAGGTGTACGTGGCTGGCGCCTTAGCCGGTTGAGCCATAGGCGCCGAGCCGAGACTTTGACTTCTTATCAGAATACTTTGATCAGAGGGCCTAGAGCTTAATAGCCTAGGAGAAACTCACACCTGTGCCAGAGCCTGGCTGAGCCGACACACCTTCCAGATTCTGTAAAGAGATAAACTGTGGTGACCCTGCAGCCCAGTTTGACCAGGACCATCCAGGTTAATGCCTGCAGTCTCCATGTAACTATGAATAGCACCCTTTCACCCATGCGGTAGGTGGTGACTGTTGATAAGGGCCACCCTACTCCCTTAGCTACTAAACAGATTATAGAATATTGTTTTCCTTCGGCAGAATCCAGAAAGTAAGTCTGGACCCCCTGGAGTTCTGGCCCTTTTCTTTCAGGCGTCCTGACTGCATAGGAGCTTTGGGGTCAAAGTACCCTGGAATTAGTGTGACCTGCCGTCCTGGTTTCTTTCACTCTGGATTTTATTTTAAGTGGGATGGGATTTATAGGATTGGTTATTATATGTTGCTTATCTTTATGTTTTTTTTTTTTAGATTTTATTTATTTATTTGTCTGGGGCTGGATTTGAACCCGCCACCTCCGGTATAGGGGGCCGGTACCCCATTCCTTTGAGCCACAGGTGCCACCCTAATCTTTATAATACTAACATCCTTAATATATCTTATATATACTAATTCTATAGGCATAAACATTGCTATCCCCATTGGTACATCAGGAAAGTAAGGCTCAGAGAGAAAAAATATACTGGCCCAGGTCTCACTTGAAGGAGAGTTAGGATGTGATTCCAGAGAGCACCACCACTCAACCTGATTCAAAGGTTCTCAGAAATGGACTAAAGGAATAAGCTCAAGAAGCTCTCGGCAGTGCCAGTGTGCACAGAGGGGCAGCCATCACAGCTCTGCGGGACAAGTGGCATGTCGCCACAGCAGGTGGCAGAGAGCTCCTAAGTGACCTGCCTGCCATGGGTTTGCCTCCATGTGCCCTAATACTGAGTCTCTAATCCCTTGATGTGAGGTCATGGATTTGTTTGCAGTTGTAAAAATTAAATAAGAAGGTAGGATTTAATTGCGTGTATGGAGTGTGTGTGTGTGTGTGTGTGTTTTGAGTGGGCGGGGGGGGGAGATAAGTGACTTTAAATTCAGCCTAGCTGTGCACAGTGACACACGCCTGTAGTCTCAAAGGGTTACAGGTGAGAGAATCATTTGAGCCAAGGGATTCTGAGGCCAGCCTGAGGACATAGCAAGACACTGTTTCTAAAATAGAAGATGGAGAAATATTCAGCCTAAAAACTAAATGCACATGTGATGCATTTACTTGGGGTTACTCTACAACCCCAAATCTTCAAGTTTCAATAATTTCCAAGCCCCTTCTCTGCTAAGCCCTGCACCAGATTCTAAGAAAAGAAGAGGGATGTTATTCATTCATCCAGTGTGCGTTATCCACCTTATTCTAGGGTGGGAGAGATGCACAGGGTGAACAGCTCCAACCAGGTCCCTTCCCTCAGGCCCCCGGTAGCAGCAGATGGGCGAATAAGTATAATCTATTGCTACAGTTGCCAAGCGGTTGGACCCTTCATGCACTGCTGTGTTAATGTAAACTGGTGCAGCCATGTTAGAAAACAGTCTGGCTGTTCCCCAGTTGGTTAAACACAGACTTACACATTGCCCAGCAATTCCACTCCTCGGAATCTACCGAGAAGAGTGAAAGTGTCTGTCCACACAGAGACAACCCACATGTCCCTCAGCAGGGGAATGGAGGAAGGAAAGGTGGCCTGTGCAGATGTCATTCACCCAAAAGAAGAAATGAGGAACTGACAGGCTATAACACGGGGAACCCCAAAAACATTGTGTTCACTGAAAGGAGCCAGGCGCCAAAGGCCACACATTGTATAAATGCATTTATAAGAAACTTTCGGCATTGGTTAATATATAACAGAATATATACAGAATGTAGCCAGCAAAAGGGTTCAGGGTTTCTCTTTGAGGTAATGAAAGTGTTCTAAAATTGATAGTGCTGGTGATTGCACAACTCTGAATACACTAAAAACCATTGTATTGTACACTTTTTTTTTTTTGAGACAGTGTCTTATTCAGTCACCCTGGGTAGAGTGCTGTGGCACCATACCTCACAGCAACCTCAAACTCTTGGGCTCAAGAGATCCTCTTGCCTCAGCCTCCCAAGTAACTGAGACTATAGGCCCCTGACTAGTTTTTCTATTTTTAGTAGAGATGGGGTCTCATTCTTGCTCAGGCTGGTCTCGAATTCCTGAGCTCAGGTGATCCACCCGCCTTGGCCTCCCAGAGTGCTGGGATTATAAGCGTGAGCCTCTGCGCACAGTCCTTTTTTTTTTTTTTTTTTTTTGAGACGGAGCCTCAAGCTATCCCCCTGGGTAGAGTGCCATAGCATCACGCT
>NW_003852418.1:14698496-14699715 GCF_000181295.1 Otolemur garnettii | reverse complement strand
GGGCTGGGGATTCGAACCCGCCACCTTAGGTGTATGTGGCTGGCGCCTTAGCCGCTTGAGCCACAGGTGCCGAGCCTGCACACAGTCTTAGGATTATACACTTTTTTTTTTTTTTTTGGTAGAGACAGAGGCTCACTTTATCACCCTCAGTAGAGTGCTGTGGTGTCTCACAGCTCACAGCAAACTCCAACTCCTGGGCTTAGGTGATTCTCTTGCCTCAGCCTCCCAAGTAGCTGGGACTACAGGCGCCTGCTACAACACATGGCTATTTTTTTGTAGCAGTTTGGCCAGGCTGGGTTTGAACCCACCTCCCTCAGTATATGGGGCCGGCACCCTGCCCACTCAGCCACAGGCACCGCCCAGCATTGTACGCTTTAAATAGATTAGTTAAGTGTGGCATGTGAATTATCTCTCAATAATGCTGGTATTGATAAAACAAGTATGTCCTAGACTATCAGAAAGGGAATACAGTGAGAGAAGGTCAGCAGAGTGAGGGAGTCAGGTGTCGCCTGCAGGGCTGGAGGGAAAGGTGATTCCTTTCTACAGACTGGTTGTCAAAGTCTTGTAATGAAAAGGTTGCATCTTGGCCAAGACCTGAACAAAGTGATAAAATGACTTTGTGGATATCTGGGAAAAGAAGATCCAGTGGAGGGCAAAAGCCCCAGGCCAGAGCGTGTGTGGTATGTTAAGAAATAGGGGCGCCTGTAGCTCAAGCTGCTAAGGTGCCAGCCACATACACCTGAGCTGGCAGGTTGGAATCCAGCCTGGACCCGCCAAACAATAATGATGGCTGGGCTCCGAGCCTGTGGCTCAAGTGGCTAAGGGACCAGCCACATACACATAAGGTGGCGGGTTCAAATCCAGCCTGGGCCCGCCAAACAACAATGACAGCTGCAACCAAAAAAAAAAAAAAAAATAGCCAGGCATTGTGGCGGGCGCCTGTGGTCCCAGCTACTTGGGAGGCTGAGGCAGGAGACTCGCTTGAGTCCAGGAGTAGGAGGTTGCTGTGAGCTGTGATGCCATGGCTCTCTACCCAGGAGGACACTTGAGGCTCTGTCTCAAAAAAATAAATAAATAAAAATAAAAAACAATAATGATGGCTGAAACCAAAAAATAGCCAGGCGTTGTGGCAGGCACCTATAGTCCCAGCTACTTGGGAGGCGGAGGCAGGAGAATCGCTTGAGCCCAGGAGTTGGAGGTTGCTGTGAGCTGTGATGCT
>NW_003852418.1:14695233-14697058 GCF_000181295.1 Otolemur garnettii | reverse complement strand
AAAAAAAAAACATAGCCAGACATTGCAGTGGACATCTGTCATCCTAGCTACTTGGGAGGCTGAAGCAAGAGAATCACTTGAGCCCAAGAGATTGCAGTTGCTGTGAGCTATGACGCCACGGCACTCTACCCAGGGTAACATAGTGAGACTCTGTCTCCAAAAAAAATAAATAAAATAAATCTGGCAGAAAAGTAAACATTAAAAAAAAATGCCTGGATTCTACCATGGTCCGTGGTGAGGTCACTGCTGATGTGGTACACTGAGGCCAGGAAGGCCTGTGGGGCCAGGGACAAGGAGCAGGGCTGTAGGACTGGAGTCCTGGGCTGGACTTCCCACTCCAGGGCAGCCAGACACTGGGCTGGCTCAGGAGCTACTGAAATTGTGCAGCCTAGGACTTTAGAGCTGGCTGTTAAGTGTTCAGGAATTAGGGTTGCTAGATACAATATTTCAAAAATATTCTACAAACTTAAAGTTCATTAAGTGATAGTAAAGCCAAGGGATATGCCAAGTAACATAAGCTAGACGCAAACAGACAAATACTCTGTTACACCTGAGTTGGTTACCTGTGAATACAATAGGCTAAAGAAGGCTAATTCATAGAGACCAAAAACAGAGAGGCCCAGGGGCGAGGGGAGGGGCGAGGGGGGAGAGAATGTGGAGTTCCTGTTTAATGGGTACAGAGTTTCTGTTGGGGATGATTTTTTAAGTTCTGGCAAAGGAGGTCATGTTTATGTAACACTGTGAATATACTTAATATCACTCAGTGGTACACTAACAGAAAACAGAATGATACATTTTAAGCTATGTATGTTTTTATCACATTAGATAAATAGCAAAAGAGATAATCAAAGCTCAACACCTCCAGTTGGGCATGGTGGCTCCCACCTGTAATCCCAGCACTTGGCAAGGCCAACGTGGGAGGATTCATTGAGCTCACAAGTTCAAGATCAGAACAAGAGCCAGAATGAGACCCTGTCTCTGCTGAAAGCAGAAAAATTAACCAGGTGTGCCTAATCCCAGCCACTCAGGAGGCTGAGGCAGGAAGGTTGCGTGAACCCAAGAGTTTGAGACTGCTATGCAACGTGGGCATTCTAGCCCAGGGCAAGAGAGTGAGACTGTCTGGAAACCGGTCGCCTCCTGATGATTTTACTATATTTAACTGCTATTATCTGTGCTCTTGAGGTTATTGATGTGTATCAAGGAAACCAGCTCCTCCCAATTCCAAGTTTAGTGGCTTCACCCGGGCATTTCCAATTGCCCAAGGCAGGAGTATTTAGACCACAGAAATTAGCAAACGCTACAAATAAGGTGGTTGGTTTTACCTCCTGAGAGTGAGTTGTTCGAATCTTCATCACTGGGCTGCTTATTTACATGACTGAACCTCATTTTTTGCTATCTGGAAAATAAGGGTAATATTAGAACCAGGGTGAGAGTTGATGTGATTGGATGAATCAGGAGGACTTTCATCCGCTAACAGCAGAAAACTAAACAACAGAGGGAGCCCAAGCAGGCCCAGCTTCATTTTTGTCACGTCACAGACAGTGCAGAGCTGAGACTACTGAAGACTGACATTCTTTTTTTTTTATTCTTGAGACAGAGCCTCAAGCTGTCCCCCTGGGTAGAGTGTGGTGGCATCACAGCTCACAGTAACCTCCAACTCCTGGGCTCAAGCCCTTCTCCTTCTTCCGCCTCCCAAATAACTGGGACTATAGGCGCTGACCACAACACCCAGCTTTTTTATGGTTACAGCCGTCATTATTGTTTGGTGGGCCCCAGGCTGGATTTGAACCCACCAGCTCAGGTGTATGTGGCTGGCGCCTTAGCC
>NW_003852418.1:14693180-14694280 GCF_000181295.1 Otolemur garnettii | reverse complement strand
GAGTTGGAGGTTGCTGTGAGCGTGATGCCATGGCACTCTACCCAGGGGGATAGCTTGAGGCTCCGTCTCAAAAAATAAAATAAAATAAAATAAAAGCTGTCCAAGTGATTGTAATGTGCAGTTAGTGTAGAGATTGCTATTCAGGTGTTTTCCGAGCAGTAAGTTAGATGGAACCATATCCCTGAGGCCTTCATAGAACAGAAAGTTCTTACTGGCCCTGGCCTACTAACATAGTTACACATGGAAGGTGTCCCCCCATGAACCACAGCCACCAGGGTACACACCTTTGGGAAGTCCCCTCCCTCCATTAAATCAGGGCTGCCCTATGACTCAACTAAATCCACAGAGTATGGTGTAATTGAAGCTGTACTATTCCCGGGCCTGGCAGCTTTCAGTTTTACACTTTGGGGAGTTCTTAACTGCCATGTAAAAAGCCTGGCCACTCTGATGGAAAAGCCACAGGAAGAGAGAGGCACATGGGTAGCAAGAGTCCCTAAGAATCCACAGCGCTGCCGGGGAGTCCCAGGTGAGAGCTTTCCAGCCATCTGCACCAAGCCACCAGCTATGTGGGTGAATCGTCTTGGACATCCCAGTCGCATCAAATCTCCAGTGACAGCAACCTCAGCTGTCATGATGTGAAGCAAAAAACCACCCAGCTGAGCCAAGTCAACCCTTAGAATCATGAAAGAAATAAATTATTATTTTAAGCCACCCACATTTTGACATAGTTTGTCACTCAGCAATAAATGCCCAAAACAACTGGCTTCCCCTTCAAGCTTCTATGTGAAACAAAAATAATCTTCTGCTGCATTTAAATCATTTGATATTTTTGGCTTTCAGGCATCCAAACTGAATCCTTTATGAACACAGGTTAGATGAGGATGGATGATGGTATAAATAAGCATGCCAAGGAATTTAGAAACCTGGATTTTAATCCTTAATATTCGATAATGTAACTTTGGCTGTCATCTTCTCCTCTGGACTCCAGGGTCTGTAAAATAAAGATCTATTGGCTCGGCGCCTGTGGCTCAAGCGGCTAAGGCACCAGCCACATACACCTAAGGTGGCGGGTTCAAATCCAGCCTGGGCCCACCAAACAA
>NW_003852418.1:14682125-14692266 GCF_000181295.1 Otolemur garnettii | reverse complement strand
AAATAAGCCACTGAAATAGCATTAGAGAAGCACATGAAGGAACCCAAACCAGGAAAAAAAAGAAAGAAATTAGGCTGGAAGGAGGACTACCTCACAAGGAAGGGCAGAGATACCCGCAGTAAGAGGTGATATTTGGGAATGAATCTGAATGGAGGAATGATCTGGCTGCGCATAGGGCCAGCCCAGACAGAAGGAGCCACAAAAGAATCTTCGTTTTGCTTGGTTAAGAAACATCCAGAAGAGGCCAGGCGCAGAGGCTCATGCCTGTAAATTCTAGCACTCTAGGAGGCCGAGGCAGGTGCATTGCTTGAGCTCAGACCAGCCGGAGCAAGAGTGAGACCACCATCTCTACTAAAAATAGAAAATCTAGTGGGGCGTTGTGGTGGGCACCTGTAGTCCCAGCTACTCAGGAGGCTGAAGCAAGAGAATCACTTGAGCCCAAGAGTTTGAGGTTACCATGAGCTATGACACCATGGTACTCCAATGACCACAAAGTGAGACTGTCTCAAAAAAATCCCAGGATTTGATTACACATAAAGTAGCGTCTTAAACCAAATAAATACATCTTGTTCTTCATGTACCACTAGCTTTACTGGCTATTGTAATCTCATAAAATATGTGTCTACTGCAAAGCACTCGAGAAATTATGATGACAGGATTTTCCATTATGTTTTTCTCAATCTGTGAAAACAAATAACCATATTACATGGCTATGAAATGTCTGGTGAAGGGACACACAGTCATACAGCACACTGGAAGGACAAATTTGCTTCATAATTTTTTAACTTTATCTGAATTAACATGTGGGTACAATATTTAGGTTACATTGTTCTCACTTCCAGGATAAAGTTCCATTTGTAGAAGAGCCCCTTGGAAGGACAAATTTTGAAAATGTCCAAGCCTTTCTGGTTCTAAAATCATGGAAGAAGATTCCACAACCTGAAAAATGTGTTGAGGATTGGCGCCTGGAGCTCAGTGGTTAGGGTGCAGGCCACATACACCAAGGCTGGTGGGTTCAAACCCGGCCTAGGCCTGCTAAGCAACAATGACAACTGCAACAAAAAAATGGCCAGGCATTGTGGTGGGCACCTGTAGTCCCAGCTACTTGGGAGGCTGAGGCAAGAGAATTGCTTAAGCCCAAGAGTTTGAGGTTGCTGTGAGCTGTGACACCGCAGCACTCTACCCAGGGTGACAGCTCAAGACTCTGTCTCAAAAAAAAAAAAAAAAACTGTTGAGATAAATAAAACTAGTGATGATTTCATTTACATTCTTACTACTATGGGAAGATTTTATTGAGCTCTCACTATCAACTACTATTCTTTCAGTTGTTTGTCTAATTCACCAAACTCTTTTGTGAAGTAAGCATTATGATTCCCATTTTACAGATGAGGTAGCTTAAGGTTCAGAGATGTTAACTAAACTGACAGTGTGTGCACAGGTAGTAAAGGTTAGAGGAGGAGGTGAGCTCTATCCTAATAGAAATGTATCCATCAGATATGGCTGTGTAATGTATCACCCCGCAACTCAATATCTTAAAACAATAAGCATTTGTTATTGTTTATGAGTTCAGCCAAGTAATTCTTCTCTTCCAAGCTGAGTTTACACACACTTCTATAATCAGCTGTGTGCTGCGCAAGTGTTTCTGCTACTCCAAACTGGGCTCCTTCCTAAATTAGGAAGTCAGGTGCCATAGGCTGGTCTGAGATGGCTTTAGCTAAAACAAGTGGGCCCTTCTCTCACCCAGCTAGCTGGGCTGGGCTTCTGCGCATGCCAGTGGTGGGTTCCGGGATATAAACAGATTTGCACGAGGTCCTTGTGGCCGAGGCGGGCACACTGTTACCTTCACTGCATTCTGTTAGTCACAATGACACGCAAATCCAACTGATACTCAAGGAGGGGAAAACAGCCCCCCGCTGCTGATAGCAGGCCCAGCAAAGGTAAGATTGCAAAAGGATGTGAACACAGAGAGAAAGAAAGAGAAACAGCCTTTTTATTGCAATCAATCTGCCCAGATAAAGCAGAAAAGAAAGCTATTGTGCTAACAGAGGGCGGGTAGGGAGGCCCAGGATTTGGTCAGGAGTCTTAAAACAAAGTAAGATTTCTACTTTGCAGAACAGTTTGGCCATTTCTTAGACATACATTAAGCCTCCACCTGTCCCACGACCTACCAATCTCTCTTTGAAGGATTTACTCAAGAGAAATAAATACACATGTTCCCAAAGAGACTTCTCGGTACAAGTAGTCATCACAGCTTTATTCATACTCGTCAAAAACTGGGGGGAAAAATAACAGGTGAATTGATTTTTATAAAGTGTTACATAGTCACATAATCCATGGGCCGCTGCTTAAATATAAAGTAAACGGAAGGCTCACGTCACAACATGGATCTCCAAAGCATCACAGTAGTGAAAGATGCAGACCCCCAAGTGAATATTTCATCTGATTTCATTTACATCACAGTCTGGAATGGGCCCAACTGAGCTATGGTGACAGAAATCAGAACCTTGAGGGAGGATGAGTCGTTACAGGAAGAGGCACAAGGGAACTTAGCACCAGGGTGATGAAAGCTTTCTAGATCAATTAGGTGGTGGTTACGAGGGTGTAAGAGTGTGTAGACCTTTGTTAAAACCCACAGAACCAGCTCGGCGCCTGTAGCTCAGCAGCTAGGGCACCAGCCACATACACCAGAGCTGGTGGGTTCAAATCCAGCCTGGGCCTGCCAAACAACAATGACAACTACAGCCAAAAAATAGCTGAGCGTTGTGGCGGGCGCCTAGTGGTCCCAGCTACTTGGGAGGCTGAGAAAAGAGATTCGCTTAAGCTCAGGAGTTTGAGATTGCTGTGAGCTGTAACTTCACAGCACTCTACTAAGGGGGACCTAGTGAGACTCTTTCTCAAAAAAAAAAAAAAAAGCCCACAGAACTGTGCTTCAGATCTTTGCAATTTATTGTATGCAAATTGGACCCCAATCAAGAGTGATAATGAAGTTGCATTAAAAGGCTTTCTAGAATGATTGGAGGCAGTGGCAGGATTTCACTGTGAGTCACAGCATTAGGAAGGCATGGGATGGGGGCCTGGAGGCCCTCGGGGAACCTGTAAGCATTTAACATGTCCTTACTTGACCCTACTCCTACAGAAAGGAGAAGAATCCATTTACATTCTCAAGAGACATTCAGGAAATATCAACAAAATGTGTATGTAAATTCATTCCAGCTTGCTCCTGCTGCAGAGAATTGAGCTGAGTGAGTCCAGCTTTATTTTCCCAGGAGTTTGCTGGCACAGGGTGGCTCAGACGCCACCTTCCTGGAGTCAGATGGCAGGAAGGAGAGCAGAGATCCGTAGGGAGCCTTCTGCAGAAGTCAGACCCCACGCAGGAGCCGGTGAATCAGGCTCCTGGTATTCATGCTGTGTAGAAGCCAATCACTCTCTCACTGAGAAAGTCTCAGAACACATCCAACTATTTGAACAGGGAGACTGGGATATGCTCTGTGAGCCAATGGCAATGAACAAAAATCCCGGGCAGAACTCTCTAGCCAGCCTGTGCCTGAGTGGGACAAGGAGAGGAAATCCTGGAACAGAGAGATCTTTTTTTTTTTTTTAAGTGGGGAGAAGTTGTTGGTTTTGATTTCCTTCCTTCCTTCCTTCCTTCCTTCCTTCCCTCCTTCCTTCCCTCCTTCCTTCCCTCCTTCCTTCCTTCCCTCCTTCCTTCCTTTTCTCTTTCTTTCTTTCCCACAGAGTCTCACTCTGTTGCTCTGGGTAGAGTGCTCTGGCGTCATAGCTCACTGCAATTTCAAACTCCTGGGCTCAAGCAATCCTCTTGCCTCAGCCTCCCAAGTAGCTGGAACTACAGGCACTCAACAGGAGTCTAACTAGTTTTTCTATTTTTAGTAGAGATGGGCGTCTCCTTCTTGCTCAGTCCCAAACTCGTGAGCTGAAGCAATCTACCTACAGACATAAGCTACCATGGATTGTTTTTTGTTTTTTAATAGTTTATTGTCCTGTTTTGGAATGCAGTATTCCTCCTGTAAAGGCAGTATAGTTTGAGACATCTCTCAGAAACCAATTGATGAATGGAAAAACATATTTTAATAATAGTTTGCCTGTCTTAAGCTGCCTGCCTGCACTATTCTGACTCAATCCACTACCACATATGAGGCAGGTCTTATTTGCTCCATTTTATAGAAGAGAACAAACATCCTGGCTCCCACTTGCTCACACTCCGTCTGATCCTTGGGTATGCTTTCAAAGCTTAGCACAGTGGGGTTCCTGGGTTCCCTGGAGGAAAGTAGTTTTCATTGAATATTCCCTTGTCCAAGTGATCTCAAAATAATCTTTCCATATTCTAACTGAACATCCTTCTCAATCACGTACTTAGGTTTACAACTAATGACCTCGAGTTAATATCACTTTAGTTGCCGGGTGAGTGGGAAGAAAAGAGAGGCAGGCTGAGCTTGTAAAGGAGGCTTTTGTGCCAGCAGGAAGGCTTTGTTTCTTGTGGTCCAGGAAAAAAGTGGTGGGCGGGCTGAGTCATGGCAGGCACAGAAAGCTCGGTGACTAGGCGTCCAGCTGCCTGCAGAGACTCCTCTCCTGTACAGTTGTGTCGTCCACCATGTTAAATGACTGCTGTTAATCTGCGTTTTGTAGCGCTTGCAGTTTTGTTTGTATTCTTCCCTAAATTTGCTTTCCTCTGAGGATTCTTTAAGAACTATAATTGTACGGAGTTTAAGCCTACTCTGACATCAGTCTGCTTTACATGGGATAATTCGACATAGGCATGCTTCAGGTCTGTGAGATTTTTTGTCTCTGAAATGAGTCTAAGTTCCCATATTTCAGAGCATATATTTTTAACCAACACTGGCCTATGTGCCTAATTTCTACGTGCCTAAATTTCTCATTAAAGAAATATGAAACTTACTAGTCAAAGAAATGCAAATAAAAAATAAGATTTCCTCTGTGGTGTCTCTGAGTGTGTGTGTACAGATATAGTTATATTTTTATAGATATATGTATTCTTTTATTAGAAAGAAGCTCTGAGTGTTTCTGGAGAAAACAAGTATATGCACTCAATATATGCAGGTAAAAATGTAAACCGGTACAACCTGTAGGGGGAATGTAGTTTGACAGCGTACATCACGGGCCTTAAAAATATTATCCTTTTCCACCTAGTTAATATCAAAGATGTAAAGTCTCCATCTTTTTTAACGTCTGAATAGTGAAACAATAAGAAAAAAAATACGATCCTTTTTCAGTGCCATTAGTAAGTACCTTTTAAAGAAACTATGATCATTTTTACACTAGCATTCCACTGCCGGGAACTTATCCTGCATTAATAACATGAGAGAGAGAGAGAGAGAGAGAGAGAGAGAGAGAGACAGAGAGGCGGTGGGGAGGGAGGAGAAACATCTGAGCAGAATGTCTGACAAGGGCAGATTGTTCCCCGCCAGACTATGACAGCCTTTTCAAATGGTGCTGGGGAAGAATATTTAACACCGTGATGGAAAAGGACTCCCAAATATAAAAAGGAAACAAGGATATTACATGTGTCCCCTTTTTTCCCCTAAAGTATATATGTTTTTAAATGCAGAGAAAAAAAAAGACGGAGAGGAATACTAACCAAACGTCCATGTGATAATGGCTGGGTGTGAGATTTGCGATGATTTTGTTTTCTTCTTTTTTCTTTTAGTTTAATTGCCCTAGGGCGGATGAATATTAATTTTGGAAACAGGGATGGGATATAGACCCCAAGTATAAAAACCAATGTGGGGTAAGATTCCCAGGGGCACCCGTCTTCCCCAGTGACCTTAAAGTTATTTAATCTCTCTAAATCTCAGTCCCCTCATCAGTCCGATGGAGGTGATAGTCACGCCTGTTTTAAAAAGTCGTGAGTCATACCGGAGATAACATGCATTAAGGGACTTGCCCGTTGGGTTGGCAAACGATGTGAGTCCAATAAAAATTATCTATAATGAGAAAGAATGATTAAAATGTTTTCCTTTAACTAACCATATGCTTAAATAAACATTGATCAGGTTTCTGTGTGTGCTAATCAATCATTTAGCCACCACCAGGACAGTCTGCTCATGGAATACAAAGAAAGGGGCGAGAGGTAAATATTCCAGCATATCCTGACCAGCCCTGTAGTCTAAGGATTTGGGGATTTTTTTTCTTTCTTTCTTTCTTTTTTTTTCTTAATCTATATGATGCCATTTTACTATAACTATTAATAATACAAAATAACATTATGCTGGATTTTATCTAAATTAATTAATGCTTTATCATCATCCCTGGTGCTTTTCTCACTCTGAGTCTCTCAAAAGTAAGGACTTTTGAAGACTATAAAGTCTAGAGGTCCTCTTTTTCTTTTCTTTTTTTTTATTTTTTAGGTTTTTTTTTTTTTTTTTTTTTTTTTTTTTGAGACAGAGCCTCAAGCTGTCCCCCTGGGTAGAGTGCCGTGACATTACAGCTCACAGCAACCTCCAACTCCTGGGCTGAAGCGAGTCTCCTGCCTCCGCCTCCCAAGTAGCTGGGACCACAGGCGCCCGCCACAACGCCCGGCTATTTTTTGGTTGCAGCCGTCATTGTTGTTTGGCGGGTCCGGGCTGGGGATTCGAACCCGCCACCTTAGGTGTACATGGCTGGCGCCTTAGCCGGTTGAGCTATAGGAGCTGAGCCATATTTTTTAGTTTTTTGAACCAGGTTGCATTGATTGCATTTGTTAGGGAAAGTCCTTCTTATAACTGCGTCCTGCCCCCAAAAGGGGTGTCACACACTGTGACCTCCCCACCTGACTCCCTCCTTCCCTCTCTCTGCTCTCCCCCCCATCCCCCATCATGTACTAGGTCGTTAACTGTCCTTATATCAGAATTGAGTACATAGGATTCTTGCTTCTCCATTCTTGTGATGCTTTACTAAGAATAATGTGTTCCACCTCCATCCAGGTTAATACAAAAGATGTTAAGTCTCCATCTTTTTCATGGCTGAATAGTATTCCATATACCACAGTTTGTTAATCTATTCCTGGGTTGTTGGGCGTGTAGGCTGTTTCCACATTTTGGCGATTGTAAATTGAGCTGCAATAAACAGTCTAGTGCAAGTGTCCTTATGATAAAAGGATTTTTTTTTCTTGTGGGTAAATGCCCAGTAATGGGATTGCAGGATCAAATGGGAGGTCTTGCTTGAGTTCTTTGAGGGTTCTCCATATTTTCTTCCCAAAAGGTTGTATTAGCCTGCAGTCCCCCGGGAAGTGTAAAAGTGTTCCCTTCTCTCCACATCCACGCCTGAGGATATATTTTGAAACTGTGAAAGGCACTAAGTGTTTATTACGCAGACCAGTGGTTATGATTCTTCCTCCCAGAAGACATATGACTATATCTGGAGGTGAGTTGGGTTGTTACAGCGGGGCTAGAGGCTTTCGCTGGCATCTAGTGGGTAGAGACCAGGGATGCTGCTACTATCCTACCAAGCCCAGATTGTCCCCGAGACCTATCCGCACGAAATGTCAATAGCACCAATACTGAGAAACTGCTCCTGAAGGAACATGTAACAAGGCAAACTAATAATTTTTTTTAAACACTTTGTTTTTTTTCTGAGACAGAGTCTCACTCTGTTCCCCATGCTAGAGTGCTCTGGTGTCACAGCTCACAGCAACGTCAGTCTCTTGGGCTCAAGTGATTCTCTTGCCTCAGCCTCCTGAACAGCTGAGACTACAGGCACTCACCACAACACCTGGCTAGTTTTTCTATTTTTAGTAGAAACAGGCCTCATTCTTGTTCAAGCTGGTTTCAAACTCCCGAGTTTAAACAGTCCACCCACCTTGGCCTCGCAGAGTGCTGGAATTATAGGAGCCACAGTCTTTTTTTTTTTTTTAACCACTTTTTGATCTGCGATATGTCTGTGTCTGAGACTGAGGAGAAAGCATTTTGGAAACGCCCCCTCACTCCACCCCACACAGATTGTTGTTTCTCTGCCGCAACACAATAGATCTCAAGGCGTATTGTACACAAAACCTTCAATTTATCAGAGTTAGAAGATAAAGGCAAGGTAGGTGACTGTAGCTCAGTGGTTAGGGCGCCAGCCACATACACTGAGGCGGCGGGTTCGAACCTGGCCTGGGCCTGCTAAACAACAATGACAACTGCAACAACAACCAAAAAAAAAATAACCAGGCATTGTGGTGGGTTCCTGTAGTCCCAGCTACTCAGGAGCCTAAGGCAAGGGGATCACTTAGGCCCAAGAGTTTGAGGTTGCTGTGAGCTGTGATGCCACACAGCACTCTACCGAGGGCAACGTAGTGAGACTCTGTCTCAAAAAAAAAAAAAAAAAGATAAAAGCAAACACCTAAGCAACTAAGCAACTCACTAAAACCCAGAGTAGTAAGTGGGAGGCAGGAAAGTAAAGGTTGAGAACTCATTTTGGAATTGGACCACTATGGGCTCAGAGCTCCATTTCCTCCCATACTTTCCATGGCATCCTGGATGTATTTTTTTATTTCTTCAAAAGTTAGTTTCTGGGAGGCACCTGTGGTTCAAAAGGGTAGGGCGCCAGCCCCATATGCCAGAGGTGGTGGGTTCAAACCCAGCCCCAGCCAAAAAAAACAAAAGTTAGTTTCCTTAAATGAAAAATGGAGCTGGCTCGGTGCCTATAGCTCAACCGGCTAAGGCGCCAGCCACGTACACCTAAGGTGGCGGGTTCAAATCCCCAGCCCGGACCCGCCAAACAATGACGGCTGCAACCAAAAAATAGCCGGGCGTTGTGGCGGGCGCCTGTGGTCCCAGCTACTTGGGAGGCAGAGGCAGGAGACTCTCTTGAGCCCAGGAATTGGAGGTTGCTGTGAGCTGTGATGCCACGGCACTCTACGCAGGGGGACAGCTTGAAGCTCTGTCTCAAGAAAAATGGAGCTAAGAGTACTTAGGATGGAAGGGTTATGAGAACTGGATGTTAAATGACATATAAAGCCCAGGGGCAGATATAGGGGGAGACCACAAGAAAATGAAATAAAAGGAGAAAGAAGAGAGAAAAGGAAAAAGCATTTTTTTTTTTCTCAAGACAGACTTTCACTCTGTCACCCTGCTACAATGCAGTGGCGTCATCACAGTCACGGCAACCTCAAACTCCTGGCCTCAACCTGCCAAAGTGCTGGGATTACAAGCGTGATCCAGTGCACCCTGCCACAGGGAAAAGTATTCTTGAGAGTTCCTTTACTGTGAGTTAGGTTTGGTGAGCACTTCAGAGCGTCCATCACAGCCTGAAGCCTTTGACCTATGAGTCAGCAGCAACCCAAGTTAAGAGACAATGTACTTGATCAAACTGATCACAGGGAAGATTGCACATACAAGTTGCTGGACAAACCTGTTTTCTAAAAGAACAGATGCTGAAGCGAGGATCCGAGGTGCCAAGAATGGAAATCATGGGACAGTGCTTTGCCAAGAAATAAGTGAAGGAGGCTGGGCACTGTGGCTCCCACCTATAATCCCAGCACTCTGGGAGCTGAGGCAGGTGGATTGCGTGAGCTCAGGAGTTTGAGACCAGCCTGAGCAAGGGCAAGACCCCATTGCTGCTAAAAATAATAGGGTGTGGTGGTGGGTGCCTATAGTCCCTTGAGCCCAGGAGTTGGAGGTTGCTGTGAGCTGTGATGCAACGGCACTCTACCCAGGGGGACAGCTTGAGGCTCTATCTCAAAAAAAAAAAAAAAACCAGTTTGAGGCTATTACAACTGAAACCACTATAAATATTCGTGTCTAAGTCTCTCTGTATGGACATATATTTCCTTTTCTCTTGGGTAAATACCTATGAATGGAATGACTAGATCACAGGATGGGTATGCGTTGACCTTTTTAAGAAACCATCAAACTACATTTTAAAGTATTTTACCATTTTGCGTTCTTACCGGTGGTGTATGAAAGTGACAGTTCCTATACACTCTTGCCCACCCTCTGTAGGATCAGTATTTTAATTTTCCCAGGTAACATTATAAATAATAAAGTAATACAACAATGAGAATAATATCTCTAACTGTAAAGTTTGCAAAAGAATGTTTATTGTTGTTTTCATTGTTAATACCCAGTGTTGCCAAGGTACAGATTATATAGTGATGTTAGAAACATAAATTAATATAATTTGCTGGCTCGGCGCCTATAGCTCA
>NW_003852418.1:14679511-14681604 GCF_000181295.1 Otolemur garnettii | reverse complement strand
TGGCGGGTCCGGGCTGGGGATTCGAACCCGCCACCTTAGGTGTACGTGGCTGGCGCCCTAGCCGGCTGAGCCACAGGCGCCGAGCCTGAACTTTTAACTTTTAAAACATGAATATTATAAAACAGTTTCATCTTGTGTTTCTCTGGTATTCAGGTGATGCCTCTAAGCAGATACCATTCAAGAAAATAACAAAAAAAAAAAATGCTAACGTTAGGAAGGAATTCTCTTGTTTTTTAGTCTATTAAAATAACTGAATAAACCATAAATTACATGATCGCATCCATTTTGCCCCAGGTGTCGGAGGTGGGGGGACTAATTCTAGAAGAGGAAAAAGGGGCAGGTGCGATGGCTGATGCTTGTCATCCTAGCTCAGGCAGGTGGATTGCCTGAGCTCAGGAGTTCCAGACCAGCCTGAGCTGGAGCGAGACCCTGTCTCTAAAAAAATAGCTACACATTGTGGTGGGCACCTGTAATGGCAGCTACTTGGGAGGCTGAGGCAAGAGAATCACTTAAGCCCAAGAGTTGGAGTTTGCTGTGAGGTGTGAAGCCATGGCACTCTACCGAGGGTGACATAATGAGACTATGTCTCAAAAAAAAAACCTTAAAGTTAAATATAGAATTATCACATGGTCCTGGATATATGCCTAAAAGAATTAAAAGCGAGACTCAAACAGGTGTGTGTATACCGGTGTTTACGGCATTATTCACAACAGCCAAATGTGAAACAACCCAAGTGTTCATCAGCAGAACAGATAAACCCAAATGCGGCACATGTTTACACATACAGTGGAATATTGTTCAACATAAAAGTGGAAGGAAATCCTGATGTGTGCTGCAACATGGATTAACCTTGAGGACGTGGTGCCCAAATGAAACACGTGCAATAATATTGGAATTTGGGGGCTCGGCGCCCTAGCACAGTGTTTATAGTGCCAACCACATACACCAGAGCTGGTGGGTTTGAGCCCGCCCCTGGGCCAGCTAAACAACAACGATAATTGCAATAAAAAATAGTCAGGCATTGTGGCAGGCGCCTGTAGTCCCAGCTTCTCTGGAGGCTGAGGCAAGAGAATCGCGTAAGCCCAAGAATCTGAGGTTGCTGTGAGCTGTGGCGGCACAGCACTCGACCCAGGGCAACACAGTGAGACTCTGTCTCAAAAAAAATACTTGGAATTTTTGGTCAATATTTCAAAATGAGAAGTTGTCATGTACAAAGGTATTTTTCAGGGTTTTCTTGAAAAATTAGAAAGTTGGACCCACCTGGGACTCCATGAAAGCAAAAAGCCCCTTTTTTATGTTATGTTAGCCTAATTCAGAGAATGCATTGCCAAGGGGTACAGGTCCTATGTCGGTCTCAGTTCCTCCGGTCTTCCTGTCTGAGGGTAGACGCTGAGCCTTACACCACCCATCCCAGTTCCTGATGCAGAGAATAAATGTTTGTTAAGAAAATGAATGTTTGCAAAGCACAGCTATTTTAAACTGCATCATTACATGAAGCTAAGTCAGCTCAAGGATAGAGGGCGGTATTTCGTTGACAAAGGAGTCAGCAGGTTAGACTGTCTCCAGAGTAGGTAGGAACATGAATTGGTTGTCTTTGGAGGACCTTTTGTAACACCTAACAACACTTTAAAGCCTTTCACTCTTTGACCTCATTATTTTACCCAGAGGAATGATCAGACACTACCTATGGACGCTTGCCCGCAGAGCCGCGTGAACAAGAATAATTACAGCAATATTGTTTGCAGAAGCTGGAAACAATCTAAATGTCTATCAATAGGGCACTGAGTAAATAAATGATCTACCTCTGCAGGAGAATACAGCATTTTTCAGTTTAAGAGGATCCATTTATGCGGAACAACCCCTATGATTAGGTGGGAAAAAAAAAGAAGTAGAAAAACGTGCAGGGTAGGCTGGGCACGATGACTCATGCCGGTAATCCTAGCGCTCTGGGAGGCCGAGGCAGGTGGGTCCCCTGAGCTCAGGAGTTTGAGATCAGCCTGGCCAAGATCGAGACCCCCATCTCTACTAAAAATGGAAAAAGTAGGGCGGCGCCTGTGGCTCAAAGGAGTAGGGTGCCGGCCCCATTTGCTGGA
>NW_003852418.1:14671917-14678205 GCF_000181295.1 Otolemur garnettii | reverse complement strand
TGAGCCCAAGAGTTTGAGGTTGCTGTGAGCTATGATACTACAGCACTCTACCAAGGGCAACAAAGTGAGACTCTGTCTCAAAAAAAAAAAAAAAAAAAAAGAAAGAAAGGAAAAAGTCCTAAGATCATCCCATGCATTGGTGACCAAACCAAATCACAACCAGCCCCCCAGGTCATCCGAGCCTTAGTCTTTGTGGCAACTTGTACATCTGGGTCTCCTGCTGCAGAAAACTGACTTTCCCAAGAGCTAGAAACTCCAGAAGGCAATGCCTGGCAGTGACCCTGAGGCAGAACTGGAGCTGTTTCCCGGCCAGCAAATGTCCATCTTTGCCCCGGGACATTTTTGAAGTTGTGTAATGGTGGCTCCACTCATCCAGAGACTGACAGGTGACTAGATTTAGCTAGAGACTTTTGTCTAATCCCAACCTTTTGTTCACAATAAATCGTACTGTTTACCTGCGAGATTAATGGAGTGGTAAATTACCAATGACCGTAAATAATATTTGCATGGTGCTGTGGAAAGTGCCTCCAACTACAACCAAATGGTTACAGAAACCCCACCAGGAAACTTTACAGATGAGGAAATAGCTTCAGAGAGGTGCATGAACTTATCCCCCATCACAGTTGTTGGAGGAAGTGAGGTTTGGAAACCAAGATTGAATGAAACTTTGTGCTTTAAGAGCCGTCGTGGTAATCTCACCAGTCGCCTGAAAGAATCCCATTAGAAGTAAAAATAACTTTCCAATTAAGAAGTTAATTAAATTCTTAATTAAGACACATAATTAGAGAATGAGATGAGACAGTAAAGTGTGTAGCATGATGCCAGGCACATAATCGATGCTCACTCTTAGCCATGATGAGGCAGGTATCTTCAAATACAAAACAGAAAAATAGAGGACGTGGATAGTATTAAAGAGGTCTTAATTTGGTAGTGGAGGGGTGAGATGTGACACATCTGCTTACACTATTTATCTGCACAAAGAATTTTTGGGTTTTTTTTTTTTTTTTTTGAGACAGAGTCATGACATGACATCATACCTCACAGCAACTTCAAACTCTTGGGTTCAAGCAATCCTCTTGCCTCTAGCCTTTTGAGTAACTGGGACTACAGGTGACCTTTATGACATCTTGGCTAGTTTTTAATTATTTATTTATTTATTTATTTTTGAGACTGAATCTCACTCAGTTGTCCTGGGGAGAGTGCCATGGTATCTGTCATAGCTCACAGCAACCTCAAACTCTTGGGCTCAAGCCATCCTCTTGCTTCCAGACTCCTGAGTAGCTGGGACTATAGGCATCTGCCACAATGCCCAGATATTTTTAGAGACGAGGTCTCGCTCTGGCTCAGGCTGGTCTCGAACCTGTGAACTCAGGCAATCCACCAGCTGTGGCCTCCCAAGTGCCGGGATTACAGGTATGAGTCACCACGCCTGGCTGTATGGCATTATTATTGATGTATGTTTTAGCATCGTTTTGTTTTGAAAATTCTTATTCTATTTTTGTAATAAACCACCATGGCCCCATGGAAAAAAATTTTTTTTCATGTGTCAGTGAATGTATTAAATGGAGAGATTGTCCAGAATGATTTAGGTGGGCCCACTGTAATCACAGGCTCCTTATGACTGAAAGAGGACAGCCAGCCAGACATGGTGGCTCACACCTATAATCCTAGCACTCTGGGAGGCTAAGAGGGTGGACTGCATGAGCTCAGGAGTTCGAGACCAGCCTGAGCAAGAGTGAGACCCAGTCTCTACTAAAAATAACTGGGTGTTGCGGTGGTCACCTATAGTCCCAGCTACACAGGAGGCTGAGGCAAGAGGATCCCTTGAGCCCAAGAGTTTGAGGTTGCTGTGAGCTATGATGCCATGGCACTCTACCCAGGGCGGCAGAGTGAGACTTAGTAAAAAGAGATAGAGTGGCCGGAGAGTTGGTGTGAGAGGAGATCTGACGGTGGGAACAGCGGTTGAAAGGATGCACTTTAAGGGGAAGGGAGGAGCTGGGAGCCAAAGGCTGCGCGTAGCTTCTAGGAGCTGAAAAGGCAAAGAAGCAGGTTCTCCCCTAGAGCTTCCAACAGGAACCAGCCCACACCTTGACCTTAGCCCAGGGTCTACGGCCATCCCACCCTGAACGTGCCCGATCTCATCTGATCTTAGCCCAGGGAGATTCATTTTAGCCTTCTGACTCTCCAGAAATGGGGGGGGGTTTTGTTTTTTGGGTTTTTTTTGAGATAGAGTCTCACTTTGTCACCCCAGGTAGAGTGCTATGGTGTCACAGCTCACAGCAACCTCAAACTCTTGGGCTTCACTGATCCTCTTGCCTCAGCTTCCCAAGTAGCTGGGACTACAGATGCCTGCCACAACCCAGCTGTTTTTAGAGACAGGCGTCTTGCTATGGCTCAGGCTGGTCGTGAACTCATTCTGCGCCTGGCCGAGGAATGCACTTTAAGTCCCTGTGTTTCTGGCATTCTCCTGCAGCAGTAATGGGACACTAATACCTTAGGATATTTCATCTGCACTCCCATTCTGTGAGCATGCTTTATTCTTCTCATTTGCCAAAAGAAGTAGGCCCAGTAAGGGTCAAGGACATTGGAACATTGCTGAAGGTCCCAGTGGGTGGTAGAGTTTGCAATTAATCCCAAGTGTGTCTGAAGCCCAAGCTCTTTATTTGGGGGGAGGAGGAGTTTCCAGTTATCTCGGGTCATTCCAGCTTCTACCTTGAATGCTCCCAGGAGCACAAATATTCTTATTTCCTGAAGCCAGATTTTGGCAAAAAGCAATAAAGAAATCGAGGCTGCATCTTCTACATGGCAGACGTTCAGAGCTTTCCCAAAGATTTCTTCCCTTGTGGTCATCTCTTTTCCTGGGAAATGTCCCTAAATCCTCCCGTTATTCCTCATTATAACATAGTTCCCAGATGACTCATCGACCTGCCTCTTCCCCCACCTCTCTCTCGGTCTACCAAAATTTGGCAGCATCCTCGTTAAAAATTGCGATTTGTCTGCATAGCTAACCTTCACCCTCCCGATGGTGAGCTGTCCGGCGAGTTCACACGCTTTTCCTGCTTTATCGTCCTTGCAGCAGGGTGTATCCTGACTCCATTAATGCAGCCTAAGATCATTTGCTTGTTGGCAGCTTTCTCCCTCTGGCTCAGATTGAACTTGTGGCCAACGAGAAAGCCTAGAACTACTTCCCAGGAACTGCTGTCTGGCCAAGTCTCCCCATTCCCAGACGTAAGTAAGTGATGCCAGAATCCACATCAATCCCTAGTAAATGGCCTATTATTTATTTTCAATCTTTCCTTTGAAGCTATGGAGACCATTGTGAATCTTGATCCTATCATATCAATATTTTATCTCCTAGAAATTCCATCTGAATACCTTAATTCTTCAGTCCTGAATTAAAATGATATCCAGAATAGATCAAAGACGGTGTCCCAGCACACAACGCCGGAGATCTCCGTGGTCTCCATGACTCTATGTTCATTAACATCAAATATCCTGGAAATGTGCTCCCAGTATTTTATGGATCTTTTATTCCTGGAACAGGAAAGGTGGCTGCCCACATTCCTCAAATATTTTTCATGTTTAATTTTTAGAAAGACAGAAAAGATCCAGTAAGATTATAACCACAGGCATCAAGAATATGGAAGACCTGCGGAAATCTGCTTTAATTTAGATGAATCATAATAGCTACCACTGAGTAAGCAGTGACTAGAATTACTAAATTTACTTCTCACATCAACCGAGAGGTATTTATATTCCTCTTTTATAGGTGTGTAACCAAGGTTACTCAGAAGTACTTGGTAGAACTGGGATTTGAATGCAAACTGTTGATTCAGGGCCTAATGAATCCCCCCACCAGGGGTGAGCAATTTCTTCTTTAAAGGGCCATACAGTAAATATTTAAGACATTGGGGGCCATATGGTCTCTGCCCTTGGAGAGAAAAAGCAATCATAGACAATACATAAATGGGTGTGGCCGTATAAACAAAACTTTATTTACAAAAACAAGCAACAACAGAGATCTGGCCCATGGAATATATTACGGTTTTCCAACTCAATTTACGTGGCAAAATCCTACTCAAATGTGCCAATCAGACATGACATTCAAATCACATGACTAGGTAGCATGGCCAGGTGCAGTGGCTCACACCTGTAATCCTAGCACTCTGGGAGGTCCAAGCAGGTGAATCACCTGCGCTCAGGAGTTGAGACCAGGCTGAGCAAGAGCAGGACCCTGTCTCTACTAAAAATAGAAAAACCAGCCTGGCATTGTGGTGGGTACCTGTAGTCCCATCTACTCAGGAGGCTGAGGCAGGAGGATCACTTGAGCCCAGGAGTTGGAGGTTTGCTATGAGCTATGATGTCACAGCACTCTACCCAGGACAATAGTGAGATTCTGTCTAAAAAAAAAAAAAAAATAGACTAGGCAGTGAGCTGTATTTGGCCCATAGGCTGACCTCTGCCCTATACCAGCATGCCTCCTGATTTGGCAGGTTAATTTATCCCACTGAAGTACCTGAGTGACCAGCCAAATGGAAATCAGATCCAGGACCCAGCAAGACTGACACTTCTCAAAACACATAAAGAGCCATTTATACACTAGTTAATGCAGAGGTGGACCCTTGTGAGGCTGTCTGTTTTGCCACCTTTTCCCCAAAATCCCCAAAATAAACTTCTAACAGTCCAACACACACAGCTCCACACTCCGGGTTGTGGCACGTACTCTCAGCATGAAGAGCTTCCAAGCTGCCGTTCACTTTGTGTCATGGCGAATTGTATTTCCAACATGATATAAGTCTTTGTTCTTGATCTGCTGGGGGAAAGGGGAAGAGGGGGAACATCCTATATGTTATTAGAATGCGAGCCCTCACAGAAATGGTCCAGGAACAGAGTGCAGGTCCATTCACCCGCGATGCAGGGAGCCTTAGCTCACCCAGCAGCCAGGGAAGAAGTCACCCACGTTTTAAGGAGCAGGTGGAAGATATCAGGACCAAGGCTCTGTTGTGAGCTTGAGCAACCTGGACAGAACAGAACAAGCATTCAAGGTTTTGTTTTGTTTGAGACAGAGTCTCACTATGTCATCCTCAGTAGGGTGCTGTGGCATCATAGCTCACAGCAACTTCAAACTCTTGGGCTTAAGTGATTCTCTTGCCTCAGCCTCCCAAGTAGCTGGGACTACAGGCACCCGTCACAATGCCCGGCTGTTTTTTTGGTTGCAGTTATCATTGTTGTTTTAGCTGGCCTGGGCCAGGCTCCAATAGGCCAGCCTAGGTGTATGTGGCCGGCACCCTACCCAGTGAGCTATGGGCGCCACCAGGCATCCAGTGTTAATGCAGAGAAGCCTACCATTTCCAGAGAGGCTGATTTCTCTTGCTAGATGTGAACACTCGGAATTCCCTGTGCATTTTGCGGGAAAGACTGCAAGAAAGGCCAGCTTCCATGAACTTAACCTACATGCTTCTCAGGGTTACTAGTTTTCAGGCAAGCTGCACTGGGATAGTTGAAAATAGAGAAAATATAAACAGTAGCAATTAGATGTTTCTGATGGCACAAGAAGATAGCCCCGGTCATAATAACAGGAGTACCGGACATCATAGTTTCTTGTGTTTTTTTAATGCATAATAAGATCATGTTGTTGCCTAGTACCCTTTAACAGAAATGCTATGACAGAGGGGCTGAGGAAACAGGAGCTGAAACCAGGCAGCTCTCCACGCAAATCCATCTCCGTGGTTTGGCAAAAAAGCAGCTGTGGCAGGACCATGATTTCTCTGAACTCCGCCCTCCTCGCCTACAGAACGGGGGCTGCTAGAACCTACGACATTCACAGCGGGCTCCTCGGTTTCTTCAATCCTGCCAAGACTTGAATTTTTTCTTCCAAGGCAATCGAGTATAGCAAAACTTTACCGAGGGTCTGGCGGAAACGGAGGAAATTCTCCAAGCCCCTCATCTCATCTCCCTCACCAATATTCTCTTTTGAGCTCTGCGGTCGGCATTGCTCCGCCTTCCACCCTCCCATCTCCGAATCCTTCTCCTGACTTTGTCTCTCCCAGGTGCTAGAGATCTGGAGACCTCTGTCCACCTTGAAATCCCACCTTCTTCCTCTTCAATCATTCTAATTACTCCCCATCAGTTTTTCTTTTCTTTTTTTTTTTTTTGAGACGGAGCCTCAAGCTGTCCCCCTGGGTAGAATGCCCTGGCATCACAGCTCACAGCAACCTCCAACTCCTGGGCTCAAGCGAGTCTCCTGCCTCTGCCTCCCAAGTAGCTGGGACTACAGGCGCCTGCCAC
>NW_003852418.1:14667262-14671810 GCF_000181295.1 Otolemur garnettii | reverse complement strand
TGTGGCTGGCGCCTTAGCCACCTGAGCCACAGGCGCCGAGCCAATCCCCATCAGTTTTTCATCTTCCACCCCACCAGTACCCAGCTCAGGAAGCTGGACTCTTCTCAAAGAATCCATCACTGTGTCAGTCCTTCGGACCCGGCAGTTCTATATTAGAAGAAAATCCATCTCTCTGAGGTTTAGGAAAATGATGTCTATTGAGGCTGTTCATGCCGGCACTGTTTATAACAGACCAGAAAAGAAATAACTCAAATATCTGGCCGCAGAGAACTAGTTGAGTAGATTCGGTGCAGTCACAAAAAGGGATATTTTGCAGCTGTAAAGAGGAATGAAGAAGCTCTCTTCGCACTCGTGCGGACATGTGTTCAGGATAAATTAAGTAAAAACAGCAAGGTGCCGCAGTGGGTACACAGTACGCCAGAGCTTGTCTCCAGGAACTGAAACAAGAAAATGCCCAAGCGAGTTTTTTATTTTTTTGAGACAGAGTCTCACTCAGTCCCCTGGGGGTAGAGTGCCGCGGCATCATAGCTCACGCAATCTCAAACCCTTGGGTTTAAGAAATCCTCTTGCCTCAGCCTCCCCTATAGCTGGGACTGCAGGCGCCTGCCGCAACACCTGGCTGTTATTTTCAGAGGCAGGGTCTTGCTCTTGCTCAGGCTGGTCTTGAACTCCTGAGCTCAGGCGATCCACTGGCTTTGTTGGCCTTCCAGAGTGCTGGGATTATAGACATGAGTCACCGTGCCCAGCCCCACCTCCAACCATGTTTTTCAGGCACAGGAAGAGTCTGGGAGGCTGAGGCCATGAATCACTGGAGCTCAGGAGTTTGACAACAGCCTGAGCAAGAGCAAGACCCCCACCTCTAAAAATAGCCAGGTGTTGAGGCAGGTGCCTTGTAGTCCCAGCTAACTGGGAGGCTGAAGCAAGAGGATCGCTTAAGCCCAAGAGTTTGAGGTTGCTGTGAGCTAAGACACTACAGCACTCTACTGAGAGTGACAAAGTGAGACTCTGTCTCAAAAAAAGAAAAAAGAAAGCTCTTTGTGTGTTGTTTTCCTCAGAACATACCCTAATATGTTTGAAAGTTCTGAATAAAGAAAAGTAAGGGGGAATACCAGGGCAAAAATGCACAGTAAAAACACACCAATAGGCTCGGCGCCTGTGGCTCAAGCGGCTAAGGCGCCAGCCACATATACCTGAGCTGGTGGGTTCAAATCCAGCCCGGGCCCGCCAAACAGCAATGACGGCTGCAACCAAAAAATAGCCAGGTGTTGTGGTGGGCGCCTGTGGTCCCAGCTACTTGGGAGGTGGAGACAGGAGACTCACTTGAGCCTAGGAGTTGGAGGTTGCTGTGAGCTGTGATGTCACAGCACTCTACCCAGGTGACAGCTTGAGGCTTTATCTCAAAAAAAAAAAAAAAAACACCAATAATTCCCATTTGGGAAAGGGAACGAGAGACAAGGTACACACAAAAATTTACACACCAAAATTCTTCTGTAGTGGGCACTAGAAAGCCAAGTTAACAATTCCAAATAAGAAAAAAAATCCTGAAAAATATAGATGCTGGCATAAACAGTGGATTGCCAGCCCTGTCTACACGGAAGATCCACGTTAAACAAGGCATTAGCTGTAGTCCAGGTCAAGGCTCTTCAAATGGCTGCTTAGAGACTTTTAAGCATAAGAGATATTGTTTATGAAACGTACCTGATCACTCAAGCAAAAATGACACAGATTCCACAGCAACTGGGGAGATTAAACAAGTGTTTTCAGGAGAAACTTTACATGGATCCTCTATCTGGCACCCGTGTTGTAAATTTACCCACCAAATGAGCGCTTTCAGGAGAACCCTCAGGGGATAAAGACAATTCACTCTTTGCAGAAAGACTTTCAGAACTTCACTTTCAAATCAATGCAAAAAGCATAAACACCACTAAAACTGCAGGCATCCGGGCATTATTACGGTGTGTACGAGCTCGAAAATAATCATAAGGTAGTAATAACAACAGCTGCCGTCACCGAGCTGAGTGTTTTATATGCATTAGCTCTCACTCTCCAGTGAATTTATCATCTCCCCTGTGCAGAGGAGGGGGTGGGGTCCACAGAGGCTGCCTGACTTGCCCAAGGACATCCAGCTGGTGAGTGGTGGCCAGGCTCCCACCTGGAAAGTCAGTGGCAAGCTGCTCTCCAAACCTCACTTGCATCTCGAGTGAATTAATTCAGTACCTCTCAGCATGGGGGAGAGAACAACTGTAGAGATCACTTTTAGAGGCTAATAATAACAACAAGGAGCCTTAATTAAGCACCTGCTGTGTGCCCAATTCCAAGGCTGAGAGCTTCAGTTACATCATCTCATTTGATTCTCCCGACAACCCTAAGGGTAGGTGTTATTTTCACTCTGCAGCTGAGGGACCTGGTGCTCAGATAGGTTTGGTAACTGATTCAAGGTCACACAGCCAGTGAGGGCTAATGCAGAATTTGAAACCTGTCATCAGACCACCTGGCTGTAGACTGTAGTCTATGTGCTTAGCCTGTCCTGTGCAGTGAAGCCCATGGAAAAGGAATCCCAGGTAGATGGGGGGGTTAGGCAGAAGTTTAGCGGCAACTCAAATATATAGTCTCGTTGCCTCCCGTATTCATATTAAATAGATTTCTTTTCACAGCAAGTAAAAACTGGTAATTAAAGTATTATTTGTGGAATTATCTGTTTAGTGTATCCTTCCATTTAATTAGATCATAAGAAGTTTGTCTTTTTTCATGACTTTTTCCAGGTGCCTGTTGGTGTGACTAAATGAAGCAATAATTGGAAAGATGAAGGGGAAGTTCAAAACGCCATAAACTAAGGAAATTAGGAATCGTTATCCCCAACTACAAAGCAAGCACTTTTGGTTTTTTGCCTTCCAAAACCTAATCTGTGTTTTTTTTTTTTTCCAGAATCTTAATTCTAGCACAATTTTGATGACTAGATCGAAAATTATTCTACATGTCTGTCTTAGTCCCTTTGGGGATGCTCTAACAAAATGCTGTAGACTGGGTTGTTTATAAACGATTGCCATGCATTACTCAGCATTCTGGAGGCTGGGAGTCAAAGGGCAGAGTGTCAGGCTGGTGAGGCAGTGAGTGAGGGCCCGATTCTGGGCTGCAGACTGCCTGCTTTCTTTATTTTTATTTTTTTGAGACAGAGTCTCAAGCTGTCACCCTGGGTAGAGTACCCTGGCATCACAGCTCATAGCAACCTCAAACTCTCAGGTTTAAGCAATTCTCTTGCCTCAGCCTCCCAAGAGCTGGAACTACAGGCGCCTGCCACAACGCCCAGTTATGTTTTGCTTTTTTTTAGAGACAGAGTCTCACTTTATTGCCCACAGCTCATAGCAAACTCCAACTCCTGGGCTTAGGTGATTCTCTTGCCTCAGTCTCCCAAGTAGCTGCCACAATGCCCAGCTATTTTTTTGTTGCAGTTGCCATTGTTTTAGCTGGCCCAGGCCTGGTTCGAACCCTCCAACCTCAGTATATGTGGCCAGCGCCCTCCCCACAGAGCTATGGGTGCCGCCACTACCCATTCCTTCAAAGCACATATAGTGAGAATGAGACGGGGTCTGTGAGGCCGGGGCAGCAAGATGAAGTTGGTCTGATCAGTTTAGGTCCTGCCTGACCTTTACCCCCTGTCACCCCTTCTTACCATTTTGTAAATTTAGCTCCCACCCTAAAGGTGCCTATCTTGAGCAGTTTAGGTGGATTGATTTAGATTAACTTTTAAATTAGAATGTTGTTCATTGTTTATGAGTCATGGGTTCTGCCAATTATTGTTTAAGATAAGGGATAACATGGTCTTCATTTTGAACTCATATGGATAAAACTATAATGTTGGAAATGGAAGATCAGAACAGTCTTGGAGAGGCTACTCTCCCTGTGCTCCAGAATCCCCGGGCTTCTGATAGATAAAGTTTGGTAGACCTATCCACGTCTCTGCACATGGGCTTACAGGGAGGGGCAGCTAGGCCCTCTTCATCTGCTAACATTCTCATTATATCACATGCAATGCGCAGGGGCAGGGGCACTCAGTGAGAGAGCTGTCTGGTGCTAATCCTTTCACAAGGGCACTAATACCATTTCTGAGGGCTTCACCCTCATGACCTACTCACCTCCCAAAGGTCTTGGCTCCTAATACCATAACACTGGGGGTTAGAATTTCAACATATGGATTTGGGGGGGATACAGGTAATCAGTCCATTCCAAGTCTCCCCTCAAAGAAGGAAACTAGACATGACTGCCTCACACACTCACTAGGCTGATTTAGGACAGCAATTGAGTTGTTAACTTCTTTTTTTTTTTTAAGACAGAGCCTCAAGCTATCCCCCTGGGTAGAGTGCTATGCCATCACAGCTCACAGCAACCTCCAACTCCTGAGTTCAAGCAAGTCTCCTGCCTCAGCCTCCCAAGTAGCTGGGACCACAGGCGCCCACCACAACGCCCAGCTATTTTTTGGTTGCAGCCGTCATTGTTGTTTGGCAGGCCAGGCTGGATTTGAACCCGCCACCTTAGGTGTATGTGGCTGGC
>NW_003852418.1:14660092-14667162 GCF_000181295.1 Otolemur garnettii | reverse complement strand
GCTCACAGCAACCTCCAACTCCTGGGCTCCAGCGAGTCTCCTGCCTCCGCCTCCCAAGTAGCTGGGACCACAGGCGCCCGACACAACGCCCGGCTGTTTTTTGGTTGCAGCCGTCATTGTTGTTTGGCGGGTCCGGGCTGTGGATTCAAACCCGCCACCTTAGGTGTACATGGCTGGCGCCTTAGCCAGTTGAGCTATAGGCGCCGAGCCGAGTTGTTAACTTCTAAGGGAGAGACATCTTCAGGGTGCTGTGTTCCCTATCAGTAACTGGGATGTTTATTTTGTGGTCTGGAGTAAGATTCTCTCTCTTTTTTTTTTATTGTTGGGGAATCATGGAGGGCACAAAGAACCAGGTTACACTGCTTGCATTTGTTAGGTAAAGTCCCTCTTATAATTGTGTTCACCCCTACACATCTTCCCTTTCAGCTCCTTGCATCTCTCCAGCATTCTAAGTCATTCACACCAGAAGTAACCGTGTAGAATGATCAAAGATAATGGATGAGAAGAACACCATCTCCTCCATAATCCTACGTGGCCCCAGGAGATGATACTGCGTAGTGGTTAAGAATAGAAGGCAGATTGAGCACTCAGAACTCAAGGCTGCCCAAAGGGAAAACTCAGGTTTCCCCCATCCTGAAATAAACATAGATGAACGCAAACCCAAAATAATGCACCTCTCATGGCAGGATTGTGTGCAGACTTGTGTTTTCAAGTCAAACACACCCAAGCTTCAAACTCTGGTCTGCCACTTGAGAAATGTGGGCAACTTCCCTTGCTTCCCTCATCTTTGATCACACGGGGGTGATAATAGAGCCCCCTTCAGAGCGATGGAGTCAAGATAAATAGAAGAGTATAAAGCACTTAGTGCAATGGCTAAAATAAAAGTGCTTGATAGATGATTTCTATTATTAATGTTGTTACAATTAATGATCCGATCTATGGCCAGCTATTTGCTGCAAGATAGAAATCTTTGCTTTCCTCTCATATTTTTTTCTTCCGCCAAAGGACAGAGAAATGTAGAGCAAAACCAAAAGTGATAGAACTACTCAAAGCTAGTTCAATGCGATTTACTTTGTAGGTCTCCGTGGATACGAGTGTCATCCCCCATTTTCATTTTGTAGCTCTTTCTTCAGCCTATTCTCCTAATGATTGTGTGTATTTTTTTTTTTTTAGGTACGTCTTTTCTGTATAATTGCTCCCAACCCCACTTTGTGTAAGCATGAAGATTAAGTGGACAAAGACAAATTCAGTTAAGCCGCAGGCTTGGGTGACCGGCAATTTTTCTTGGGGAGCTGAAACCACACATCTCGAGGGTAGGGACGAGCGTGCAGGACGCCTCTGAACGGGAGGGAGGCAGGATTTGAGGATAAATCACGTGACGAACTGAGCCCTCCCCTATTAATCTTTTATTCAGAAACAGACACTGTTTTAAGGGGAAATTAAAGGCGATCAATAAGCTGGCTTGCCTGGGCGGCTTCTGAGCACAAGATGCAAATATCATTCCAAATTCTAGATTCCAAAGAGATTGCTGCATTGATATGTTAATAGTCTCCTCGAGTTTCTGTGACCTCAGCTCCTGGCAGGGCATGAAACCATACTTACAGGAAACAAAAGGGAAGCAGTTGTAGAATAAACATTCGCTAAGTGGACTTTGACAGTAAACCCCAACTTGTCCTGTGCTAAATGATGCAATTCTCTGCCAGCCAGGTGCTGACGCAGAGAATGCTTAATATGTTTATATGTTTAAAGAGCTGCCACGACCGGACTCTTTATGGGGTATCACCTGACCTCTCAGCTGCATGCTGACGGTGTCCAAGATGTGAGCAAGGCCTCAGTCAACACTTCTATTTGTTCTTTTTTTCCATCATACCCTTCTCAGCACTTGGTCCCATGCACGTCTCTGCATGATCTCAGCAGGTGCCCAGCAAATATTTTGGTGTTGTCATCCCAAATAAAGGCAACTCTTGGCAAGTGGAAATAAACAAAATCCCGTGGCCTACACGTCAAACATGATTACCTAGGTTGGTTACTTCTGTAAATTCAGAGTCATCAACCAATCAGAGAATACTTACTCAGCGCCTGTCCTGTATAAGATACAGCACAAGGGGCGCTGGGGATACAGAAACATGCTGAGCAAGGAGCTTATATTTTTAGGAACAGATGAGTAATAAACAATTTTTAAAATAACGATAAACTAGGTTTTGGTGAGTGCTATGAAGGATGAAACCAGTGTATGAGAAAGAGAATAGCTGAGGGGGTAAGGGAGGGCCTTTCCTTAGAACTCACGTATGTATTGAAACTGAGGAAGGTTACGACTCTGCAGAAACAGTGTCCAGGCAGAGGAACAGTAAGTACAAAGGCCCTGAGGTGGGCAGGGGCTTGTTTTTGAGAATCAGAAAGTTGTCCAGCATAGCTGATTATGGTGGATGATACTATGTCTCCCCACCAACCAAGAGCCAGATCATGCAGGAAGACTTTATTAAGAAGTGTAATAGTCTGGCTCAGCGCCTATAGCTCAACCGGCTAAGGCGCCAGCCACGTACACCTAAGGTGGCGGGTTCGAATCCCCAGCCCGGACCCGCCAAACAACAATGATGGCTGCAACCAAAAAATAGCCGGGCGTTGTGGTGGGCGCCTGTGGTCCCAGCTACTTGGGAGGCGGAGGCAGGAGACTCGCTTGAGCCCAGGAGTTGGAGGTTGCTGTGAGCTGTAATGCCACGGCACTCTGTCCAGGGGGACAGCTTGAGGCTCTGTCTCAAAAAAAAAAAAAAGAAGTGTAATAGTCAAAAAATTAGGCCAGGCATGGTGGCTCACACCTGTAATCCCAGCACTTCGGAGGCCAAGACAGGTGGATTGTCTGAGCTCACACGTTCGAGACCAGCCTGAACAAGAGTGAGACCCTGTCTCAAAAAAATAGCTGGGCACTGGCTCGGCACCTGGGGCTTAAGTGGCTAAGGCGCCAGTCACATACACCTAAGGTGGCGGGTTCGAATCCAGCCTGGGCCGGCCAAACAATAATAATGGCTGCAACCAAAAATTAGCCGGGCACTGTGGCAGGCGCCTGTGGTCCCAGCTACTTGGGAGGCTGAGGCAGGAGACTTGCTTGATCCCAGGAGTTGGAGGTTGCTGTGAGCTGTGATGCCACAGCACTCTACCCAGGGCGACAGCTTGAGGCTCTGTCTAAAAGAAAAAAAAAATAGCTGGGCATTGTGGTAGGTGCCTGTAGTCTCAGCTACTCAGGAGGCTGTGGCAACAGGATCATTTGAGCCCGAGAGTTTGAGTTTGCTGTGAGCTATGACACCATGGCACTCTTCTCAGGGTAACAAAGTGAGACTCTGTCTCAAAAATAAATAAATAAGTTTTTTGAATAATAAATTTAAAATATACTGTATGCAAATCCCAAAGACACGTCAAAGTGTGTTATTTCACTCCCTTAAGGACCCAGGTGAGCCCTGAGGTTTGACCAGTCGTCTCCTTGAAGCAAGTGTTCCTAAGCCAGTTCTCTCCCTGGAGTGATTTTACTTCCACAGGGGACACTGGGCAATGTCCAGAGACATTTTTTGTTGTCCCAACCTGGGAGTAGGAGGGGGCAGTTGCTACAGGCAGATAGCAGGTGGTAGCCCAGGAGGCTGCCACACATCTCCCAGTGCACAGGACAGCCCCACAACAAAGGCCTGTCTTAGACTGTCAGCAGAAAACCCACCCCACGAAGAAAAGCCTCCCTGGTAAGGTGAGATTCTCTGCAAGGGCACTTCCTGCCACGTCCTCCTCCACTGCACTGTGGGCCGGGAAGTGCTCACCCGTCTCCCTGCTGAGATCATGCAGAGACGTGCGTGGGACCAAGTGCTGAGAAGGGTCTGATGGAAGAAAAGAACAAACAGAAGTGTTGACTGAGGCCTTGCTCACATCAGGCTCTGAAAAACTCCTGTCTGCCAATGGAAACATTACCTTCAAGATGGCCCTGCCAAGTAGGTATGTTATTATGGCCATTTTACAGATGATAACATTGAGGTTCAGGGAGCAGGGTTTAATTAATAACTTTCCCAAGGTCACACTTCTTGGAGTTGGGAATTCAGGGATTCTAATTTAAGCTGCCTGAACTCTTCATTTTTTCTTGGTGAATGTTCTGTGAAAAGCTCCAAGCGTTACCCTCTGAAGACCAATTGAAGTGGGGTTCTGGCCTTCCAGTGAGCAGCTGGGTCCAATGCACTTGAACTGTCAGGATGGCCCAGGTGCTGCCATCACTCTCTGCAGGCCATGAGCCACTTGCGTCTGTTCTCTGGGGTGCAGGTGCATACATTTTTGCTGCAAAGTATCAGTCCAGGCTATTTATTTTATGTTAACTGGACCCTTTTATTTACTTGCCAAATCCAGAGGTCCTGAAAGATTCCCCTCTGTGGAAGCATCTGCAAATGACATTAAGGTCATGACTCACTGGCAATTGATATGTAAATAAAGCCTTTTTTTTCTTATTTTTGGCCCCTCTGCCTCATTTTTAGAAATCATGTAAATTATAAGAAAATTAATATTGATTTTTTTTTTTGAGACAGCGTCTCACTATGTCACCCTTGGTAGAGTGATGTGGCGTCACAGCTCACAGCAACCTCCAACTCTTGAGCTTAAGCGATTCTCTTGCCTCACCCTCCCAAGTAGCTGGGACTACTGGTGCCTGCCACAGCTATTTTTTGGTTATAGTTGTCATTGTTGTTTGGTGGGCCCAGGCTGGATCTGAACCCACCAGCTCTGGTATATGTGACTGGCGCCTTAGCTGATTGAACTATAGGCACTGAGCCAAATTTTTCTATTTTTAGTAAAGATGAGGGTCTTACTCTTGCTCAGACTGGTCTCAAACTCATGAGCCCAAGCGATCCACCTGCCTTGGCCTCCCAAAGGGCTGCGATTATGGGCTAGGCATGGTGCTTCAGCCTACCCAGCACTCTAGGAAACTGAGGTGGATAGATTGTTTGAGCTCAGGAGTTCAAGACCAGCCTCAGCAAGAGTGAGACCCCCCAATGTACTCAGCCCTACTATGAAACTAATTTATAGCTTTCATAGGAAAGCTATACCCAACCCAATTTTAGCCCAGAAACATGGGGAGAGGGGAGAGGAAGAGGAGGGGAGGGTGGAGGTTGGGTGGAGGGAGAGTGATTGGCAGGATCACACCTATGGTTCATCCTATAAGGGTACATGTGAATCTCTCTAAATGTAGAATATAAATGTCTTAACACAATAACTAAGAAAAAGACATGAAGGCTATGTTAACCAGTTGGATGAAAGTACTTCAAATTGTATACAGAAACAGTACACTGTACCCCAAGAGAGTATTAATGTACACTGTTATGATTTAATAAAAAAAAAAAAAGAAAGAAAGAAAGAAAAAAGAGTGAGACCCTGTCTCTAAAAAATAGCCAGGGGTTGTGGTGGGCACCTGTAGTCCCAGCCACTCAGGAGGCTGAGGCAAGAGAATTGCTTGAGCCCAAGAGTTTGAGGATGCTGTGAGCTACAACACTACCGCACTCTACAGGGGCAAGAAAGTGAGACTCTGTCTCAAAAAATAAAATAAAATAAAATAAGTGCTGGGATTACAGATGTGATATACCATGCCTGGCTATCACTTAACATTTCCTATCCAAGGCATGGTCACACAGGATTGTCTCTGAAATGTACCAAGCTCCTCCTGTCTGCGGCTTGTTCTGCACTTAACTCTTGTCTCTGCCTAATGGGCTTTTCCTGAATCGCAGTCCTTTTCCTGTCCGTCCTTTAAGTCTCAGCTCAGGCATCCCCCATAAGAACTGCCCCGACCAATCCACAAATTGCATTGCAGCCCTTCATGGCACCTGTCAGCTCCCAGCGCTATCTCGGCTGCTTTTTATAAGGTGTCTGTAAAAACCACAGAGAGTAGCACATGTGGTTACAAGATGCGCCCTAAAATCCACTTGGCTGCCCTTGGAGTTCCCCTGGCCCCTTCACTGGCTGTGGAACTTTTAAGAACCCTTAACCTTTTGGTTTCTTGGTTCCCCTGTTTGTAAAATAGGGAAATATTAAATGAGTTAATAGATAAAGTGCTTGGGATACCTCCCAGCATGTAGTAAGTGCTATGTGAGATTCGGCATGTTTGAAGCAATACATTTATTTTATGAATTATAAAGTTCATGTGCAATTTAAAATAGTTTTAAATTGCATGGTAAATTGCATGTGAACTTTATGTCCACCTTGTATAAAAATAGTCTATTCAATTCTGCTTTAAAAATGAATTTGTCTACATATTAGCCTTGTATTATCTCCCCTAGTAGAAAGGAATTACCCTGAGAGAGAGACTTTGGAGCACAGGCCCAGGCACCCAGTAGGTATACAATAATTATGCATTGATGGAATGAAAGAATTAAAATGTTGCTGTTCCTTTTATCAAGTATGATAATAACACTCCTAGTAGGGCATGGGAAAACCCACACAGGAAGATTTTATGGAGTCTGAATAGAAAGTCCTCAAAGACAATAGTTACTGAGTTATCTGCCATCCTGGTCAGCTAATGTACCAAGTCCTGGCCCGTCTGCACGGTGGGCAGGATGCTCTTTCAGGAGGACACCCTCGCCGAGCCATCCAACCTTCCCTGGGAGGCTGAGCTCATCGCCTACTCCCTGGAGAATCAGAAAGTCATAACCCAAGTCCTTTCATTTCTGAGCCTGGGTTTATTTGGGTTGGAAGAGAACTTTGAAAACAAACCTAATATATGAAATGTAAAACTTCAAGAGGAAGCTAAAAATAGCTAACTGGGACTATTTTTTCACCGTATTGTTATGAACGGTATTTATGTTGGTCACCCTTCGGAGACAAGGAAAAGGAAATGGTGCTTTTCTTCAAAGGAACAGAGGCAGGAGGAGGGTTTGTGGTGGCAGATGGCTGGAGAGCCCAGGTCTGGCAAACATCATCTTTAATAACATCTGTTTATGCAGAATGTTCTCGTTTTCTTACCGCTGACCTGGCAGTCAGTGGCTTGGAAGTGTTTGGTTTTACGTTTTTCACAAGTCTGCTGCATTTAATCTGATGAAATATTTTAAGTCTCATTTCTT
>NW_003852418.1:14651675-14659352 GCF_000181295.1 Otolemur garnettii | reverse complement strand
AAAAAAAAAAAAAAAAAGAATTCAAGGTCGTGAGACCAGTAAATGCAATGGCCCTGGGGCAGGAGGGCCCCTGGCCTAGAAGATGAGCAGAAGCAAATTAGGGGGGAGTTGATGGAGTCAGAGAGATAGGAACTGCTATTACTTAAAGGAATCTTCATTAAAAATATTGAGCCATCACACAAAATATCAGTTAGAATCCTTTTGGGTGCAAGAAGTAGGAAACCCAACTCCAAATAGCTAAATGGGCTTGGCACCTGTGGCTCAGGTGGCTAAGGCGCCAGCCACATACATCTAAGGTGGCCGGTTGGAATCCAGCCAGGGCTCGCCAAACAACAATGATGGCTGCAACCAAAAAATAGCTAGGCGTTGTGGCAGGTTCCTGTGGTCCTAGCAACTTGGGAGGTGGAGGCAGGAGACTCGCTTGAGCCCAGGAATTGGAGGTTGCTGTGAGCTGTGATTCCACAGCACTCTACCCAGGGGGACAGCTTGAGGCTCTGTCTCAAAAAAAAAAAAAAAAAAAGCTAAATGAGAAGGAATGCTTTTATCTCATATAACAAGAAGTCTGGGGAAAAGTATCTCCAGGTAACTCAGCAGGTAAGTGGCCTCCTGAATGACATGGTATCTTCTGCCTTTCCATTTGGCCAGCTCCAGCATTCTGACCTGACATTCAGATCCCAGACTATCTCTCCTCATGTTCATACCATGGATGCAAAGCTCCAGGCATCACACCTTTACATGACAGGGAGAGAAAATAATTCCTCAGCTCATTAAGTCTCTCTTTAGAAAGAAAGCTCTGTTTCCCTAAGGCCCGTTGCACACTTCTCAAATCTAATTGCCCAAATAGATGTCATTTATCTATACATAAATTAATGATTAATAAGAGAAAAGAGATCACTGTGAATAGCTTACACTAACAAGAGCCCACCTGCTAAGTCTGGACCAAGTATTCCCCAAAGCATGTGGGCACAGTGAGGAGCCTTCTTCCTATGAGGAAGAGGGAAAAGTGAATAGTTAAGTGAATAGTTATCTCAATCTGTTCCGGTTACTGTAGTAAACTAGTTATCTCAATCTGTTCCGGTTATTGTAGCAAACTAAACTGGTGGCTTATGAACAATAGAAATTTATTTCTCATAGTCCTGGAGGCCAGGAAGTCCAGGATGGAGGTGCTGGCAGATTTGGTATATGGTCAGGGTCCAGTTTCTGGTTCACAGGTGGTGCCTTCACAGTGCGTCCTCATGTGGTAGAGGGTGAAGACCTCTTTTGTAGGTCACTAAGATCCCTTTTATAGGGCACTAATCTCATGAGAGCTCCACCCTCATGACTGAATCACCTCCCAAAGGTTCCACCTGCTGATACCATCACATTGGGGATTAGAGTTCAACATATGAATTTGGGGAGACACAAATATTTAGAAGGTAGCAATAGTGGTGATCCCTGGACACTGCTATTCGCTCATCAAATATCCTATCTGAGCAAGGCACAGTGGCTCACACCTGAAACACCCAAAATTTGGGAGGTGAAGGCAAAAAGATGGCTTGAAGCCAGGAGTTTGAGACTCTGTCTCTAAAAAAAAGTTTTTTTCAAAAATTAGCCGGTTTTGGTAGAGTGCCCCTATAGTCCCAGCTGCTTGGCAGAGCTCAAGGCTGTAGTGAGCTGTGATCATGCCACTGCACTCCAGCCCAGGCAACAGAGTAAGACCCTGCCTCTAAAAAATAATAACAATAAATAAAAAAATAACCCATCTCCTCTCTGTTCTTATTAACAAAACCCTGGAATTATTTATTCAAGGTGCCAAGAAGCAGCTTAAAACAACAAAAATCTCAACCACTTGATTTCCCCCAACTCCCCTGCAGAACTTTTTTCTTGATAAAAAGGAAAGAATTCTGCTAGCATGCACATTTGTTATTTCTTCTCTGCTTCCCGTATGGAATCTACCCTCAGGCCTCATGACAGAGCAGCCACCAGGGAACCGTGGACAGTGGACAGCCACATGCAAACGGTGAGGGGCTGGAAGAGAGAAGGAGTTTGTGTCCTTGGCAGCGTCCTTGAAATGCCCCAGCAGCTCCGCAATCTTTATTATGTGGAGAAAATGAATCAAATCCTATTGGTTAACCCACCATTTGGTAGCTCTTGCTACTTGAGGCCAAGGCAATCTAACTAGTAGGGAAACAAGCAGGTGTTTGCCACGTAGCAGAACCTGATGAGGAAGCCTGAAGTGACTTTTGCTAATCCAGGCTCCTCAGCGGAGCTCGTGGGAAATCTTCTCAATCTAGAAAAGCACATGGTGGATTTGCATCACTCATCCATGCATTTAACTTACCAAATACGCCGAGGGAGAGAGAAATCCTTACCTTAACTTTCTTCCAACTTGCAACTTGCAACTAGACCCTGGTCTTCGAGGGACCCAGAGGAATGAAAGCCACAACCAAAATGCCAAGAGAAGTAAAAAAAGCTCATCCTTGGCTTTTGAAATTCCAAGAACTCCAGTCCTAGCAATTTAAGCAATTAAAGGTGCCGATTGATCCTCTGCCTGCGAACTTCTTCCTAGTGACAAGACATCGATGTTACAGTCTTGGACTAAATTGTACACTCATTTAGCAGGAGAAGAAAAAAATATTACACCCTCAAAGAAGGCAGGAAGGACAACGCAAACCAATCAATTAGCATTTACATATATACTTTCCTGTAGGGTTAAACTTAGACAAGTCAAGAGAATCAGAAAATGCCAATACAGCCTTTACATTCATATTCCATTTAATAATAATAATAATCAATTAATTAAGCTAACTGACATTTTTTTGAGCACCCACTATTTGCCATGGATAGTGCTATACATTTTATATGGTTTTGTTTGTTTGTTTTGAGACAGGGTCTCACTCTGTCACCCTGCATAGAGTTCGGTGGTGTCACAGCTCACAGCAACCTGAAACTCAAACTCCTGGGTTCAAGCAATCCTCTTGCCTCAGCCTCCCAAGTAGCTGGGACTACAGGTGCCCACCACAACACCCAACTTGTTTTTCTATTTTTAGTAGAGATGGGGGTCTTGCTCTTGCTCAGGGTGGTTTCGAACTCCTGAGCTCAAGTGATTCTTCCACCTGAGTCTCCCAGATTGCTAAGATTACACGTGTGAGTCACCTGGCCTGGCCCCCTTCACATGGCTTTTTCTTTTTTTTTTTTGAGCAGAGCCTCAAGCTGTCCCCCTGGGTAGAGTGCCGTGACCTCACAGCTCACAGCAACCTCCAACTCTGGGCTCAAGCGAGTCTCTTGCCTCCACCTCCCAAGTAGCTGGGACCATAGGCGCCCGCCACAATGCCCGGCTATTCTTTGGTTGCAGCCATCATTGATGTTGTTTGGCGGGCCCGGGCTGGATTTGAACCCGCCACCTTAGGTGTACGTGGCTGGCGCCTTAGCCACCTGAGCCACAGGCGCCGAGCCCACATGGCTTTTTCTTGTGTAACCCTCACAAGTGTAAAGAGGGGTGCCATTGTATACCCATTTTACAGATGAGGGAAACTAATGCAAACACAGCCAAACAATGTGTTCAAGGCCACACGGCTTTTAAGTGGCAGCTCTGCACTTGATCTTAGCCGAAAGACTGAGAAGCTATAAGTGGCAGCTCTTTCTGCACTGCACACACAGGGCGTCAGATTCCCCGCAAGGGCATGTTAGCCTGCATCACATGGACTGTCCATGAGCCACTTGAACTCAGGGAAAGGCATTCTGAAAGCAACTCCCAAAAGGAGCGGTGTCCATTATGTTCGTGTCAAACAGTGCTATCAAAACCAAAATCCAAGAAAGATAGTTTATTGAAAGCGTAGCTGAACTGTACAGATACTTCAGGCACCATCATCTTTCCATGCTAAGCACCAGGAAAAGACATGATCTGTTGCTTATAAAACACCAATGCCTTCTCCGTGACACGCAGTCCGTGGTATTTGAGAAGGAGTCTCCCCATGGCTACTCTGTGTCCGAGGAATTAGTATCCAAAAAGAGGAACAATCCCAAAACTCTGGTCTTGCTCTGCGTCGTGTCTGAGTTCACCTCCTTAGTGCTTCCCGTGTACCAAGTGCTTCCTACAAAAGGCAGCATTTAGTCCTCACCGCAAGCCAGCACGTGAGACAGAGAAACAGAGACTCGGAGGCGTGGAGGATCCTGCCCAAGTCTCAGATGTGGGGTGGGTGGTGGTGGCGCCAGGCACCACTGCAAATGGGAAGTGTGGCCCTGCACAGGGCACCCAGCCAAGAGAAACGGTCAATTAAAACTCAGCCGTCGCTTCGCTTGCCGTGCAGAGCTCTTGAAGATCCCTTACAGGCCGTCACCAGAGAGGCAGCAGCACCTGCCCTGGTTGCCCCTTTCTCTTCCTTCCTTTTTTTTCCTTTGAGGCAGACTTTTATTCTGTCACCCTGAGTGCTGTGGCGTCATCATAGCTCACAGCAACCTCAAATTCTTAGGCTCAAGCAATCCTCCTGCCTTGGCCTCCCCAGTAGCTGGGACCACAGACACCCACCACAGCATCCAGCTATTTTTAGAGACGGGGTCTCACTCTTGCTCAGGCTTGTCTCAAACTCCTGAGCTCAAACAATCCACCCATCTCGGCCTCCCAAAGTGTTAGGATTACAGATGTGAGCCACTTCACCCAGCCTTATATCCATTTTTTTTTCTTTGTTGAGATGGAGCCTCAAGCTTTTGCTCTGGATAGAGTGCTGTGGCATCACAGCTCACAGCAACCTCCAACTCCTGGGGTCAAGCGAGTCTCCTGCCTCCGCCTCCCAAGTAGCTGGGACTACAGGTGCCCACCACAATGCCCAGCTATTTTTTGGTTGCAGCCGTCATTGTTGTTTGGCAGGTCTGGGCTGGATTTGAACCCACCAACTCAGGTGTATGTGGCTGGCACCTTAGCTGCTTGAGCCACAGGCACGGAGCCTATATCCATTTTTTAAAAACAGTGTCCATGGCTGCTTTTGAGCAATAGTTGCCATAGAGATTGCATAGCCCACAAAGTGAAGATACTTATTTAGCATCTGGCGTTTTGCAGCAAATGTGTGATGACCCTGGTTGTGATTATCGGTCAGCTGCTACACCACAGTGCCTGGCACTCAACAAATGCTTCCTGAGTCTTTATTAAGTGGTTTTGACAAGTAGTATCCTTCTTAATCCTCAGCTCTACCCCAGGAGGTAGCTGCTGCTGAGGGCCCACTAACCTGCATCCGCAATTTCTAAAGTCAAAGAATTTCAGAGAGCCATACTTTTTTTTTTTGCAGTTTTTGGCTGGGGCTGGGTTTGAACCTGCCATCTCTGGCATATGGGGCTAGCACCCTACTCCTTTGAGCCACAGGCGCCACCCAAGCCATACTTTTTTTTTTTTTTTTTTTTTTGAGACAGAGCCTCAAGCTGTCCCCCTGGGTAGAGTGCCGTGGCATTACAGCTCACAGCAACCTCCAACTCCTGGGGTCAAGCGAGTCTCCTGCCTCCGCCTCCCAAGTAGCTGGGACCACAGGTGCCCGCCACAGCGCCCGGCTATTTTTTTTTGGTTGCAGCCATCATTGTTGTTTGGCGGGTCCGGGCTGGGGATTCGAACCCGCCACCTTAGGTGTACGTGGCTGGCGCCTTAGCCGGTTGAGCTATAGGCGCCAAGCCCCAAGCCATACTTTTAAAACACAAACTTGACAGCAAACTCCGGTCTGCTCAGACCGGACTCACCTGTCCGCAGAGTGGGACCCCAAATGAGTGTGAGGCTCTGCGTAGCCTGTACTTCTCACATTTAATGTGGATCTTCAAATGTTTCTCTGCGGACACATTGATGTGTCAGATGGCATATGGGGTGCTGCCTCTGCCTACCAAGATACCCCGTAGTATTAGGCGTAAGCACCACATCACATCTCTAACATATGACGCATGGGCTTGGAGGGCATATTTGGCTTTCAGGGTTTGGATGTGTACTTGCCCTCATTTTAAAGCAGAGGCACGGAGAGACTAAGTAACAACGCCAGTTCATAGGGGAGCCCGGATTTGAATTCAGGAGTCTGATCACCATGTGGAGCCTGTAACCACGAGGCCATCTCAGGAGAGGCAGAGACACACTCCCTGACGGGGTTAAATTCGGGATCAGTGAAGGTGACTGGGCCTTGCTCCACCTCCTGGGCAGCGTGGCTGCTTATTGGGGGAGATTCCTATTCTTTCTTTGACAGAACATCCTTCTAAGCCAAAAGCTGCAGCTGTAACTGTACACACAAACACACGTGGACACACACACCCTCCTGGAGCTCTGGGGTCACCTGCTGTCTCAGCAATCTCATCTTCATGAACCAGGTGACAAAACCCACTAGTAACCAGGAGAGAGAGGAAAACAGATGCTCGAGCCGTCGTCTTCTGTCTTTGAGGCTGAACTTCTGCCTCTCTCAAGGCGCCGCTCCTCGTTAAAAAAAAAAAAAAAAAAAAAGATCCACTGACTTCAGGAACTGCTCTGGTCCTGAAAACTCAAAGTCGTGGCTAATAAGAAAAGTGTCCTTTGTCTGTGGGGAACTTGGACCAGACAAGGGCGACAATGGGGTACAATCAAGCTGTTTCTGAAGGGGTGAGGTTTATTTCCTTCAGCAAAGAGGGGAAGTTGGCTTCCTCTCGCGTGCTTGAAGGCTTCCCCGAGAAGAGGCGATGCTGCCTCTAGAAGGCAGTGGAAAATCAGCGTGGTTTTAAGTGAGCAAGAATCTTCAAAAGAACCTCAGAGGAATGAGAGAGGAGATAGGTCTGGCTAAGGACTGATCACCAAGCAATACTGCTCATGGAGACACAGTTGAGGAAGGGTGAGGATTCTATGATTTCTCCTGTGTTTAAAAAAAGGGGCATGTGTCTGCCTCTGTGTGTATGTGTGTGTGGGTGTGCAGACAGGTAAGACAAGGACCAGAAGACGCTGTCACCATTAACACAGGAAATAAGTGAGAAAGGGGGTACGGTGGGGGGAGGTGCGTGTATCAGAGAGAGGAGGGTGAGTTTCCATCTCCGGTCACATACACGCCAGTGTTTTTCCTTTATTTGTATAATCTAAAATAAAAAAATAAATCGGGGTGGTGCCTGTGGCTCAAAGGAGTAGGGTGCAGGCCCCATATGCTGGAGGTGGCAGGTTCGACCCCAGCCCTGGCCAAAAACTGCCAAAAAAAAAAAAAAGAATAAATTTTACTGGTAAACACAAACACCCCCAAAACAAGATATATATTAAGCAGGAAATTCTAAAAATCAGAAGCCCCTGGACCACAAAAGGACTTCCCAGTTTGGGGCATTCCTAGTTAAATCACGGTGGGAAGCTGATGTAGAATTCTACCCCACCCTGAATGACGTAGTTACTGAGAACGCCCCGGTGGAACGGCAGAGAAATGTTGGATTCTCTCTGTGCACAGCTCTCTTCTCTGCTCAAAGTTACTACTTTCCTTTCATACTTACTACTGTGTGTTTAAAGGAATAGGAGACATGCAGACAATGGATGATCTTTATGATCTAGCCTTTCAAATACCCAGCCTACTAGACGAAGGCATCCAAGCATACCTTTGAGTCTTAAAGAAAAATGTAATTAAAAGCAGCTTCTGGGCTGCGCCTGTGGCTCAGATGAGTAAGGTGCTGGCCCCATGTGCAGAGATGGTGGGTTCAAACCCAGCCCCGGCCAAAAACTGCAAAAAAAAAAAAAAA
>NW_003852418.1:14650016-14651631 GCF_000181295.1 Otolemur garnettii | reverse complement strand
AAAAAAAAAAAAAAGCAGCTTCTGGGGCAGTGCCTGTGGCTCAAAGGAGTAGGGCACTGGTACCATATACCAGAGGTGGTGGTTCAAACCCGGCCCCGGCCAAAAAAAAAAAAAACCAGCTTCTGTCAGAACCTAAGGACACAGCAGGCCCTGTAGGATCCCTTTAGGCTGTGTACAAAAAACTTTTGGTCTTTGGTTAATCTACTTGCCATAAGACACTCCGGTTGCATTCTTGCTTTTACATTATATTTTATTTATTTATTTTTATCTTTATTTTTATTCTTTTTTGAGACAAAGTCCCAGTATGTTGCCCTAGGCATCACAGCTCACAGTACCCTCCAACTCTTGGACTCAAGCAATTCTCTTGCCTCAGCCTCCCAAGTAGCTGGGACTACAGGCCCCGCCACAACGCCCGGCTATTTTTTTGTTGTAGCTGACGTTGTTTAGCAGGCCTAGGCTGGGTTCAAACCTGCCAGCTCTGGTGTATGTGGCCAGGGCCCTAGTGGCTGAGCTACAAGTGCTGAGCCTACCATGTTATTCTTATTGGATTCTTTTAGCATCTCAGGAGAATGTCAGAGTAAACAATCTTCATGGTATAGATGGAGTGGGGTGGGGAAGGAGGCATAAAAAGCCAAGTCATGCAGAGAGTTGAGGATTCTGAGTCTCTTTTGCTCGATGTTTTCACTGAAGGCCAAGTATAGTTCCTAGCGGGTTTTATTCAGGAATCTCCAGGGTGCACCTTGTGAAAAGTCACTAACAGCACAATGAAACCCAGAGAGGAGACTTTTGAGGCATGATTCACCCACATTCCTACTCCACCTTGTCATCAGGTGCACTCGAGAAGCGTTTGTAAATCCTGCCAGGAACTTGCCGCTTTTGCTTTATTACCCGAGGTGGTTGTGCAGCTGCTGAACTTAGAGGACCACATGAGATCCTGTGAGTGGGCGGCGACATGATTCTGCAGACATCGATAATAATCCGAGACAACGCCCCCCCCCCCTTTTAGTCGGGCGTGTGTCTTTTCATTTCCAGAAAGGGAGACTGAATCACAGAATGGAAAACAACCATGACACAGCCCCGCCACGGAGCAGGAAACAAAAGAAGGGGACTGATTTCTCTGTTTCCGTGATTAACTTTGAGTCTGAATTGTCTTGAAGTTAGACTTTGATCTCTTTGTGATGCGTCCTTGTTCATTACAACAGGAACTCAAAATGCAGTCTGGACATATCTAAATAGGCGATCTGTTGGTTTTTGTCTAAGGGAAAACAAAAGTAACCCGAGCCAGATGCAAAACATGCAAATCAGGGAGTGTGTGTGTGTGTGTGTGTGTGTGTGTAGGAATAGGTTTCTAGCATGTGTTAATACAAAAGTGATGCAAAAATAGTGAAAATAAGGCCGGCCTGGTGCCTCACACCTGTAATCCTAGCACTCTGGGAGGCTGTGGCAGGTAGATTGCCTGAGCTAATGAGTTCAAGACCAGGCTGAGCCAGAGCAAGACCTCATCTCTAAAAATAGCTGGGCATTGTGGCAGGTGCCTATAGTCCCAGCTACTTGGGAGGTGGAGGCAGGAGACTCGCTTGAGCCCAGGAGTTGGAAGTTGCTGTGAGCTGTGATG
>NW_003852418.1:14648256-14649824 GCF_000181295.1 Otolemur garnettii | reverse complement strand
TTTACAGTTTTTGGCCGGGGTTGGGTTTGAACCCGCCACCTCTGGCATATGGGGCCACTGCCCTACTCCTTTGAGCCACAGGTGCTGACTGAACGAATGTATTCTTGATCAAGTTGTCACAATATCAGAAAACTGCCACCCTCCAGCTATTCCAAGTGCTTTGGAAATTCAGGAATAGGGTTTTGGAGGTTTTGTTTTGTTTTGTTTTGTTTTTTTAACAAAGTCTCCCTCTGTCACCTAGGCTGGAGTGTAGTGGTGTGATCATTCCTTACAGCAGCCTCAAACTCCTGAGCTTGGCTGAGCTTGGCTGAGCCTGTGGCTCAAACGGCTAAGGTGCCAGCCATGTACACCTGAGCTGGCAGGTTTGAATCCAGCCCGGCCCGCCAAACAACAATGTCGGCTGCAACCAAAAAATAACCAGGCGTTGTGGCGGGCGCCTGTAGTTCCAGCTACTTGGGAGGTAGAGGCAAGAGACTCACTTGAGCCCAGAAGTTGGAGGTTGCTGTGAGCTGCGATGCCACAGCACTCTACCCAGGGGGACAGCTTGAGGCTCTGTCTCAAAAAAAAAAAAAAGGAAATTATATTTCTTGGTTTTATTTATTTATTTATTTATTTTAGACAGAGTCTCACTCACTATGTCACCCTCAGTAGAGTGCTATGGCATCACAAATCACAGCAACCTCAAACTCCTGGGCCTAAGCAATTCTCTTGCCTTAGCCTCCTGAGTAGCTGGGACCACAGGTATCCGCCACAACGCCCAGCTATTTTTGGTTATAGTTGTCATTGTTGTTTAGCAGGCTCGAGCCAGGCTCAAACCCACTAGGCTTGGTGTATGTGGCTGGCGCCCTATTCACTGAGCTAGGAACACCAAGCCTAGAAATTAAATTTCTTAAACCTGTCCATGCAACATGCTCCTGTTTTAAGATGACTGTTCTATAATATTTCATTGTGTTATTTGCAGATTGAATGAGGTGACACAATTAAGCAGTGAGCACAATGCTAGCATGTACTCGGTGACTGGGGATTCTTATCTGAAAATCTAAAAAAAGAACCCTAAAACACCCTAAAAATTGGCAAAGATTCAAGCTGTTCAAAAAAATTTAAAAATAAATAATAAAAATTGGAAGAGAGGCCTAACACAGTGGCTTGTGCCTGTAAACCTAGCACTCTGGGAGGCCTAGGCAGGTGGATACCTTGAGGTCAGGAGTTGGAGAGCAGCATGAGTGAGACCCCATCTCTACTAAAAATAGAAAAATTAGCGGGTGGTGTGACATGCACCTGTAGTCCCAGCTGCTCAGGAGGCTGAGGCAGGAGGATTGCTTGAGCCCACCCTTGAGTTTGAGGTTGCAGTGATACCATGGCCCTCTGTCCAGACTGTCTTAGAAAAAAAAATTAGCTCCTGGCAACACAGATTAATTTCCAAGATCTCACATGCTCAGGTTTCCAGTCTAAATACCAGCTCTTGGCTCGGCACCTGTGGCTCAAGCGGCTAAGGCGCCAGCCACATACACCTAAGGTGGCGGGTTCAAATCCCCAGCCGCCCGCCAAACAACAATGACGGCTGCAAC
>NW_003852418.1:14640139-14647273 GCF_000181295.1 Otolemur garnettii | reverse complement strand
TTAAGCAATTCTCTTGCCTCAGCCTCCCAAGTGGCTGGGACTACAGGCACCTGCCACAACACTCAGCTATTTTTTGGCTGTAGTTGTCACTGTTGTTTGGCAGGCCTGGGCTGGGCTCAAACCTACCAGCTCTGATATATGTGGCTGGCTCCCTAGCCACTTGAGCTATAGGCACCAACCCTTAAAAATGATGCATTTTGGAAGAGAAGGACACATACATAGTTAAGACCATGGGCTTACATAATTTAGGGCAAGAATCTGTAAACTCTTTCTATAAAGAGATAGTAAATATTTGGGCTATGCAGCCATATGGTCTCTGCCATTGTAGGTCAAAATCAGCCACCGCAATATATGAACGAACAAGGATGTCTATGTTCCAATAAAACTTTATTAACAGAAACAGACCTTAAGCCAGATTTGGCCCTCAGGCTACAATCACCAACCCTGATCTATAATAGAATCATATTCTGTTTTCATCACTATCTAGCTAGGTGATCTGATTGGACCTCCAAAAATGGAGATAACAATTATACTACCTCCTTAGGTTCAGAAGTCAATGACTGTGTATAAATACTTATTCCATTGAAGAACTCAATAAATGTTACCTATTATTAGTACTATTGTTCTCTTTTTACAGTAGGAAAATGAAGCCAGAGGCCCAAGTCATGCAATTAGGAAGTCACTCTACAGCCTGCAGAAGTTTCCATTGTCCAAAGACTTTAACTTGGTCTTGGCTTAGCTTTGGTTAAAGAATGCCTTTTCTTTCTTAAGCAATTTCATTCAAGATGGAGTCTTGGGAGAAGAGAGAGAAGGACAGAAAGGTTCTACAAATGACTCAACGGGAGAGGAGTTACTCCACCCGTGCCAAGGGCTCCTTCTACCTCATCTCACCTCCTTTTTGGAGGAAGAACCAGTCCCCCAAGTTGTCCCATCTTGTCACAAGCTCAAGGCACACCATGAGGCCGTTGCCTTTACCTAAAGCACCATAGCACCACAGCAAAACCAACCTTTCTTTTCTTCATTAGGTAACATCACAGAGGGAAAAGATCTCTTAGGACTTTGCTTTCTTTTTTTCTTCTGGATATTTTTCTTACGTTTGGGTTTCCGCTTATGTTTTTAGGATTTCTGGCATCAGGCACTTATTCGGCTTGGCTCTGTCTTTCATTTCTTTGTGGGGATAGTCAAATGCCCACATATTATTTTCACCTCCCTTTCTCCCTAGGGATTCTAATCCTTCCCTTCCGTGTTACTAACATTTCTTCCTAGACGGTGCCTCTTTTTTCTTAAGCAGCAGGAGAGCTCCCAGAGTCTCCTGATAAACAGCAGACAGTGAATTTCAATGACAAATACAACGGGCAATATATATTTTCCACCCCCACATCATTTTTAACTTGGGGATGATAACTTCTTAGGTTTTCCCTTCTCTGAACATTGGCAGTCTCGGTTCCCCTTTCGTTTTGGCCTTGTTGCATCTCTTCCTGAATTAAATTTTTCAAACAGCTTGCTTGTTACAAGGCACATGGAGCGGTCTTCCTCTTTACACTGCGGTCTTCCTCTTCAGCTCAAATTTCCTTCTTCCCAGGCCTAACAGAAATTTGCTGCAAGACAAAGAACCCAAAAAAGACCTCACGCGCTGAGCGAAAAGATTCAGTCCTATCCAGGATTTCACTGGGTTTTCAACCGTATAATGAAATCAGACTCCTCCCCTGGGATGGGGGGTTCCCGCCCGCACCTACTGCACACACAAAATTCTACCCACTTCTTTCCAAGGACACACTTTGTTCTAAATCCCCAATGGCTTTCCTCTTGCACACAAAAAAGATCAGGAAGCCGCACCTAAAGTTGTGAGCTGCGATCTTTCTCTGAGCCCAAGATGAAAGGAGTAGGTGGGAAGGAATTGCTCGATATGAAGAGTGCATGTGTAATAAGCAGGCATGGAGGTGATCTTGGCATGGCTGCTGGGGGTGGGGTGGGGCACGGGCACAACTTTTTCTTTTCCTTTTCATGAGTCACCCTGAAGCCAGAGGAGAGATTAAAAACTACAGGAAGAAGTATGAGTTTATAACAGATTTTAATGAGTTGATAATATTCTGTTTTAAAACCTCAATGGAAAAAAAATTAATTTGATCAATTCTCCTTCAGATGAAGGCAATTTGAGGACAGGTGAGAAGTAATCGGAGTCGATGTCAGAAAAGGGGGTGTGTTTGAGCGGAGAATGGCAGGGTACAGACCAGATAAGTGTTTATTACAACACTGTAGAGGCAAACACTGAAAGCCACCTAAAAGGGACACAAAGAACAAGTGACATACATTGAGGAATATCAAAGAAATACCATGCCACCATTTAAAACATCAAGTGCTTCTAACATGGAGTGCTGGCCAAGAGACTTCAGTGGAAAATGCAAGCTGGAAGAAATTTGGGTAAGGACAAAGAAAGGTGTTTGATACACATGTATGCTGATCTGTGCACAGACTATTTCTGGAATGATCCACTAAAAACTGCTAAAAGTCATTGTCTGCTGGGGGAGAGGGGGATTCGCCCTTCCCCAGGAGGCCTTTAATCTGAATTTTCCCAGTAGCTTGTGTGACACTTCCCCCCCCCAAATTTATAGCTAATTAACAAAAATACTTAACTTGAAAATTGCCTATGATAGATATTTTAAGTGGAAAAAAAGTATAATAGTGTCTATAAATACGATTCCAACAGTGTGTGTACACATGCCTATTTATGGAAAATGTCTGGAAAAACATGTCACACGGTTAAAAAGTAGTTATTCACTATCTCTAGTGAGATCTGAGCTGGGGGGGAAGGGGTGAGTGAAAGAATGAGGAAATATAACCCTTTTACCTTTGTTTTGTACCGTTTGAACATTTTAAAGAGATGAGATGTGCCTTCCATGTTAAATTTTAAAAGCTAAAATGATAAAATAAGAGAGAGAAACAGTCCAATACTGACCCCCAATACAGGAGAAATGTGAGCCATGTCCTCCCAGAGAAACTCAAGTCCCAAAAGTATTCAAGGTAAATCTCTGCTTTTCGCCTCCTTAACAGTGAGATGCTATCCTGGGCACCAGCAGGGGCTTTGGAGTTCCTTTTTCCCTTCCCCTAATGCCACTCTGTTCGCTAGGACCGCTCCAGAAGGCGTTCCGAGGTGGCCCTGTTGGGGTCTTTGTTGCAGCTGGCCCGCCCCCCAGGGAAGCAGGAGCCTCTGCCTTTGGGAGTTGGAAATGCTCTCAATGGTTCCTAACTAACTGCAGAGGCCGGCCGGGCTCCAAACCCGCTCTCAGACTGGCCTTGCGCAGTTGAGCTGCACTTGAGCGACTCCATTAAGAAGAATGAAGTTACTTAATGATAAAAATCCTGGCTCGGGCTGTCTGCCGTGCTCTGTTCCGCTGCCATCCTGCGAACAGCCTTGTGTGTAAGTCACATTTGATAGTGAGCCGCTCAAATACGCTCCCGGAGTTACAGCAACAGCTCAAACAGCATTTTTAAAACGGGATCCCATGGAAATACCCTCTCCCTTCCCAATTAGTTCTAGGAAGCCCCCTGTTACATTTTCTGCTGCCTTAGGCGTGTGTGGAAATGATGGGGGTGGGGGGAGCTTCTGAGAAAATCATTCTCAAAATCTTTATGTGAATATGGTTTCCAGCCACTTAACACTGCAATTCACCTACTGAAATAAACATATTGCAAATGGACACGATCTGCTTCCTGGGATTGATAACACATACTGAAGGTCAAAATAACGGCCCTAATCATTTCTGCATGTGTAGATTTCAGGCAAGAAGTGGCGGGGACGAAGTTTATAATTTATCGAGCTGGCAGCGGTTCGGGGCTTTGCTCTCTTCTGGGGTGGCTGCCTCTTTGCTTCCGCGATTTGGGGTTTGAAGTCTCCTCCCCGCTCCCCAAATCTCAGTACGTAATTTAAGGCCTTACTGATTATTTCGTTCGGGAGGGAGGGGTCAAGTTAGGAAGCCAAATTTATGCAAATAAGGATGATGACACAGAACAACCTACGATTTGAGACTGGAGGGGGGAGGTCACGCCCAGTTTTCCTCGGAGGCAGCTGGAATTCCCTGTTAATTATGATCACTTGAAAATATAATGGCCGGCGTTTGCAGGTATCGCTAAAAGAAAAAAAATCATTTAGATTGCTTTAAATGTAGGTGCAATGTTAAAAGAGCAGGAATCGACTGTCTCTCAAGATGAAAAAAGGAACTACTGGCCATTGTCTGCGCTCCCCAGTGCCTGATTGACTAGTAGAAATCGCATCTCCATGGGAACAGATAAAAGGTCTGCTTTTCACGCCGTGAAATAACCAACTCAAGAGCCTCACCAACCTAGCACTTTATTTGGGCGGCTGTAAGCAGCCTCTCCCTTTTCATGTTCAGCCAAATTATCTGCCAGAATTTCTTTTCAAGTCTAGGGGAGGGGAAAAAAAAAAAAAAGGAGTTTCCTCCCCCTCCCCCCTTCTGTATGGAGTTAATTACTGTATTTTCATCCGGGAGGGTGGGAAAAAAAAACACCCGGGCGCTGACCTAGCACGCAAAACAACGCTGACGTCTTGCATCTGCCTGTTGTTTGTTAGCTTTTGGTAATTTTTAAAGGTAATTTTCTGCCGCTGAATTTGAGTGATGCCAGGACAGAGGTTCGGTTGGGTTTTGTTTGTTTACGGTTGTGCCAGTGTTCAGCTGTGTGACCTCAGAAAAGTGGTCAGCAGCTCTGTTTAATGTCTTGACCTTAAGACATGGAGGGAATTGGAAAGCTGAGAAAAAAAATTCTGGAGAGTCTCAGGTATCTGCTGCCCCTCCCCCTAAAATCTGCCACATCTGCCATTTTAACTCTGATCAGGGCTCGTTGCTCCCCCGCCAGCCAAATTAGACAACAGTTCTCAGGAGAGCAGGGGCTTTCTCTGGTGGTTCCACACACTTCAGCTTCTGTTCCTGGTTAAAAATATCACCGGAAGCAGCATTTTCGGATGATATTACAGCATTTCCAGTCCAGTTTTTGAAGCAGAGGGGGGAATGGTAAAAAGAAAAGAATGGAGGTGAAAAGTATATACAACCTTAGGCAAGTAACTATTACATATATATTTTTAACACCTAAGTTCGAACTCTTTAGAAACAAAATGGCTCAGCTTGTTTGGGTCTACAACTGGGCATCTTCTGGTACAGGTTCTTTATTTTATGGGCATCCATTTGACAAGCCTTATTATTCTGTCCTTTGTCATTGAAGCTGTTTGTGCCTTTGTCTTTCTCCTCTTCCTCAGCCGCCGTTTCCACCCCCCCACCCAACAAGTCTGAGCAGGAAACATTCAAAGCCCAGTGAACTGCAAACCCACTAGGCATTTTTCAAAAGCGTCCAGGTTAAAGATACCTGCAGGTATTTGTCGATGTAAGCAATCAACTCTGAATTCCAGCTCTTTCGCGGACGTGGTTCCTAAATATCAAAACCCCAGTGGTCTTTATCTGGACCAGCTGCTTCTGATGTCGGGAAAGAATGTGGCACATCAAGTGTGTGAACACTGCCTCTATTGTATCCAAACAGGCTGATTGAAGCCTGGGTAATTGGCATGTAACCTTCTCTATTAATAGTACAGACAGATATGTGAATTAGCTGAATCCCTCCAACATATACCAGGCATTAGCCAAAGGGATTTACAATTCTCCTAATATCTTGGCTATTACACCAATAATTAGGCTTTAGAACTTGGTATCTTTGGGGGGAAAATCAATACATAATGGGAAGTGGAGTGCTATCTCTGAATAAGAAGTCACCCTGTAATAATATCATAAAGCCAGGACTGAACCTGGTCTTTAGTGATCATTTGCTGCGAGGTGAAGGGTTTGGGGCTTGTGGGGAGAGAGAGAGAGGTTGCTGAAGCTGCATTTCCGGAGGAGATTGTTACATCTAAGGAGGCTTTGTTTAGCTTCTATGATGATTAAGGTGTGAACAGCAGTGCACCTTCGACTGTGTTGCCAGGGTGAAACACACAGGAAGGCTACCTGGAAGTATACATTTCTAAATATCTACACCTGGTTTGCCCCATGTTCAAGGAAAGACCATGGGCTGATGGTTAAGAGCATGAAGAGCAGCCAGCCTGCCTGGGTTTAAGCACAGCTCTCCGACATACTAGCTTGTGATCTCAGCGAGCTCGTGCAACTCCTCTGTGCCTCAGTTTTGTCATCTGGAAAATGGGGAGAATAATAATCCTACCCCACTGGGATTTTGTAAAGATTAATAAACTGTTATTTATAAGATGTTCAGAATGGTATGGAGTATAAATATGTACTTTTTATTTAACAATACACATTTAAAGAGGTCTTCAAACTGCAGGTTATGACCTATCAATAGGTGGTAAGATCAGTTTAGAGGATCACAGCTATTGCTTTTTAAAATTGAATTGAATCAAATTGAATTGAAACACATGACACATAGCAAGGGTAAGTACTATTATATTTTGTGAAATTTTTTGCTCTGTGTAAGTGTGTGTACGTGTGTATGTGTACACGCATTTTTATCTTCAGACCCAGTATTTCTTTTAGTGAGTCAGGTTAAAATTTTTTTGAAAAATTGCAATCAAATAATTTAAAACCAGGCTGGGGGGCTCCGTGCCTGTGGCTCAAGCGGCTAAGGCGCCAGCCACATTCACCTGAGTTGGCGGGTTCGAATCCAGCCAGGGCCAGCCAAACAACAATGATGGCTGCAACCAAAAAATAGCCAGGTCTTGTGGCAGACCCCTGTAGTCCCAGCTACTTGGGAAGCGGAGGCAGGAGGCTTGAGCCCAGGAGTGGAAGGTTGCTGTGAGCTGTGATGCCACAGCATTCTACCCAGGGTGACAGCTTGAGGCTCTGTCTCAAAAAAAAACCAGGCTGGGCACAGTCACTTGCACCTATAGGCCCCTAGCACTTTAGAAGGTGAGGTGGGAGGATCACTTGAGACCAGGAGTTTGAGATCTACTCTCTAAAAAAATATAAAAAATAGGGCAGTGCCTGTGGCTCAGTGGGTGGGGCACTGACCCCATATACGGAGAGTGGCATGTTCAAACCCAGCCCGGCCAAGCTGCAACAAAAACAAAATAGCCAGGCGTTGTGGCCGGCACCTGTAGTCCCAGCTACTTGGGAGGCTGAGGCA
>NW_003852418.1:14636481-14639963 GCF_000181295.1 Otolemur garnettii | reverse complement strand
CCTGTAGTCCCAGCTACTTGGGAGGCTGAGGCAGGAGAATTGCTTAAGCCCAGGAGTTGGAGGTTACTGTGAGCTGTGACGTCACAGCACGCTACTGAGGACAAAAAGTGAGACTCTGTCTCTAAAAAATAAATAAATAAAATAAAAATAAATAAATTAAAAAAAAACAATTAAAGATATCCATGACAGTCATGGTGTGGGCCTGTAGTCATAGCTATTTGGGAAGCTGAGGCAGGACGCTGAGGATCACTTGAGCACAAAATTAGAGCTTTCAATGAGCTACGATAGTACCAGTTCATTCTAGCCTGGCAATAGAGCAAGATTGTGTCTCAAATAATAAAAATAATAGTTTAAAACCTGGAAATAAGCTAAATACATAAGTAGGTTTGTTAAATAAATTATAATGTATCCATACAATGCATTAGCAGACAGTTGTTATAGAAACGAGAACAGTTTCCAAGTGCTGATTTCTACTTCCCTCCTAGAAATCTTATTCTGTAAAAATAAAGGCATGAGCAGCGCCTGTGGCTCAGTGAGTAGGGTGCCAGCCCTATATACCAGAGGTGGTGGGTTCAAACCTGACCTGGACCAAAAAAAAAAAAAAAAACTGTAGAAAAAATAAGATAAAATAAAGGCACAGTAGAGTGAGAGTGTATGCATTATAATTCTATTTATATAAATAAAAAGAAGGTTTATTGGGGGTTGTTAATGACATCGAGCCTCACTCCACTGTTTGACAGACCCTGTGCCAATGGGGTCTGGTCTTGTCTGGGGTTGACTTGCTCAGTGATTTGGGCCACCACCCATTCCCTTCAGTGACCTAGAACTCTCCAAACCACTGTTGAGATACTTCTGTATCTCACTTACCTTAAGGGATCCAAAATCCATTCATTTGGGCCAGGCGAGGAGGCTCCTGCCTGTAATCGCTTGACACCAGGAGTTTGAGGTTGCTGTGAGCTATGATGCTGCTGCACTCTACCCAGGACACTTCGGCCAGGCACGGTGGCTCACACCTGCAATCTTAGCACTCTGGGAGGCTGAGGCAAGGAGATTGCTTGAGCTCAGGAGTTTGAGACCAGCCTGAGCAAGAATGAGACCCCATCTCCACTAAAAATAGAAAAATTAGCCACAACAATTAGGAGTTGTGGTAGATGTATGTAGTCCCAGTTACTTGGGAGACTGAGGCATGAGGATTGCTCAAGCCTGAGAGTTTGAGGTTGCTTTGAGCTATGAAGCCATGGCACTCTACCCAGGATGAGACTCTGTCTCAAACAAACAAGTAAACAAATGAAAATGATAAGGATTTGCTAAATTTGAAGCAATAGTTGAGGATTAAAAGTAACACGAGCAGGTCCCCAGGTTATGGACAAGATAAGTTCTGCAGGTTTGTTCTTAAGTTGAATTTGTATGTCAGTTGGAACAAGTACCTTTACCTATTACCTGTAATGGCCTCTGTTCATAAGTGCGAGTTGTATATTAGTCAGATTTTGTAACGTGGAGAATGCTTGTACATGAAAATAAAAGCATGTGACCAGACACACAGTTAACACAGTTGACAATGATCATTATTCTTTCTCTCACTCCTCCCCCAATAAAAAGCGTCATCTACAGTGGTTCAAACCAGTCTTTGGTGTACAATAGATCTGCGTTTGCTATCTGCCCTCTGACTTTTCCTAGTTTTTTCCTCTTTATCTCATCATAGCTTAAGCAAGAAAGACCATTTCCTTTTTGGAGACAGAGTCTAATTTTTCTATTTTTTGAAGAGATAGGGTCTCGCTCTTGCTCAGGCTGGTCTCAAACTACTGGCCCCAAGTGATCCTCCTGCCTCGACCACCCAGAGTGCTGGGATGGCAGGTGTGAGCCACTGAGGCTAGCCAACTTCCCATTGTCTTAGCTGGCCCCAACCTGATCTCTTCATCTGCTCTAACCCCTTTCACAGGCTGGCTTCCCTTCTCTGTGCTTGCTACCTTGTGCTTAGATCAATCCTGATCCTTTGGGCCTGGGTATTTCCTCACTTTGGACAGAATTGGCGTTTTCTTATGCTAGGCATAGCCATGCATGCCTGTAGCCCTAGCTACTCAGGAGGCTAAGGCAGGAGAATCCCTTGAGCCCAAGAGTTCAAGTCCAACCTGGGCAATATAGCAAGACTACCGCCTATCTCTAAATAAATAAATTCATTAATTTTTAAATAAGTATTTTTAAAACTTTTTTCCCAAACAAAAGATCTCACATACTTATTACCAGACCATCTTATTAGTGAAGAGCATATAAAGAAAGAGAAGACTCATTTTCCCAATGAACTGTGGCCAGCTGTCCACCTGATGACACTTTCAGCTTCATATGGTAAGATGATAGTGACCTTGGTACTGCATAGTATGTGCCGTCTCAAGTACGATCCCTTGTAGACCCAGCTTGGTTCTTCTCCAGTGTCTGCTCTTTGAGTTGTACCTGATTTTTTTTTTTTTTTTGAGACAGAGCCTCAAACTGTCCCCCTGGGTAGAGTGCTGTGGCATCACAGCTCACAGCAACCTCCAACTCTTGGGCTCAGGCAATCCTCTTGTCTCAGCCTCCTGAGTAGCTGGAACTATAGGTGCCTGCCTCATGCCCAGCTGTTCTTTTTCTTTTAAAGACAGAGTTTTGCTCTTGCTCAGGCTGGTCTCAAACTCCTGAGCTCGATCAATCCAATCACCTTGGCCTCTCAGAGAGCTAGGATTACAGGTGGGAGCCACCGTGCCTGGCCTGAATGTATATATCTGGCAGTAGAATTGCTGGGTCATATGTTAACTCTGTATTTAACTTTTGATGGCCAGAAGTAATGGCTCATGCCTGTAATCCTAGCTCTCTGGGAGGACAAGGTGGGAAGATTGCTTGAGCTCAGGAGTTCAAGACCAGGCTGAACAAGAGTGAGACCCCACCTCTACTAAAAATAGAAAAATTAGCTGGGCATTGTGGTGGGCTCCTATAGCCCCGGCAACTTGGGAGGCTGAGGCAGAAAGCTCACTTAAGCCCAGCAGTTTGAGGTTGCTGTGAGCTAGGCTAAGGCCACAGCACTCTTGCCTGGGCAACAGAATGAGCTTCTGTCTCAAAAAAAAAAGAAAAAGAGAGAGAGAGAGAAAGAAAAAACTAATGCTAAGATCATATTCTCAAGGGAAGGAGCAGAGTAGCAGCTGTCCACTTCAAGGTGTTACAGTTTCCTGCAGTCTCCCCTCCTGCACTAGATCCGATCCACTCCACCCATGCCTTTCCCTGGTTGGCATTTGAACTTGTCAGTCAGGATGCCAGCAGGAAACAGAGGTCTCTCTACAGTGGGGTTAGTACCTAAGGAGAGTTGAAAAAAGGGAGCATTTCAGAGATGTGAGCAGGGTTAAGAGACAAGAGCAAGGGCTCGGCGCCTGTGGCTCAAGTGGCTAAGGCACCAGCCACATACACCTAAGGTGGCGGGTTCAAATCCAGCCCCGGCCCGCCAAAAAAAAGCAACAATG
>NW_003852418.1:14632775-14635670 GCF_000181295.1 Otolemur garnettii | reverse complement strand
AAAAAAAAAAGATACCTACATGCCATTTCTGATTTTAAACTCTTCCTATTATTACTAGTGGCTACTAGCAATAACAGGAATTAGCCAACACCACCCCCTTCAATACTCCTATTTTAGATACCAGGTCCTTGTTAAAATATTTTTAGACCATTTTTCTACTCAGTGGAGCTGAACTCTTTCTTTGTTCCTCCCCACTATACCCCATTCATATTTCTATTCTCCACCCAAGACTTTTTTACCCCGGATTGTTCTCCAGGCCGCCTCTGCCCTCTCTGCCATGAGAGCACTCTCTTACTCATCCCAAAACTCCCAGAACCTAGCCCTCCCTGACATACCATAACTATTAAAAACTTGGAGGCCGTGGGTGGATTTCCATGTATTGTTCTAACAATGAAGGGAGGGCCTGGAGAGCAAGGGGTGGGTAAGAGATGTCATCACTGTTTTCTTCTCCAGCCTTATTTAAGAGAAATGAATGATCTCGCCAGGTCAACGAAATAAAGACAGTGGCAGTAGCAATAAGAGTAACTTTTTTTTGAACACTTACTATGTGCTATGTCCTTTACATATATGCATTATATTCCAGTCTTTTAACAATACCATAAATCATATTATTATCCTTATTTTTCAGGGGAGGAAACTGAGGCATAGAGAGAGTGAATCAATATCCAAGGCGAGTAGTGGAGTCAAGGTTGGACACCCAGATCTGACTGAGGAATTCAAAGACTTCCATCATATGTCACTTTTCCATGGCCGTCATTTTCACTGAAAAGAAATATACCCGGGCAGCGCCTGTGGCTCAAAGGAGTAGGGCGCTGGCCCCATATACTGGAGGTGGTGGGTTCAAACCCAACCCCGGCCAAAAACTGCAAAAAAAAAAAAAAAAAAAAGTAAATATACCTTCCACACCAGATGCCCACAGACATTCTGAAAGATTCACACTCAGGAACAATCCAAAATTATCCTGCTTTGTACTCTATGGAAATTGTCCCATTCAAAGGCAACTTTGTATCTGTTGGGATAATTGCAAGTGTGATAAGTGCAAATTATCTGAGGAATAATTCTGTGAAGAATTATGCACATATCTAGAGAGCTGGTTGAAGAATATTTTATCACAAATCTCTATAGATTAAGACAAAGCAAAAATATTTACATCCCTATAGACACATAGAAACCTACGTGCTATGCCCCCCTCCGGTTCTCAATACTGGGCAGGCACACGTATGTTTTGCAAGGGGGTTGCACTTGAATAACTCTCATAACTCCAAACCTTTTTGTTTATATTAACTTATCAGCATTGTCATGTGGCTATATGATATATAGTTTATAGTTCACTCAACCTGCTAGCTCCAAAATTGGGTTTCTTGACAAATTTGTAATTTCAGAGGAAATTCACAACGTATCAACTTTTGGAGACAGTTAAACATTTTTAATACTTTATGTAACACTGTTTCAAATTCATATAATTCAGATTTTCCTATCATTGATCAGGCTGTATCTAATTGGAATTTATGACTCCCAGGAAGATTGTGGATACAAATATGACTCTGAAATCTCTGGCGATAACTACCTGTCCACAGAGCCCATGATTTCTCAAACGTGGCACTTTTGACATTTAAAGGTAGAAAAGTTTTTGTTGTGCTGGGATCCTGTGTGTTAATAGGATGTTGACAGAATCCCTGGTCTCTACTCACTAGGAGCCAATGTCCCCCCTCTTGCCCCACCCCCCTGCTGTGTGACAACCACCAAAAATATCTTCAGATATTATCAAATGTTGCTTGAGAGGAAAAATTGCCCCTAGTTGACCATCTCTGCTATAGCATTTCACTCAAGAGCGTTTGTTTTGGACACAGACCCGATTCTCTGCCATTTACTAGCTGCAGGGATTTGGGCATAATTTAACTCCTGTAGACCTGTTTTCTTTCGGGAACATGTACATAATTACTGTTTCACCTACAAGGTGGATGTGGAATTAAAGTCAACAAAACATGTCTGCTCCAGCTACCATAACAAATTACCACGGACCAGGTGACTTAAACAATAGAAATTTATTTTTCATTGTTCTGGAGGCTGGGAAGACTAAGATCCTGTGTCTGGGGAGAGCCTGTTTTTGTGTCTTTACACAGCAGAGAGAGAGAGAGAGCTCCCTGGTGCCTCTTTCTAATAAGGATACGAATCCTATCTGATAAGGGCTCCACTCTTACGACCCCATTTAACCTTAATTACTTCCCTATTACAGATACAAACAAATTTGGGGTTACGGCTGCAACAAATGAATGGGGGGGTGTCAAAATTCAGTCCACAGCAACATATGAAGCAATAAATTCTCAACAGATAGGAGCTATTATAATTTTTTTTTAGACCATAGTCTCACTTTGTCCCCCTTGGTAGAGGGCGGTGGCACTCCCAGCAACCTCAAACTCTTGGGCTCAAGAGATAGATCCTCTGGCCTCTGGTTGAGCTCCCAGCAACCTCAAACTCTTGGGCTCAAGAGATAGATCCTCTGGCCTCTTTCTCTCTCTCTCTCTCTCTTTTTTTTTTTTTCAGCAGAGACGGGGGCCTTACTCTTGCTCAGGCTGGTCTCGAACTGGTGAACTCAAGCAGTCCAACTGCCTTGGCCTCCCAGAGTGCAGATATTACAGGTGTGAGCCACCTCGCCTAACCTACAATTTTATTGTTATTATGAATTAGCAATATCCTTTTCAGGGGCAGAGCTGTGAGCTTTGCAGATTTGAGAGTAGCTCAGAGACCATTACCCTTAGCGATGGACAAAAAAAGCTCATGAGCTAATGAAAAAGGCCTTCTTTCCACATGAAATGAAAAAACGGTATTTTGCAAGCCACCATCATTGTTTACCAAGCCAAGAAGAAAAGATTTTTTTTTCTTTTTTTTTTTTTT
>NW_003852418.1:14629400-14631628 GCF_000181295.1 Otolemur garnettii | reverse complement strand
AAAAAAAAAAAAAAAAAAAGGAAGGGATTGGGATGCTCTTCACAGGAGCCTGGTTACGTAAATTAATTCATTAAAAGGAATCCCACGCAGCAATTCAAGAAAAAGAATGAGGAAGTACTTTGCAGGTAGGAAGCAACCTCCCAAGTACACGATGAAATGCAAACAGACAGCAACGTACACAGCGCACAGCACAGGCGGGCATCCGTGTTCATAGACCAGCACTGAAAGTAGACATGAGGAACTATTGACCTGCTTTTTCTCCAGGAAAGGGGGTTGGGTCACTTGAGACTGGATTTGGAGGTAGAGGAAATATCCTCTTGTACCTTATCAATGTGGGGTCATGGCAAGTATTCATTTTTGTTAAGTAAATAGGATTGTCGCAACTGCATAAATGATCAGCATAGGCATAGGATATTTAAAAGTTTAAATAAATAATAGCCTACAAAATAAAATGTATGATCAGTTATTATAATATTAATTCATCATGATGAAGGATGAGAAGGATGTGAAACATTCTTTGTTTTTTTTTTTTAAGAGAAGGGGTCATGCTGGTCTCAAACTCCTGGGCTCAAGTCAACCTCCTCCATCAGCATCATGAATAACTGGGACTACAGGTATGTGCTGCCACCACGCCTGGTCTTGCTCATATGATGATATTCCTACATCCTCACCAAGGCTGCATTTGAGAAATTCTGTGATATCCAAGCAGGACTGTCATGATAATAGCTAAGTTTTACTGGGTGCTTACTATTCCCAAAGCATTATGCTGAGTGCTATTGGAAACTCCCAGCAGCTTCATGGGGCAGGAACTGACATTATACCCATTTTACAGATGAAAAACTGAGGCTTGTGGAGATTAAGTGGCTTTCCTCAAGTCTCATAACCATTTAGTGGCAAAACTGAGTATGAACTCAAACAGCCCTGCATCTAGATTCCTTCATCCACATCCCTACATTTTCTTACAGCTTTCAGTTGCCCAGAGTTATTTTATATGGGTGAAAACCAAAGTTAGGAAGGGAAGTATCACATGGATAACTCACAAGAACTGGTGTGGACTCCTGCCTCAGTATCTGCACTCTTAGCCAGGTGCAGAAGCTTATGCCTATAATCCTGACAGCAGCAGGAGGATCACTTGAGGCTAGGAATTTGAGACTAGACTGGGCAGCATAGTGAGACCCACATCTCTAAGAAAAGACTGTGTTTTATAAGTTAGGCCAATTACTTTATTTCTTTCAAGTACAGTTTCCTTATCCACTAAATGGGAATGGCATTACCTAACCGAAACTCACTCTCAAGGTCATAGATTCTGCAAGAGAGGCTCCATCTATTGAAGGTTTTTGTTGTGTGTATGGAGTATAAAACCATCTGCTTGTCCACCTGTGGTAGAAAGGGGGCCGGGAGCCACCTGAACCCAGCAGAAAGTCAGTTAGCAGCACAATAGAGGAAAAGATTGAGAAATAAACTAGCTGAGCTGAAGAACCAGTTTCTTTTATTTTCCAGTCAGTTGCAGACAGGTACTTCTGCAAAATACCCTTGAATGTGGCCAGGCACAGTGGCTCACACCTGTAATCCTAGCACTTTGGGAGGCTGAGGTGGGAGGATATTTTGAGGCCAGGAATTTGAGGCCAGCCTGGACAACATAATGAGACCCTCATCTCTACAAAAAATGAAAACTTAGCCGGGCATGGTATTACACACCTGCAGTCCCAGACTGAGGTAGGAGGATCACTTAAGTCCTAGCATTCAAAATGACAGTGATCTGTGTTCGGGCCACTGCACTCCAGCCTGGACAACACAAAGAAACTTTGTCTTTTTTTTTTAGAGACAGAGCCTCATTTATTGCCCTCGATAGAGTGCTGTGGCGTCACACAGCTCAAAGGAACTTCCAACTCCTGGGCTTAGGCGATTCTTTTGCCTCAGCCTCCTGAGTAGTTGGGACTACAGGTGCCTGCCACAACACCAGGCTATTTTTTTGTTGCAGTTTGGCCAGCGCAGGTTTGAACCTGCTGCCATTGATATATGGGGCCAGCACCCTAGCCACTGAGCCACAGGCGCCACCCAAAGAAACTTAAAAAAAAAAAAAAAAAAAAAAGATGAGGAGGCTCGGCACCTATAGCTCAGCTGGCTAAGGCACCAGCCATGTATACCTAAGGTGGCGGGTTCGAATCCCCAGCCTGGACCCGCCAAACAACAATGACGGCTGCAACCAAAAAGTAGCCGGGCGTTGT
>NW_003852418.1:14626044-14629324 GCF_000181295.1 Otolemur garnettii | reverse complement strand
GTTGCTGTGAGCTGTAATGCCACGGCACTCTACCCAGGGGGACAGCTTGAGGCTCTGTCTCAAAAAAAAAAAAAGATGGGGAAACTGAGGCACCGTAAAGTTAAGTTACTCAGCTGGAGGCATTCACCCACTAGATGGCCGATGGCAGCCTTCCCCTCATCTGGAAAAACCAAACCGTCTCCAAACATTGCCAAATACCCCCAGAGGCAAAACCGCCCCAATGAGAACCGTGGCCTATGGGTAACCTGCCCTGGGTTTCCTCTCCTGGACATCCTGGATGAGAGGTTTCTAGTGTCTCTGGGTGGACCTTGCAACATCCAGGCTGAGGACATCAAAGCAAAACTGAGACAGGTGGGACCCTCAGGTTTTTACTGCAGGACCCCTTTCCAGAGCGAGTTCTGTGCAATTCAAGCTGGTCCTATGATGTCCATGCTCATGACACACCTCTAAGAAAGACTTTGTTGTCTGTCATTGATGTCATTGTTCATGCAACTCCTTTATTCTAGAAATGAAGACACCAGTGCCCAGAGGAGTTAAGCAACTTGCCCCATTTTGCACGGCCAGTTGGTAAGAGTGGATAATTCATTTCCAAGCTGCACAAACTAGCACGGATGTTGCTGAAGTTGGCCCCTTCATCTTGGCCCCCTGGCCTCAGACAAAGTGCCTGTGAGGTTGACTGGAGCACCCTGGGCCCTACCTGCCATTTCAAGTTGGCTCCCTGGGGCGTTCTGCTTTGCTAAATGTCTGAGAGAAGCCAGCTGCCGCTTGTCTGGACCTGTGCAATGGGGGGTCATTGTGGAACCTTTGGGAGGAAGGAGGGAAGGAAGAAGGGAGGGAGGGAGGAACAGTTCTCCAAGTGAATACATCAGGAGTGAAGCCGGCAGTCAGCTGAACCAGCAGCCTCCACCACTAGGTAATGTTTTCACATAAAACAATTAGGAGCCAGAGAATGAAGTCAGTTTGTTTTGAAACAAGGTTGTCGTATGTCATACCCTGTCCTTGCTTGAGCCTTACCTTTTTTTTTTTTTTTTTTTTGAGACAGAGTGTCACTATGTCACCCTGGGTAGAGCACCGTGGCATCACAGCTCATAGCAACCTCCTGGGCTCAAGCAATTCTCTTGCCTCAGCCTCCCAAGTCGCTGGGACTATAGGCGCCCGCCACAATGCCCAGCTATTTTTGTTGTGGTTGTCACTGTTGGTTAGCTGGCCCAGGTCAGGTTCAAACCTGCCACCTGCTGTGTATGTGGCTGGCACCGTAACCCCTGGGCTGCAGGCGCAGAGGCAAGCCTTACTCACCTTTGTGAGCATGTGTGAGTCAGAGCTCACTCAGACCTTGGTGAGCAGGGTCACGCGTCAGACTAAGTCCTCAGAAGGGCAAGGCCAAGAGTTAGCGATTCACCTCCTAGCTTGTTCCAACATCCCAAACAAAGCTACAGAACACGGCTCACCTCAGTGGCACGGGTGCTCCCATGCTAGGGTTCATCAGAAGGAGTTGGGGACAGGGTGTCCACCATTCTTACATTTCTAAGCTAGACTGTGTCCCCAGCGGTGGTGTAGGTTGAATGGTGACAGACAAGTGGAGGTAAGGCAGCCAGTCTTCACTCAGTCATTCAACATGTTTCTACTGGGCACCTACTGTGTGCCGGGCACTGTTTTAGACACTGGAGTACAGCCAGGGCTAAGCCCCTGCCCTCGTGGAACAGACAGTCATCTGTGGGGACAATTAATAACTCAGTATCTAAAGTTTAAGATGCCGATAACTTATGAGAAAAATAAAGCTCAGTTGAGGGCTAAAGAGTGACAGAGGGGGCTTGGTGCCTGTGGCTCAAGTGGCTAAGGTGGCAGGTTCGAATCCAGCCCCGGCCTGCCAAACAACAGTGTCGGCTGCAACCAAAAAAGATAGCCAGGCGTTGTGGGGGGCGCCTGTGGTCCCAGCTACTTGGGAGGCGGAGGCAGGAGACTCGTTTAAGCCCAGGAGTTGGAGGTTGCTGTGAGTTGTGATGCCACTAGGCTCTGTCTCAAAAAAAAAAAAAAAAGAACAAAAAAAGAGCGACAGAGGGGGAGATAGACCAGGCCGGTGGGGAAGACTTCTAAGAGAGGGAGGTTTGAGGTGGTTCTAGAACCTGTACCATTGATGTCGTGGGGAAGAATGGAACCCAGGACTCTCAGACACACTTTTGAAAAAAGGAGGTGGCTCAAACAGATACCTGGTAGTGTGGTTCACAATAGGCAAAAGGTGGAAAGAGCCCAGAGGTTCGTCATCAGATGAATGAATGGAGAAGCAAAATGGGACAGATGCCTCGGTACAATGGAGTATTATCCACCTGACCAGGGACTGGAACTCCGGTGTGAACCACAACGTGGGGGGACCTTGAAGACGTGAGGCTCAGTGAATAAGGCCAGACACAAAAAGGACAAATACTCTGTGGTTCCACTGCTATGGGGTTCCTAGAATAGTCAAATTCATAACCAGAAAGTGGAGAGGTGATTACTGGGGGTCGGAGGGAGGGAGGGTGGGGAATTAGTGGTTAAGGGACACACAGTTTCAGTCTGGAATGATGAAAACATTCAGGAAGGAGATGGCGGCGATGGTTGCGTGGCAACGCAAAGGTATTTAATGCCGTGTAAAACTCCACTGAAAAAGTGGTTAAAATGGTAAATTGTATGTTCTGTATATTTTACCACAGTTAAAAAAAAAGAACATTTAGCTGAAAGAAAAGGTTGGTGGCAGAGGAAAGGGACCAAGGACAGGATCTACATTTATTGAGTGAAACTTACTCTGGACTGGAGTAAATGTATTATCTCATTTAATCTTTACACTATCCTTAGGTGTCAGAGGTGATCTGGTTTACAGACGAACAAGCCAGTGCTCAGAGCCGTTAAGGGCCTTTCTGGGTGGGGAGCAACAAAGCCGTGACTCAAGCCCACATTCCTCCTCTGCCCCTGCCCACACTGGCCACCTACTGCCTTCACCCACACACCACCACCTTACCATTTTGCTTGAACCATCTGCAGAAACCACCAGCTCTCATGCAACTTTCAACAGAGTTGGCTGCTATCCAGGTGTGGTGGAGCACACCTGTCATTCTAGCTATTCAGGAGGCTGAGGTGGGAGGATTGCTTGAGCCCAGGAGTTCAAGTCCAGCCTGGGCAACATAGCAAGACCCTATCTTTAAAACAAAATTACTTTTTTTTTTTTGAGACAGAGCCTCAAGCTATCCCCCTGGGTAGAGTGCCGTGGCATCACAGCTCACAGCAACCTCCAACTCCTGGGCTCAAG